>NC_143140.1:79950940-80253971 GCF_059928025.1 Delphinapterus leucas
GGAAGCCTGGACGGCAGGCAGGGCTGGGCTGGTATGGGGTCAGAGCCATTAGTACCAGGGGCGAGAAATTCCAAAGATCAGGCACCCTTGTTCTCGAGGGGGCTGGAGTTTCTATGGGTGTTTTAGGGAGATTGGTGTAAGGAGCATTAATGCTTGAATCCTGAGTGTCAACTCATAGAAAGGGTGTTTCAGGCAGGCCTCGAGGGAACCAAGTGTCTGTGAACGAGCAGGGTCTCCTTGGGGACACTAAGTCTTCTTACCCTCTCACTCATGTGCCCTGGCTTTGGGGACAGCAAGAGCAACAGGCGCCCTAGTCTTCCACCCTCACAGGCCAGTGTTGTCCTGCCTTTTCTGTTTTGTACTGGTGCAGGATCCCCAAGGGGAAATGGCTTTTGCCCCGTCCTAGTGAGGGGAGGGGCTTTCCACCCCTCCCCCAAGGCAGCTCTCCTTACCTGGGATGGCAATAGGGTGGGTGGGAAGGTTTCCTGCCCCTTCTCCGGTGGCATGCTGCTTTTGCCTCCCCTCAAAACCGGGTCAGGTATGCAACTTGGGCAGTTTCTTGCCCCTGCACAGCAGCAGATGGCTTTTGCTTGCCATTAGAGACGGGTCGGGACAGAGGCAGGTTTTGTGCTTGTCTGCTATGGTTGGAATGGTTGTGTGTCTCCCCCAACCCCCAGATCCATATGTTGAAGCCCCCAACCCCACTATGATGGCATTGAGGTGGGCCCTTCAGGAAGCAGTTAGGGTTAGATGAGGTCATGAGGGTGGAGCCCCCATGATGGGGTTAGTGTCCTTCTGCCCTTAGAAGAGGAAGAGGCATCAGACCGTTTCCTCTCTCCACCCTATGAGATCACAGTGAGACAGAGACCAGGAAGCAGACCTTCACCAAGAACTGCACCAGTAAGCACCTTGATCTTGGACTTTCCAGTCTCCAGAAGTGTGAGAAATAAATGTTGATTGTTTAAGCCACCCTGTCTGTGGTATTCTGTTATAGCAGTGCAGGCTGCCTGAGACACTGCCCCTCATCTGCAGCCGCTCACCACCTTGTATTCGTGTCAGGTCCAAAGCATGCGTGGGCTTCCCCAGCTCCCTCTGCTCCCCACCTCAAACCTCAGCAGCTCTGAGCACTGAGGGAGCCCGTCAGGTCTTGGCTCTGTCCCCAGAGTTGCTCATGGGCATTCAGTGGAGGTGTGTGGAAAAAGAGTTATCCCTTGTAGGGATCCAGGGATCCCTAAACTATCACACTAACCTACACAGAATTTGTTAAAATCTCAGTTTTTTGTTTCTCACCTGCTTTTCTGGCTGCCACCTCTTTCTTTCAGGCTTTATCAAAGGTAAGACAGCTGATGTGTCCTTTCTCCCCACAAAGGCACTGACCACCCTTTGGGGCACAGTTCACCTAGCTGCCTTTGACCTCAACATTCCTTTTTTTTTTTTTTTTTTTTTTGATACAGCAGGTTCTTATTAGTCATCCATTTTATACACATCAGTGTATACATGTCAATCCCAATCGGTTAATTCATCACACCACCACTACCCGCCCCCCTGCCGCTTCCCCACTTAGTCTCCATACGTTTGTTCTCTACATCTCTGTCTCAATTTATGCCCTGCAAACCAGTTCATCTGTACCATTTTTCTAGGTTCCACATATATGCGTTAATATATGATATTTGTTTTTCTCTTTCTGACTTACTTCACTCTGTATGACAGTCTATAGGTCCATCCACGTCTCAACAAATGACCCAATTTTGTTCCTTTTTATGGCTGAGTAATATTCCATTGTATATATGTACCACATCTTCTTTATCCATTTGTCTGTCGATGGGCATTTAGGTTGCTTCCATGACCTGGCTATTGTAAATAGTGCTGCAATGAACATTGTGGTACATGACTCTTTCTGAATTATGGTTTTCTCTGGGTATATGCCCAGTAGTGGGATTGCTGGATCATATGGTAATTCTGTTTTTAGTTTTTTAAGGAACCTCCATACTGTTCCCCATAGTGGCTGTATCAATTTACATTATCACCAACAGTGCAAGAGGGTTCTCTGTTCTCCACACCCTCTCCAGCATTTGTTGTTTGTAGATTTTCTGATGATGCCCATTCTAACTGGTATGAGGGGATACCTCGTTGTAGTTTTGATTTGCATTTCTCTAACAATTAGTGACGTTGAGCAGCTTTTCATGGGCTTCTTGGCCATCTGTATGTCTACTTTGGAGAAATGTCTATTTAGGTCTTCTGCCCATTTTTGGATTGGTTTGTTTGTTTTCTTAATATTGAGCTGCAAGAGCTGTTTATATATTTTGGAGATTAATCCTTTGTCCGTTGATTCGTTTGCAAATATTTTCTCCCCTTCTGTGGGTTGTCTTTTCGTCTTGTTTATAGTTTCCTTGGTGTGCAAAAGCTTTTAAGTTTCATTAGGTCCCATTTGTTTATTTTTGTTTTTATTTCCATTACTCTAGGAGGTGGATCAAAAAAGATCTCGCTGTGATTTATGTCAAAGAGTGTTCTTCCTATGTTTTCCTCTAAGAGTTTTATAGCGTCCAGTCTTCCATTTAGGTCTCTAATCCATTTGGAGTTTATTTCTGTGTATGGTGTTAGGGAGTGTTCTAATTTCATTCTTTTACATATAGTTATCCAGTTTTCCCAGCACCACTTATTGAAGAGACTGTCTTTTCTCCATTGTATATCCTTGCCTCCTTTGTCATAGATTACTTGACTATAGGTGCGTGGGTTTATCTCTGGGCTTTCTATCTTGTTCCATTGATCTATGTTTCTGTTTTTGTGCCGGTACCATATTGTCTTGGTTACTGTAGCTTTGTAGTATAGTATGAAGTCAGGGAGTCTGATTCCTCCAGCTCTGTTTTTTTCCCTCAAGATTGCTTTGGGTATTCGGGGTCTTTTGTGTATACATACAAATTTTAAGATTTTTTGTTCTAGTTCTGTAAAAAATGCCATTGGTAATTTGATAGGGTTTGCATTTAATCTGTAGATTGCTTTGGGTAGTATAGTCATTTTCACAATATTGATTCTTCCAATCCAAGAACATGGTATACCTCTCCATCTGTTGGTATCATCTTTAATTTCTTTCATCAGTGTCTTACAGTTTTCTGCATACAGGTCTTTTGTCTCCCTAGGTAGGTTTATTCCTAGGTATTTTATTCTTTTTGTTGCGGTGGTAAATGGGAGTGTTTCCTTAATTTTTCTTTCAGATTTTTCATCATTAGAGTATAAGAAAGCAAGAGATTTCTATGCATTAATTTTGTATCCTGCAACTTTACCAAATTCATTGATTAGCTCTAGTAGTTCTCTGGTGGCATCTTTAGGATTCTCTATGTATAGTATCATGTCATCTGCAAACAGTGACAGTTTTACTTCTTCTTTTCCAATTTGTAATCCTTTATTTCTTTTTCTTCTCTGATTGCCATGGCCAGAACTTCCAAAAGTATGTTGAATAATAGTGGTGAGAGTGGGCATCCTTGTCTTGTTTCTGATCTTAGAGTAAATGCTTTCAGTTTTTCACCGTTGAGAATGATGTTTGCTGTGGGTTTCTCGTATATGGCCATTATTATGTTGAGGTAGGTTTCCTGTATGCCCACTCTCTGGAGATTTTTATCATAAATGGGTGTTGAATTTTGTCAAAAGCTTTTTCTGCATCTATTGAGATGATCATATGGTTTTTATTCTTCAGTTTGTTAAAATGGTGTATCACAATGATTGATTCGCATATATTGAAGAACGCTTGCATCCCTGGGATAAATCCCACTTGATAATGGAGTATGATCCTTTTTATATGTTGTTGGATCCTGTTTTCTATTTTTTTGTTGAGGAGTTTTACATCTATATTCATCATTTATATTGGTCTGTAATTTTCTGTTTTTGTAATATCTTTGTCTGGTTTTGGTATCAGGGTGATGGTGGCCTCATAGAATGAGTTTGGGAGTGTTCCTTCCTCTGCAGTTTTTTGGAAGAGTTTGAGAAGGATGGGTGTTAGCTCTTCTCTAAATGTTTGATAGAATTCACCTGTGAAGCCATCTGGTCCTGGACTTTTGTTTGTTGGAAGATTTTTAATCACAGTTTCAATTTCATGACCTGTGATTGGTCTGTTGATATTTTCTGTTTCTTCCTGGTTTAGTCTTGGAAGGTTATACCTTTCTAAGAATTTGTCCATTTCTTCCAGGTTGTCCGTTTTATTGGCATAGAGTTGCTTGTAGTACTCTCTTAGGATGCTTTGTATTTCTGCGGTGTCTGTTGTAACTTTCCTTTTTCGTTTCTAATTTTATTGATTTGAGTCCTCTCCCTCTTTTTCTTGATGAGTGTGTCTAATGGTTTATCAATTTTGTTTATCTTCTCAAAGAACCACGTTTTAGTTTTCTTGATCTTTGCTATTGTTTTCTTTGTTTCTACTTCATTCATTTCTGCTCTGATCTTTATGATTTCTTTCCTTCTGCTAACTTTGGGTTTTGTTTGTTCTTCTTTCTCTAGTTCTTTTAGCTGTAAGGTTAGATTGTTTATTTGAGATTTTTCTTGTTTCTTGAGGTAGGCTTGTATAGCTATACACTTCCCTCTTAGAACTGGTTTTTGCTGCATCCCATAGGTTTTGGATCATCGTGTTTTCAATCTCATTTGTCTCTAGGTATTTTTTGATTTCCCCTTTGATTTCTTCAGTGATCTCTTGGTTATTTAGTAACATATTGTTTAGCCTCCATGTGTTTGTGTTTTTTATGTTTTATCCCCTGTAATTCATTTCTAATCTCATAGCGTTCTGGTCAGAAAAGGTGCTTGATATGATTTCAGTTTTCTTAAATTTACTGAGGCTTGATTTGTGACCCAGGATGTGATCTATCCTGGAGAATGTTCCATGCGCACTTGAGAAGAAGGTGTAATATGCTGTTTTTGGATGGAATGTACTTTATATATCAGTTAAATCTATCTGGTCTATTGTGTCATTTAAAGCTTCTGTTTCCTTATTTATTTTCATTTTGGTTGATCTGTCCATTGGTGTAAGTGAGGTGTTAAAGTCCCCCACTATTATTGTGTTACTGTCAGTTTCCTTTTTTATAGCTGTTAGCAGTTGCCTTATGTCTTGAGGTGTTCCTATGTTGGGTGCATATATATTTATAATTGTCATATCTTCTTCTTGGATTGATCCTTTGATCATTGTGTAGTGTCCTTCCTTGTCTCTTGTAACATTCTTTATTTTAAAGCCTATTTTATCTGATATGAGTATTGCTACTCCTGCTTTCTTTTGATTTCCATTTGCATGGAATATCTTTTACCATCCCCTCACTTTCAGTCTGTATGTGTCCCTCAGTCTGAAGTGGGTCTCTTGTAGACAGCATATAGATGGGTCTTGTTTTTGTATCCATTGAGTGAGCCTGTGTCTTTTGGTTGGAGCATTTAATCCATTCACATTTAAGGTAATTATCGATATGTATGTTCTGTTTTTTTAAATTGTTTTGGGTTTGTTTTAGTAGGTCCTTTTCTTCTCTTGTGTTTCCCACTTAGAAAAGTTCCTTTAGCATTTGTTGTAGAGCTGGTTTGGTGGTGCTGAATTCTCTTAGCTTTTGCTTGTCTGTAAAGCTTTTGATTTGTCTATCAAATCTGAATGAGATGCTTGCTGGATAGAGTAATCTTGGTTGTACGTTCTTCCCTTTCATCACTTTAAGTATATCATGTCACTCCCTTCTGGCTTGTAGAGTTTCTGCTGAGAAATCAGCTGTTAACCTTATGGAAGTTCCCTTGTGTGTTATTTGTCATGTTTTCCTTGCTGCTTTCAATAATATTTCTTTGTCTTTAATTTTTGCCACTTTGATTACTATGTGTCTCAGTTTGTTTCTCCTTGGGATAATCCTGTATGGGACTCTCTGTGCTTCCTGGACTTGGTTGGCTATTTCCTTTCCCATGTTAGGGAAGTTTTCGACTATAATCTCTTCAAATATTTTCTCAGGTCCTTTCTCTCTCTCTTCTCCTTCTGGGACCCCGATAATGCGAATGTTGTTGTTTTGAATGTTGTCCCAGAGGTCTGTTAGGCTGTCTTCATTTCTTTTCATTCTTTTTTCTTTATTCTGTTCCTCAGCAGTGAATTCCACCATTCTGTCTTCCAGGTCACTTATCCGTTCTTCTGCCTCAGTTATTCTGCTATTGATTCCTTCTAGTGTATATTTCATTTCAGTTATTGTATTGTTCATCTCTGTTTGTTTGTTCTTTAATTCTTCTAGGTCTTTGTTAAACATTTCTTGCATCTTCTCGATCTTTGCCTCCTTTTTTTTTTCCGAGGTCCTGGATCATCTTCACTATCATTATTCTGAATTCTTTTTCTGGAAGGTTGCCTATCTCCACTTCATTTTGTTGTTTTTCTGGGGTTTTATCTTGTTCCTTCATCTGGTACATAGCCCTCTGCCTTTTCATTTTGTCTATCTTTCTGTGAATGTGGAGTTTGTTCCACAGGCTGCAGGATTGTAGTTCTTCCTGCTTCTGCTGTCTGCCCTCTGGTGGATGAGGCTATCTAAGAGGCTTGTGCAAGTTTCCTGATCTGACCTCAACATTCTAATGGGCTCCAAAAATGATGACTTCATGGATTGTTTTTTTCTCTTTTTTATTATTGTTAGGGTGAAAGTGATAGACTCTTGTAGCTCTGTATATTCCAAGCAGAATGGAATTGGGAAATAGTGTTTAGAAATTTAAAGCGAAGAGCTAGGCATGCTGATGTCCGCTGTGGCAGCATTGTTTCTAGAAGGTCTTCCTCTCCTTGAATATCTCAGCCTGAAAGAAGTTTCTCTTGCTTCCAAACTTTTTTCCTATTTGTGTGGATACTCATTAGTGAGTCTCAGGATTAGAAGAGCCCATAAATGTCATTTTGTCCAGTCCTGCATTTTATTCTCAAATTCACATTCTGCCCTGTGGCATCTTTCCAACGGTTATCTTGACCTTTTATTTGAATCTTAATATTGTTCAGCCCAGTGTGTATATATGTCCATCCTCAGCCCAGCTTTGCTGGTGTATGTCAATTGGCATCCACAACAATGTCATGAACAGAAAATTTTATATCAGTTTGAGTGGGAAGGAGTGTTCTGTGCTGGAGGACAGGGAGCAGACAGCAGAATTTGTGTTTTTACCACATTTTATTAATGTATTGCCGGAGTCAATTTTAGGATGAAGTTGAGTTAAATTAGTAGCTTGAAGAGAAAAGTCAGTAGCCAGAAGTAAGCTGAACATTAAAATTTTTGAACTTTGACCATAATATTGAACATTATGGCTTACCATCTTTAGGTTAAAAGGTTAGAAGGAGGGCGGACTGAAGAGCAATGTATTTTTAGTCTGCTTAGAATTATAGCTGCTTTTGGAAATTTTTGGTAAGCTGCCATGGATCAGGATTAGAATAAAGGCCATAAATATGGTTCAAAAAATGTCCTCGACATTTCATTATATGGTTTGCTATTGGCTTTAGTAGTAGTGCATTATCTGAATTGATGTAAATAGTGTTTAAGTTTGTCTTTTCCTATGAGTAATAAGTATTGTATGTAGAGATTTCCGTTTCTATTACTTAAATAGATCACCGTAGTAGTTTGGTACATGGTTGCCATGCACATAATTACCGCATGGCTATTATTAGGAAAATTGTGTGGGTAAAATCAACCCTGCTATTTGGTTATGTCTGAACCTTACTGCCCATCTGCTAAGCAATGTGGGGTCAAAATAAATACCAGGATAGTTCTGACGTTGGCCTTTTTGGAGGTGAGTTCAACTCTTCTCTCTCAATTCTAAAAACTACAATAGGAGGTGTCATCAGAGAGGAAAAGCAATTAAAAAAACCCCCCAACTCACCAAATTGTTATTCCCAGCACTGCTTTGCCAGTGATCCTTACCCTTGGGTTAACCTACTTCTTTTAAACCAGTACTCCTTCATATACATCATGACTTACAGGTAACAGTTAAGCTGCAAAATAGTTCTTAAAACAAAGTAGGGAGTGTTGTATACTAATTAGTGTGCATTAAGTCATGAAAGAAATTTTGACATATGTAATATAGCATTACTGAACTTTTGCAAGCTGGCATTTTCACGTTGTGTAGAGGGTACATAGGTTTATCAAAGACATTACTTTTCTGCAATTGTTGTATCAGTTATGTATTGCCACGATGCTGTGTAACAAACAAGTACAAAATACTCACTGACATACAAAAAGATACATTTATGAGTGCTGGGCAGTTTTTGTGGTCTGGCATGGAAGGCTCACTCATGTGTTTGTGGTCAGCTGGTGAATCAGCTGGGAGCTGGTTTGCCTGGGAGCACCTAGGACCACTGGGTTCACCTCTACAAGGACTTTTATCTTCTGGTTCTTTTAGCAGTAGCAGGATGTTGAGAGTGTGAAGGGCAGAAGGCCATTTGAGGCCTAGGCTTGAAACTAGTACACCATTACTTCTGCCATATTCTGTTGGCTAAAGCAAGCCACAAGTCAAGCCCAGGTTCAGAAGTGGGGAAAGAGACTCTACTTCTTTATGTCACATAGCAAACAGTATGCGTAAGGGGATTGGTGAGAATTGGCACCAAATTTACAATCAACTTGTTCTGGTTACTACTGCTTTTCCACATTTCCTAAAACTTAGTGGTATAAAACAATATCTGATTTTGCTCACGATTTGGTGGTTCAGGCATTTGGGAAGGGCTCAGCTTGGCAGTTCTCATTTGGGAGTCACTGGCGCTGGGTCTGCAGTCATCTGAAGATTCAGTGAGGCATCCTGGATGGCTCCCTCACATGGCAAGCAGTTGATGCCTATGTGTGGCTTTTCCAACATGTAAGTAGTCAGACTTCTTACATGACAATGGCTTCCCTCAGAGTGGTATCCCAAGTGAACAAGGCGGAAGGTGAATGACCTTGTCTGATGTAGCCTGGGGAACCACATGTCTAAACTTCCAGCACCTTCTACTAGAATTCAGCCCAATTCAAGTGGAGGTGAAATAGACTCACCTCTTGGTACAAGAAGTACTGGAGAATTTGCAGACATGTTTAAAACTCTCCACAAATCTATAGCAGTTATTCAACGGAGAGAAATCAATTCCCTGGTTCTGTGATGTTAAGTCACAGTACTATGATCTTTACATCTTTAGCACTCACCATTCCTATTAAATAGTGCACTTACAATTTTCATACTCAGATTTCTTATTTTGTATAGTTCTGTATATTATAAAGTAACCCAAGAAATGATTAAGGGTAGCTGTTTACTTCGTTCCAAATTCTCAATGATCTTTGAGAAAATGCATACATATGTACTTTCTACATAGTTTAATTAGTGTATATATTTGTGCTTTAGTTTTTTAAGTTATTTTATAGGCAAAAAAATGCTTGTAATGTTTATTTTAATTATCTAGGAATTCATCAAGCTAATACTAGCATAACTGGCTTAGCAGTTTCCCAGTTTAGGTAGCTCAGCTACTTACAATTACAGTAACTTGATGGCGCCATGTTTGGCTATCTATTGCTATGTAACAAATTACCCCCAAACTTAGTGGCTTGAAACAATAACCATTTATTACCTCATGCAGCTTCTGTGGGTTAGGAACCCAGGAATGGCTTGGTCGTTCATGAGGTCTCTCATGAGGTTGCAGTCTAGCTGTTGCCTGGGGCTGTGGTCTCATCTGAGGGTTTCACTGGGGCTGGAGATTCCACTTCCACCTTCACTCACTTGGCAGCTGTAAGGACGCTTCCGTTTCTGGCCACTTGGATCTCTTCACAGGGCTGCCCAAGATATGGCCTCCAACTTCCCCAAGTGAGTGATGAGAGGGAGAGAGAGAGAGAAGGAAAGAGAGAGAAAGGGAAAGAGAGAAAGAGATGCTGACCAAATGGAAGCCGAGGTTTTTTTTATAACCTAGTGTTGAATGTTATATACCTTTACTTCTATCCTACTCTGTTGATCACACAGACCAACCCTGGTACAGTGTGGGAGGGGACTCCAGATGGGTGTGAATGCCAGGAGATGGGGGTCATTGGTGGGGTCTTCTTGGAGCTTGTTTACTACACATTGCTGTAAACATCTTTGCACAGATTGCTTTTTATTGATGAATGGAAAGGAGAAATTTACTCTCGGCATATCCCCCTAGTGTGGAATTAGCAGATCATAGAGATCAACAATTCAGTGGAACCTTTTGAAAAAAATTGTAAAGTATTCTTATAAATATTTTTTGTGTTGTAGGATATTCTTATATTTAATTGCATTGCAATTATTCTTATATTTTAAATGAGTCCACAAAATACTTCAGAACATTTTACAAAGCATTTAGCTGCTGGTGCCCTCAGTAAGCTTTGATTTGAGAAAAAGAGAAATAAGGGGGGGAACTGCTGGTGCATCATCTCCCAATACCTTTTTCTTTTAAATTTAGTTCCTGGTTTCCATAAACTAGGCCACTTTGACCCCAACCTAATATAAGCCACTGCCATTAATAGGTCGTTTAATGGAAGAAAATTTAATTGGCAAGAAACTTGACCATTACAAAATAGAACATGCTCTTCACCATTTAGGCTGTGATAGTTCTGCTATCTTTACCACTTTTGAGACAGCATAAAGAAATGTGCTCCAGACCAGGGTACTGAAAGGACTGTTCTATGTCAGGTGATTTTTAAAGCTTTTATTACAATCTGTGAACTAATTTAATATGTTATAAATGAATACTCCTACGTTTTGTGAGTTCACACCCCTCCCTTCGCCATTTATATAAAATATAACTGATTCATTTTCATGTCTGTAAAAATCTTTCCAGCTTTTCCAGAAATACATTGGATTCATTTACATGATGTACTTTCAACCATTTCAAAATTTCATAAATTTTATAGCACCTTCCATGTTGTGGGCTCTCAATAAATTGCCATGACCAAGTTAAATGATGGGGTAATAAGGATAGAACTCTGGTCGTTTACACTAATGACAAGGTTTGCATTTATAATGAAGTCCGGGCCACCGAGGGGCCAGGAAGAGTACCTACCTGTAAGAGGCGTATGTGAGGAAGGGCTGCATTTTAAAGCTTGCAGTGAGGATTATGCTGCACGAATAAACCAAGCTGTGTGTGTGTGGTCCTCTCTCTGCCCCCTTCTGCTTTTAAAGACTTAGAAGAGATGCCAGAGTACCTATAGAAGGTGTTTGATTTAAAAGGTTTAAAAGGAAACACTCCAGTTTGCCTTCTTGTAGGGGCATGCAAGCGAGTAGAGTTTGCAGCTGAGTGGACGGATAAAGAAAAACTGAGCATTTAACAGAATTTAAAAAATCATGCCAGAAGGGCCTTTGACCAAGAAATCCTTACAGGTTTATGACACCCGGTGCCTGAACTCCATCTGTGACACAAGGGTTACAGTTTGCAAGCCCTTAACCCTGTAGCTGATCTGGTCAACTTCTGGCTGCACTGGGGCCTGATGCAGTTTGCTGTAGCTGTTTGTAGACTTCACGAAAAGAAGATGATAATTTGCAGATTTCCAGCATCTCTACTAGATTTCTTCACTTTTTCTTTCTCACAAGGAAACTTTCCAGGACACATAGCACACTAGTATCTGAATGGCATTCTCTTTGACATCTCTGTTTAGGGGTGGTGGAGGCTTCACCCATATGGAGGGGTCGGGGTCAGCCCATTGTTGCTGCTGATGGGTTGGAGAGTGCCTGCATATGCAAGGACTAAACTATGCCAAGTAACCCCATTAAGGATGGCTTTATGTGTCAGAATGTGTGCGTGAAAAAAAAAAAAGAATGTGTGTGTGTATGTGAATGATAGAATACATGTCAATAGTTTGTAATAATAAAAGATTGAAAGAGGCACTTGTTAGATAAATTGTGGTAGATCCACACAGTGGAATACGACACAACTGTAAACAGGAGGTACCAATATGGGATGAACTCCAAGTCTTGTGAAGTATAAAAAGCAAAGTGCAATACAGAGCATATAAATGACGTATTTATTGTATTTAAAGTAAAGGAAAGACAGAGTATATAATACTTGATTGCCTGAGTAGTATAACATTTTCTGAAAGGCTATATATGAGCTAATAATATTGGTTGCCTCTAGGGAGGAAAGTGACTAGCTGGAGGACAGAATGGGAGGGGTACTATTTCTTCATTGTATAGCTTTCTGTGCCTTTTGAATCTTAACAAGTAAATAAGATGAAAAAATATATATTGAAAGAAAACAATGTTGTAACAAAGATGGCAGAAGTGAACCAATCCCTGAAGGGCAGAGAACCAAGCCCCTTCTACTCCCTTTTTCTTTTGCCTGTATGTTCCCAGTGCACAGTGCTTGGTGCATGGTAGATCTTAAAAAATATTGTTAACTGAAAAATACATACCACGTGGAAAATCACCGTTCATTTTTATTTTAAAGTGTATATTACATTCTTAAAAATCAATGCTGTTCAATGCGAAAATTGTCTTGGCCAGGAAAAAAAAAAACGGAATTCAGAATGAAAAGTTGTCTGGGTCAGGAGTTTGGATTTGGAACCATATTTTTGTCAGTGTTTGTTAACAATGTTCCTATTCTGTGTAAAGCCCTATTGTCAGATTTAAATAGTTAATTATGTGAACTTAAATTATAGAATGAGAGAATTTTATCACTAATTAGGTGCTTATAGATGTTGTAGTTACAGGCAGGCTGAGTCCTGAGTCTCCTTCTTTCCACTCAACTTCCCTCCTTCTTCCCTATTTCCCTGTCTGACATTTCACTGCTTATGAGTGGCGGACCTGATGGGCCTCCCACCAGATGGTAGACTCTTTTTTTTTTTGCGGTACGCGGGCCTCTCACTGTTGTGGCCTCTCCCGCTGCGGAGCACCGACTCCGGACGCGCAGGCTCAGCGGCCATGGCCCACGGGCCCAGCCACTCCGCGGCATGTGGGATCTTCCCAGACCGGGGCACGAACCGGTGTCCCCTGCATCGGCAGGTGGACTCTCAACCACTGCGCCACCAGGGAAGCTCCAGATGGTAGACTCTTTAAGGGGGCTTGACTGTGACCTACTAGGCGCCATGATTCTGCCATGCAGGGGACTGTTGGGTACCTTGGCATAGCTTGGATGTAAATGGAGGGATTGAAATTGCATATTGTGTTGTTTTCACCCAGTTTCACACACTTGAGTAAAAATTCTCAAGAGAGGCTAAGAAAAGTAAGCTAATGACTTATGCGCCATAGTCCCCGGTTGGTCCCAAACAGTGCATTCCGGCTCTGCCGTCACTGTGTGGGGAGAATTCAACACATTTCAGGTGAAATATGACTATGACATCCAAGCAGATGTGCAGAGGGGACCCTTGTGCTCACGTGAGAGGACTTTCTCACTCTGGAACAAGAAGATAATTAAATTCCAAATTGAGCATATATTACTGAAGGAAGAGAGAGGATAAAAAGGAAACGTCCTTTGTGACCCCTGGTAGGGACTTATGTACAAACTCTAACGTGTTAAGGGAATTAATAGACTTCTATGCAACTGTCTATACATGTTATATGGCCATTTCCAGTTGAAAAAAAATTTTCTTGAGATACCAAAACCAAACTAAAATAAAAGAGCAATGCTATCAAGTATATAAACAGAGATGTATGAAGAATGGATTGTAAAGTATTAAGCAATTAAGGTTTACATCCAGTTATTTACATATAAGAAAACCAAAGCTGATATTAAATGGCTTTTATATAGGAGAAACAGAGAATAGAATATGGAACATTTATTTCCTTTTTGTTGTATTTTAAATGTTTTCTTAAACAAACAGCAAAATGTTACCCATCTGGGGGGTAAAAAACGGTCCTTGAGATGAGAGTGAATCTCTCTTTTGGGTTTAAGGTCTGGATAATAGAGTTTTCTGTGTTATTCTCACACCATCACCCCCAGTAGATGCAGAATTTTATAGCCTTACTTTGAAGCCGTGGCCCTTACATTTGCGGCTCTAAGGGTTAACTGGGAAGCTGGTAAACATGTAGATTCCTGGGCCTCGCTCTCGGGGATCCTGATTCAGGAACTTGGGTGCAGATGCTGTATGGACTGTTCCTTTAGGAACCCTGTTCTTGTGTTTCTGTTGTTTTCTTGTTGTCGTTTTTCTATAGAAAGGCTAAGTTTTACTGTAGAGCAAAAGCCAAGAACTATTAAAGCTGAGGTCGGCAACCTACAGCCCATGGACCAAATCTAGCTTTCTTCCTATTTGTGTAGATATAGTCTCATTGGCACACCACCATGCCCATTGGTTTACGTATTGTCTGTGACTGCTTTTGCGCTACAGGGGCAAAGATGAGTGTTTGGGACAGAGACCAAAATGGCTTGCAAAACCCAAGATATTTGCTATCTGACCCCTTACAGGAAAAGTTTGCTGACCACCATGTTAAAGGACGAGCATGTACCCAATGTGTTACATATATTTCCCTAAGAACAAATAAGACCTTCACCAGAAGACTGGGATATTTAGTTAGCAAGTTGGGAGTCTGTTTCCATTAGTCAGGAAAATTAAAAAGACTCAGAATGCAGTAAATTCGAAATATAAGATTAAAGTAAAATGGCATAGAACTTGAAGGAGAAGATAGGCCTCAGGCCACTGAAATAAATGATTTATGTCACTTACCAAAGCATGGCTTGGAGTAAGGGATATACCTGGCCCCCTGCTGGGTGTGACTCTCCTTGTGTTCTCATCTCACTTTTCACTGGAAGTAGACAGGTGCATTAACTAACCTAGAGAAGGAGGTAACACAGAAGTCTTCATTTTTCCATTGACAGAGAACACTGTCATTAATTCAGTTAGTAGGAAATGGATTTCTTGGCTCTGATAATTAAGCTGGCAAAGCAAATTTGGTTCCAACATTTTAATAAGCGAGTGTGGGTGGCCAGCAAATTGCAGGTTCAGACATAAATGTTTCAAACTTGGGTGGCTGGCTTTTAACCCTGGGGCAAATTCTGTGATTGCAAGGAAGTTGTAGGCTGGTAGCCAAGTTCAAAGAGTATTTGCCAAATATTAAGAAAAATGTGAACTACTCTAAGGAATATTATATTATTTGAGGACAGGATTATGTTGTTCATTGAGTGTGATTGGGATATAAGTTAACATCATTTGAGTCCATTCAAATTATATATTTGTGAATATGCATATGTGTGTATTTGTGCTGGCATTTCATACACAGGGGATTATCTCGAAGGAGAGAGAGAAATGAGAAAGGAAAGAAATGGATTTGTTTCTCTTTTCCTATCTTCTAGTGCCTAACTGTTAAGGTATTCAGACCCATATAGTACTTTCTGTCCAATTTTGGTTTTCTGTCTGGGGGGTAATCAAAATCTGGGTTCTTATGTAATGTAAGACCACTGGATGGGGGAAGAATGAGTTTGGACCCAAGAAATGAAGGGTTAATTCGTTCACTGAATTTTCACTTCCTTAGGGAGGCTACAGTTGAAGCAGAGTCCCGCTGGGTTCTGTGAGTGAACCTCACATCACAAAGAGAGGGGAGATTTGCAAAAGAAGGTAGTAGATTTCAATTTAGGTTGCTTTTCAGCCTGAAAAATAGTCTGAATTCAATCGCTGATCCTGTTAGCAGAGATAGTAATGAAATGCAAAGCGAGTATGGCTTAAATGTTAAAGGAGACTGTAAAATACCACTGTAGCTTCTTGGTTTACTCTCTCACATTACTCAGTAGAACAAAATATGATTTGACATAATGTTCACTGTGTAGTTACCCTGGGCTCAGAAAACTAGCCTGTTACCTCATACTTCTTACATTTACAAAAGCAATCAAGACTGTGACTTGAATTGGACTGGTAAAGCTATTGACTTAGAGATAGAAAGATATTGGAATCTCTTACCTTACTTTCTCTTATTTCCCTACTGACAACTTATACAGGCTTTGTACGTTTTCTGATAGCAGGGTATCCAGGTGGATATTAATGCATTTTATGCTCTTAAGGAAGTTAAGAATTGGAGTTGTATTTTTTGCCTATTGTTTTCAAAAGTCAATATGTTGTGGGTGTTAAAAAGCATTATTTTGTATTTGTATTGTTACCAAGGGTCTTGCCCCAGAGTCATACTCCTGCCCCTCCCTCGAATGGAAACCAGTTACTCTTATCTAAGTTTCAGGAGGAAGTTGCAAAGAGAAAAAAACAAGAACTGTTTAGAACCAATTAGGCCCAAGATGGAGGAAGATTCCAGTGGACTTTGAGCCTCATTATATGCTCATTGTAATACATGGGCATGCTAAATGACATACCCACCGGTGACTTGACCGTGACAGTTGCTATGGCAATAACCGGAAAAGCACAAACAAGGACTAAAAAGGAGTGTTGCATTCATTCCGGGTCCAAAGCACACCTTGTTCTTGGATAACTCATGAGTATTCCTTCCACTCTTTACAATTCCCTCACATTTACCTTGACCGTCCTATACATTTGTGTCTCTGCCCAAGTTGGGTTGAGATGTTGATTTGCGAGCTAGGTTCCCACTTCTCCATTCTCTGCCCATTGAATCAAGCTTGTGCTGTTCCCGTTTCAGCATCGGTTTCGTTATTGGCTGCACAAATCCGATCGGAAGAAGAACTTCCCTGGCTGAGACAAGGGGTCTCGGCCCAGGCTAGGACCCCAGCGCGGGTCTAGTAGACCAATTCCGTAGCAGTGTTCGTTGTAACTTATGTTCATGAATAGTGAGTGTGATCGTCAAGATTAGTGATAGTCTCTTCTTTCATTGCACCAAATGTAGTGTAGGCTGCCTGGAACCTCTCTGTGAATGAAAAGGGAAAACTAGCATCTTCCACTGAAAGTTCTTCTGATTAAGAGTAGCCTTGTTATCCACGCCTCCTTCCATGAAACTCTTATTCCCCAGCTATTTTGGGTTTTATTACCCTTCAGTGTTCTTCCATGTGCTGCTTTTTCTTTCTAGAATGCCCTTGCAGTCCATTTGTGCCTGCTGGTGGCTTCCATCTCTTAGTCTCAGGTGTTTCACATCATATTGCATGTATTTGCTCATTAGCCTCAAGGTCAGGTCTGGTTTCTTTGTATATTCCCAGTGTGTTGCAGAGCTTGGCAAAAAATAGGTGCTCAGTGACCACCATCTGAAGGTATCAGTATATTAAATCTCGAATCTTTTTCCTGTAAAAAATACTTCTTTAGAAATGATTTCAAACTTACAGAAGAGTTACAAGAATAAAACAAAAATTCTCACATACCTTTCACTGAGATTCCCCCCAAATTGATAGTTAACCGCACTTGCTTCTCTCTTTCTTGCTCTTTCTCTCTTTCTATGTCTGTGTATGTATACATACACATGTATCTCCTCTATATATGTTATTTAATTTTCTGAACTATTTGAGAGCTGGATGAAGACACAATGTCCCATTACCCTTTAAGCCTTTAATATATATTTCCTAAAAAATTAAGAGTTCTCTCTTATACAACCACAGAACAACCATCAAAATCAGAATATTAACACAGATATAATTCTACTAGTAAATGCTTTGACCCCACTGAAATTTTGTCAGTTTTCCCAATAATGTCCTTTATAGGTCCAAGATCTGGTTTAGAATCATGTATTGCATTTAGTTGTCATGAGTCTTTAGTGCCTTTCTGTAGCAATTTTTTCCAATTCTAAATCAATAACTTTGTAGAATGTCCCTTAATTTGACGTTGTCTGATGTTTCCTCATGGTTGGATTCGGGTTATGCTTTCTTGGAGACAGGAATAAATACCAGAGAAGTGACTCTGAGTTCTCAGTGCGTCGTGTTGGGGTACATTATGTTGACTTGTCTTATCACTGGTGATGTTAACTTTTAGCACTTCAATAAAATGGCACCTGCTGGATTTCTACATATAAATTTAAATAACAAGTATCATGTAGTTGATAGCTAATAAGTAGTTAATAAATATTTTATGAGGAGACATTGAAAATTATATAAATATTCTGTTCTTCATCAGATTCTTATGCTCTTATTTTAATATCCATTGACAAGTCTTGACAAAATCAATTATTACTAAATGTATTGAGTTATTACCAGGTTGTTACCAACGGTGATTTTCTACATTCTCATTTTTTCTACTTTCATTGTTTGACACTCCACTATAAGGTAGAATTTTCTCCTCTTCTTTATTTATTTAACTATAGATTCATGAAGTCTTATTTGATTCAGTGGATTATAACTCATTACTATCATTATTTATTTCCCAGAATTGGCCAGCGATCGCTCCGTCAAGCTGGCTTCTGTGTCCTTTGACATATCCCCATCATTCTTAGTGATCATTTTTTATGATCCAATAGGATGTTCCAGACTCACCTTGTACTTTCCCTGCCCTGGAATCAAAACTTTCTCCAATGGTATCTGGTTCTTTTTAGTAGAGAATAGTATTTAAAAACCAAGATCTAGGTGCTAGGTATGCACTTTGCTACTGGAAGGTCATTGCTTCTAGGCCATCAGTGAATGAACAGAGCTAGAAAATATGTGACATTATGCACACGCACACACACACATTTCTACACCAATTTCTATATCTATCTATATCTGATAATGCACACAGTCTGTAAAAACAAGCCTGGTATACGGTCTCAAGGCAGGTTTTTGACATATAGAGCCTAAGTAGCCATGGCCCATGAAACACTTCTATGGGGGAATACGAGTAACTTGGTATTTCTTAAATGATATGAGCAAAACTGATTTTCTTTCCTTTGGGAGGGGGTTTGTAATCTTAAAGGTAAAAAATAAATATATAAGCCTAAGGCATTATTTTTGCATCAAAAGTCAGAATCTTACTGGAAGAACTTGCAAAGGCAAACTTTATATACTGTGGTTAGTAGAAAACAGTTTTTTTGGAAAGAGCAAATAAGATTTTAATTGTTTTTATTAATAAGCTAGTTAAATAAGCTCACCATTAAAAGGAGCTGATGCAAAGTATTCGTGGCTCTTACAAGACTCATGGGCGTTTGTGTTTGTGCGTGTGGGAGTGGGTGGGTGTACCTGCATGTACTTGCACACGCTGAGAGGAGGGTGAGTTTGCCACATCTTCCCACATCACCAGAGAGGTATAGATAATTTCCTTTAGTTTTAGAAGAGACGGTTGCAAGAAACCGTTCTTTTAGTTGAAAAATGTGAAATATGACACGAAATGCTGATTTGGGGAGACTTTTTCTGACATAATGGCATGCTTTTCCGGACTGCGTAAAAGTTTATGACAAAACCCGAAAGCATGATTTAGAAAAGTTTTTTTTTTAAGAAAAAAACCTAAATATAGCAAGCTGAAAGAAAGAGGTTTATCGCTGACTATATAAAATTTACCCTTGGGGAAAAAAGGTAATCTATAAGTTAATATGCAGTCCTTTGCTCTAAGAAAGCCTTTTGTATCTCCAGCTAATATCAGGTATTCTTGAAATCAATAGTAATCTGATTGCCTACAGAGAACAGTTGCCCTCCTGTGCTTTAAGCCAAAGAGGAACTGTGCACTTTTGTGATAAACATAATTTAGAGGAGGATTATATTTTCTTCCTTAATTTATTAGCTACTGGTGCTGCCTTATTCTGTTACCCTTATTTCCTTTGCATTATTCAGTTGATAGCACAGAAAAAGAAATATGATATTAAGATTGGTAGCAGTACAACTTAATTTGAAAGGGTGGGAAATAAAGGCTTTCTTAAAACTTGTCTCCTTAATTAGAAAGATTAACTAGTGTGTTTAGAGTTTCGGTTAACACTACTCTCTGGTGGATTCTGTCTTGTGTACTGTAGACTGGAATGAGAGGGATTTTTACAGATTTTAGATTCAGAATGAAGTGATGTAACCAAGATGGCAGTGTAGGAGACCCCAGCTCTGACCCCACCACAAAGATCAACAATGAGACAGCTATCCACAAACAAAACCAGCTCTGGGAGAGCTCTGTAGTCCACTTAAGAAACTTGAGCAACACAGTGGAACAAAAAACTTGAGAATAACCACACAAAAGGGAAGGAAGAATGGGTTCATTTTGCCTGCCTCATTCCATCCCTTAAGCTGGCATTCCTCAATTTGAAGAGGGAACTCCCCAGATAGAAAGAGTTTGCTTTGCTGGGAAAGGGTGAGTAACCAGCTCCCTCAGTCTTTTGAGGCACCACGTGAAGGACATGCTTTGGTTTCATCCCAACAGCCTTTGCACCCTCTGTGGATCACTCACAGTGCTCACCAACCACCACACAGTTATAGATGGTGTGGACACTAGTGGCCTCAGGGCATGAGTCACCATGTCCCCCTGGGCCTGGAGCCACCACGCTCCCCCACATTTAGTGCCCTGCACCCCTAGACTGAGGGTTACTGCATGCTCTAGCATGCCCCACCCACAGGTGAAGATCTTTCCTTAACAAAGTCAGTCCATAAAGTCTGAAAGAGGTGACTGCTTCTTCAAGTGTTCAAACATCTACACAAGGTTACAGGGGTCATAAAGACTCAGGAAAACATGACTCCACCAAAGGAACACAACAAACCTTCAGTAACTGACCTAAACAAATGGAGATACAGATATCACATGACAAAAAACTCAAAATAATTATTTTAAGGATGCTTGGAGAGCTACAAGAGAACAGATAATAAACAATTCAAAGAAATCAGGAAAACAATACAAGAACAAAATAAGAAGTTCAACAAAAAAATTTAAAAAACATTTAAAAAGAATCAAACAAATTTTGGAACTGAACACTGTAGTGACTGAACTGAAGAATTTGATAGAGAGCTTCAACATCAGACTGGACCAAGCACAAGAAAGAATCAATGAGCTTGAAGACAGATCATTTGAAATTATTCTGTCAGAGGAGCAAAAAGAAAAAAGAATGAAAAGAAGAAAGCCTACAGGATTTATGGGACACCATTAAGAGAAGCAATCTATTCATCATTGGTGTCATAGAGGAGAATAAGGGGAGAAAGGGTTAAAAGCTTATTTAAAGAAATAATGGCTGAGAACTTTCCAAACCTGGGGAGAGATTTGGGCATCCAACTTCAGGAGGCTAATATGTCACACCAAAATTTCAGTCCAAAGCTCTCTTCTCCAAGACACATTATAATAAAACATCTAAAATCAAAGAGAGAACATTAAAAGCAGTAAGAGAAAAACAATATTATTTCATACAAAGGAACTCCCATGAGGCTATAAGCTGATTTCTCAACAGAAACGTTGCAGGCCAGGTGAGAGTGGAATGATATATTCAAAATGCTGAAAGAAAAGAACCATCAACCGAGACTGTAGTTGACCCTTGAACAACACAGGTTTGAACTACATGGGTCTATTTATCCACAGGTTTTTTTTCAATAGTAAATACTACAGTACTACATGATCTGCAGTTGGTTGAATCTGAGGATGCGGAACCATGAATATGGACGGCCAGGGAATACAGAGGGCACACGTATTCAGAGGACCAACTATAAGTTACACACAGATTTTCGATTGAGAGGAGGGTTGGTAACCCTAGCTCCGGCATTGTTCAAAGGTGAACTGTACTTTACCCAGAAATGAAGGTTCTCCCTAAGAAAAGCCGAGGGAGTTCATCATCACTCAACCTGCCTTACAGGAAATGCTGAAAGGGGTTCTCCAACCTGAAATGAAAGAATGCTAACTAGTAGCATGAAAATATGTAACACGCTGGTAAATGTAAGTATTCAGTCACATTCAGAATACTCTAATGCTGTAATATGGTAGAGTGTTAACCACTTAACTCTAGTAGAAAGGTTAAAGGACAAAAGCTTGAAAAATACCAATAGCTACAATAATTTGTTAATGGATGCACAATATAAAAAGATTTAAGTTGTGGCATCAAAAACATAAAACGTGGAGGGGGGAGTAAAAGGGTAGAATTTTTGTATGCAATTGGAGTTTTGTTATTGGCTTAAAATAGACTGTTATATCTATAAGCTATTTCAAGTAAGCCTCAGTAAGCACAAAACAAAAATGTATAGTAGATATGCACAAGATAAAGAGAAGCGACTCAAAATAGGACCTTTTTGGGTCAAAATCATCAATTTACAAAGGAAGACAGCAAGGAGGAAGAAAGGAACAAAGGAACTGCAAGACAGCCAGAAGACAATTAACAAAACGGCAATAGTAAGTCCTTCCTACCAATAATTATTTTAAATGGAAATGGATTAAATTATCCAACCCAAAGGCACAGAGTGACTGAATGGATAAAAAAATAAGACCCAACTATATGCTACCTGCAAGAGACTCATTCAGGTTCCAAGACACACATAGGCTCAAAGTGAAGGGATGGAAGAAGGTATTCCACATAAATGGAAACCAAAAGGTAACAGGGGGAGCTATACCTATATGAGACAGAATAGATTCAGAATGGATGAAAGAGGAAAAACTTGACAAACACAGCTTCAAGTGATGATTAGCTTATGTTTGATGTTTTTATTTCTCAAGGTAGAGTTCTAGTCTTTCACCACTTGTCTGTAGCAATTATCCTATCACTTATAAATGATCAGAAAAAAAAAAAGAATTCACGTTAAGTTTAAAGAGAAGATTTGGAAGTCTGAGGATGGTTTTGACGGATACAGGGAGATAACAGAAGGAAGCTAAAATGCAGGGAGGAAATGAGAATGAAGGACCAATAACACCAGGGAAATCTGAAGATGTACTTAATGTTCTGAGTATTTTTCCATTACAGCCGGTATCTTTGGCCTGTTAGGAGCATCTGAGCTTATTTAGCTTCATGAAATTTAGATCATATTTCTGGAGCTCTAAGTTCAAGTTATGTTGATGAAGTGTGCTCAGATGGCCCAAAGAAGTTAGGTTTTAGGGGATGAATCACAAGAATGTGTTGGATAAACCTGGCTGTTCTCTAGCTCTGAAAAGAAGATGAATTGGGCCAAGGTCTGTGCTATAGCTACTGGATGATTGTGCAATCACAGATATAGTAAGAGGCAATTCCTTAGCCTCCTGCTTGACAAACTCAGGGCCAACATACTTGACACAAAACACAAATTTTCTTTGAAGGCTTATATTATGCAATATAATACTAATAGAGGCCTTTAGAGATCAACTTCTGCTGGATGGATGGGGTGGGTACTATTTGAAAACACCCAGTCACTGTCACACTAGAGAACATTGATACACTGAAGGGACCATGGGCTACTGGGAGATGGTTTTTGCTAGAAGGTACTCTCCTCATTTATTTTCACTATCTCTGGATCGAACTTGATGGGGATAGATTGTGTTTTCTTTTTTTTTTTTTTTTTTTAACATCTTTATTAGAGTATAATTGCTTTACAATGGTGTGTTAGTTTCTGCTTTATAACAAAGTGAATCAGTTATACATATACATGTGTTCCCATATCTCTTCCCTCTTGCATCTCCCTCCCTCCCACCCTCCATATCCCACCCCTCTAGGTGGTCACAAAGCACCCAGCAGCTGATCTCCCTGTGCTATGCGGCTGCTTCCCACTAGCTATCTACCTTACATTTGGTAGTGTATATATGTCCATGCTTCTCTCTCGCTTTGTCACAGCTTACCCTTCCACCTCCCCATATCCTCAAGTCCATTCTCTAGTAGATCTGTGTCTTTATTCTTGTCTTACCCCTAGGTTCTTCATGACATTTTTTTTTCTTAAATTCCATATATATGTGTTAGCATACGGTATTTGTCTTTCTCTTTCTGACTTACTTCACTCTGTATGACAGACTCGAGGTCTATCTAGATTGTGTTTTCTTAGTACCAGAATCTGGTCAGTACAGCTGTCTGGGTTACTTGAATCATTGCAGAATGTTATTGGTGTGTGTGTACAGCGTCTCCTTTCTAGACTTGAAAGGCAACTGGAAGATTGGGAGACTGAAAGTGGGAGAGATGTGGGTTGGCAGGTTGGTCTGACTAATATGTCCCCCCCTAATGGTAGGCCAGTATATTCTGCCACCCTAGTTGGAGCCTGAAGTCATTTTATTGGCCAGGCTGTCTTGAAATCACTTGTTTGGCTTCAATCATAGCACAAGACGTACCCCCTTCCTTCAGCTTCAAACCAGCAATGTCAGGTTGTGTCCTTCTCTTACTGTATCCCTCTGACCTTGCTTTGGTGGTCACAACTCCTTCTCTGACTTTCTCTTCTGCTTCTCTCAGTGATTACATCAGGACCAACTATATAATCCAGTATAATCTCTCCACCTCGAGATCTTCAACTTCATTACACCTGCAAAGTCCCTTCTGCCATGTGAGGTAACATATTCACAGGTTCTGGGGATTAGGACATGGATATCTTTAAGGGCCATTATTCTGCCTACCAACAAATACCAAAAAATAAGGGCATTGCTGGTAATGGCTAAATGCAGATGATCTTCGTCCCTCTACAGTGTGAGCAATTAACAGGACGTACTTCTGGTTTGCTGGCAAATGGACTTTTGGACGTTTCAATTATCATCAAAACAGATTCAACTTTTATTCTGCGTATAGAGTGGAACAAGATTCTGAATGAAAAGAATTACGTGAGATTTGTTCTTTAATTCTGAGAGAGGAGTCCGTGGCCTCCTATTGGAACAAAAAATGTCTAAACTTCAAATGAGATGATCTCAACAAGAATATTCATCATGATCCTGGTCATCTTGCCATGTTCTCAATTTTTAAATTATTCTAGTTTGTAAAAAGAAATGTAATTGTTAATTAAAGAACTTGCTCTTTATTTATTAAAATAGTAATGTTGACATGATATTTAGATGAACATATGTAGTTTTCTAAAACATAGGATAGGAACATTTTACCCTCAAGCATATATTTTTTTAAAGTGTTTTTATACCTTTTCTGAAATGATTGGATTAAGGAGAGTGGGAAAGTCTATAGCAGTCCATTTTCATTTGTTATTTTGAGAGACAGAAAGTTTTTCATAGAGGTTGTCAGTTGTTTCCACGCACTTACAAGTGAGTTTGAGCTATTCACTTTCTGGATTTTGGATAATCCTACAGGGTTTTGACTTCTAAATTTCTATTTGTTTAACTTCGGTCTGACAGGTTGATATTCTCAAATACTTTGTTAGTCTATGTGTTATTTTAAACAAAGAAAACCATGATTGTTTAGAAATCTGATTCTTATTTTATCACCAGATTTTTTTTAACATCTTTACTGGGGTATAATTGCTTTACAATGGTGTGTTAGTTTCTGCTTTATAACAAAGTGAATCAGTTATACATATACATATGTTCCCATATCTCTTCCCTCTTGCATCTCCCTCCCTCCCTCCCACCCTCCTTATGCCACCCCTCTAGGTGGTCACAAAGCACCGAGCTGATCTCCCTGTGCTATGCGGCTGCTTCCCACTAGCTATCTATTTTACGTTTGGTAGTGTATATATGTCCATGCCTCTCTCTCGCTTCGTCACAGCTCACCCTTCCCCCTCCCCATATCCTCAAGTCCATTCTCTAGTAGGTCTGTTATCACCAGATTTGAAGTCAAGAATTATATAAAGAAGGAGCTTGGAAAGAGCAATATCATAAGCTAATAATGCCATCATGTTACTGTTGGAAAAATTAAGCTTGCAGAATGAGTTATTGGAATACAATATTTGGGACTACATCTAAGTGATCATATGCTCCTTAAAATAAAAAATTCTTTTGCTTAAGAGGGGCAGGATAATGAGATATTAAGAGCACAGACTCTAGAACAAGTCTGTCTGGGTTGAAATCCTTGGCTCTGCCATTTCCCAGATATGTGTTCTTGGGCAGGTCTCTTTACCTCCACCTGGCTTCATTTTCCTCATCTGTAAAATGGAGGAGAAAACTAAACACATTTATGTACCTAAAGCACTTGGAGAAATGCCTGATCCGTAGTAGGTGAATTAAAGTATTTGTTATGCTACTGCTGCTGCTGATGGTCATGATAATGGTGAGGATTCTATTTAAGCCTTACAGCAAGATTATGCAGTAAATAATCTTTATTAAGCATTTTTCAAGGCTTAAAAAAATCTTGAAATTAATCAGCTCGACAGTAGAAAGAATTTAATGTTACAATGACATTTCATAACCAGTAGCATATTGTGGTTAACTTTTTCTTAGTACTCCATTTGAATAGGCCAACTAAAACCAGAATTTCCTCTTCCTTAAAAATTAGAAAGCAGGTGCTATTTATTTGCCAGGGAGTAAGCAGAAATTACTCAAAATGTACGTCGTCCACCGTAAACACAATGCCACCAATTTCTTGAAGTAAGGAGTGGAAAATTCATTTAAGACGTATGTCCCTGATCTATCTAATTGAGGGTTCCCAGGGACAAAGTGGATATTTCAAGTTACACCCTGGGATTTTTTTTTTTAGTTGTTAAATGTAAGACCACACATGTTTAAGAGTGGTAGGGGAACTAGATCCCTACTTAGGGCTTAATATGTATATGCGTCCCCTGCTCCCAAATTCCCTTTAACCCATGAATGCATGTTACCTGGTTCTGCCCCTTCCACCCAACTACTGGAGCAGGGCACTTGTGCTCTAATGATCCTCTCCATGCCAAGTTCCCAATCTGGAAAATGCAGAAATTGTCAACCATGTCCCGACCTCATAGTGAAGCTGGGAGGGCACGTGGGATAGCAGTGTACTATGGGAAAGGCCAGGTGCAAGTGTTATGAAATATGCTGTGTTCTGTTCAGTCTGCTTCCAAGATTCATCTGGAATCTTTCCTGTTCTCTGCATCTCCACCTGCCTTTTTTTCAGTCCATAACTTCTTTTCTGGGCTCTGTACCAACCTTTCCCTCACAGTCTCTTTTGTTCTCTTTGTCTTCACTAGTTATTTTTACCCCCTGATTATTTTAAATTTTGGGGGGTTGATTTTTTATGAATTCAAAAATATTTATTTTAAGACGTTTTCTTATTCTTCTCTGTATTCCTCTTCTTTTTAATAGTGACTCGTAGCTTCAGTTCCAAAAATGAAACAATTTTACCACACCCATCATTATGTATTTCTCTACTTACTTTGGTATGACCTAAGGAATATTATTTTGGAAGCTGTTAATTTTAGTAATTTCACAGTTTGTGACTTAGAGAGCAAGGACATCCTGGAGTTAGTAGCATGGGCAAAGGCTTTCGCACCATCTCCAAAACACTGAAAAACCACTGGGCACTGATATTTTATGTATGATTAACTGCTGCATAAAGGGCTGTGAGTTCTAAAGCATCTTGTCTGTGAGGCTGGGTAGTGCTTCAAGAAGTGTGAGTACAAAGCAGCAAGACTTAAGATCTATAATTTTTTTTTTGCGGTATGCGGGCCTTTCACTGTTGTGGCCTCTCCCGTTGCGGAGCACAGGCTCCGGACGCGCAGGCTCAGCGGCCATGGCTCACGGGCCCAGCCGCTCCGCGGCATGTGGGATCTTCCCGGACCGGGGCACGAACCCGCGTCCCCTGCATCAGCAGGCGGACTCTCAACCACTGCGCCACCAGGGAAGCCCAAGATCTATAATTTTTAAGGTAATTTGAGGAACAAGTGCCTCCCTAATGTAGTTCCCTTAATAAAGCAACTTGCTGAATTATTTGGGGGCAGACACGAGGAGGTGCTTTGTAGAATTAGTTGGAAACTGGACCAAACTATCAATCTCCTTTTGCCAGTTTATGGCAAGTAGGCCAGGTTTTGTTGGCAACATGAGGTATATGTTTAAAAATAGTATTTTATATTGTCACTCATTTTTTACATTTGTAGCATAACTAGTTTAGAGCATGAAAGAGGGATGGCAATTAATACAGGAAGTGATACACCCAACATAGGTTCCGTCCGATTCTCCCCCTGCAGGGACCACTGAGCAGTAGCCCCAGGGTCCTAGTACATTATTTCAGGTTTATTGAGCACCCACTGTAATGTGCGGTCTATCGAAAATGCGACCATTGCCCTTGATCATAGAACTGTGGAATATTTGTGCAAGATGAGAAGTTGAAGGTTTTCTAGTCCAATGGTTCCCAAGCTTTTGGATGAGAAACTGGTAAGAATGTTGCTTGGGGACTGCCAAGTAAGAACATTAGAAAAAAAGCCTGACCTTGAAGATATTATGGTAAGTGAAATAAGCCAAACACAAAAGGACAAGTATTATATGATATCACTTATGTGAGGTACCTAGAGCAGTCAAATTCACAGAGAAAGAAAGTTTGGGAAGATGAAAATGTTCTGGAGATGGATGGTGGATGGTTACACAATACCGTAAATGTACTTAATGCCACTGAACCGCACACGTAAAATTGGTAAATCTTATATTATGGATACTTTATCACAATTAAAATAATCTACCATCTACTTTCATAACTGTTGCATAAAAGAAAGGATGTTTTCACATCAAAAAGCAAGGAAGAAAGGAAAAGGAAAGAAAAACAAGGAAAGAAAGAATAAAAGGGAGGGGGAAGGAAAGGAGAGGAATGATCTCAGATTAAAGAATATTCCTTTAAAATAATTAAGTGTAACCTTATGGAAAAAAATCAATTCGTTGTCCTTTGTTTTCTCCTTTTGTCACAGACTGGATCAGCACCGACTGGTTCACAACTACATACCAGCATTTAGAAATTAACGTAGTACAGTTCTCTCATTCGCAGATTAAAAATTCAGATGCAGAGAGGAAGTGTCTTATCCAAATATCACAGGGTGTATTTGTGATTGGGACAATCATTTCATGACTCATGGAGAGTGTTCTTTTGACTATACGATGCCCATTATTACAGGAAATTGGCTTTATAGTTTTAATGTTGTTTTATTAAGGCTGTACTGCTATTGGTTTCAGATTTAGCTCATTTATTGAATCCCTTCTAATGCCGGGCATTGTAAATATTTTCTATTTTCGTTTAGCAGACGTTTATATAGTGCTTATTAAGAGCAAGGCATTGTTCTAACTGCCTTACAAATAATAACTCATATAATTCTTATAATAATGCTAAGAGATAGGTATAATTGTTATCCTCATTTTAAAGATAAGGACGCTGAGACCCAGATTGCTTAAGTACTTGCTCTAAGTCACAGAGCTAGTACGTGGTGGATTAAAATTCAGTTTTGACTCATTACAGTTAAATTCAGTTACCTACCCTGGTTATAACTAGTGGGTCTGATACATACAAATGCATTTGATTAAATTTTAGTTAACATTAGACCAGACATCATAAAATGCATTTTTTAAAAAACTCAGGGATGTATCTGTCTAAGGATATTGTTAGATCCCTATCGAACTCAGCCATAATTAGATGCCAACATTTGGTGAGTGTCTTAGTTAGCTTGGGCTGCTATAACAAAATACCATAGACTGGGTGGCTTAAACAACAGTCATTTATTTCTCATAGTTCTGGAGGCTGGGAAGTCCAAGATCCAGATGCCTGCAGTTTCAGTTCCTGGTGAGGGCCTGCTTCCTGGCTTGTGACAGCTGCTTTCTTGCTGTGTGATGACATGGCCTTTTCTTGGTGTATGTGCCTGGAGAGAGTAAGATTTCTCTGCCTTCTTCTTATAAGGGCTCTAATCCTATCATGAGGGTCCCATCATGACCTAATCTAACCTAAGTATCTCCTAAAGGCCCCACTTCCGTATATGGTTACATTGGGGCTTAGGGCTTCAACGTATGAGTTTTGCGGGGACATAAGCAGTCGACAACAATACTGTGCATATTAATTTTCTTTAGTCCTTAAGAAATCTATAAACTGAATATATTGCTTATGGATGTAATTTCCATATCTTAGTGTGAAGCCCTTAGGATCCTAGTACAGTGCAAATTTAATTTAAAGGTATAACTGAGAGACACCTAAAAACTAGTCAGCATCTCACAAAGGGAAAGGACAACATATAGCACTTCCCCAGGTCTGCACTGCCCTGTTACAGTAACGTGGTGATAGGGAAATGAAGGTGAGACTCTTGCATGTTGCATTAGTGATAACGATTATGGTGATTTAGTGGTTTTGAGGAGCATTTTCAGGAGAAAAGTCAAAGTAATCTTTGACTTGTACAGGAAAGTGAGTCAGAAAACACAAATCCAATTGCATAGCAGAATTCTATACCTTATTAGAGTTGAGATACCTATTGGAGAAATGTAGTCGGTTTATATTAGGACTTTTGGCAGATAAATTTTATTTGTTATGTAGGCAAGGATTCAAAACTAATGAACTACTTATATTCCTTGATTTTTTAAAACTTGCGTCTTATAACTAGCAAGAAGTGCCAAGTCAGTATTGTATTTCTGCCTTTTCTTTGTCATAACTGTCAGAACAAATAGTCAGTAAAAAAGGATGCAAGAAAGCTTTCATCTTGAGATGTTAATAAGAAGAAAAGAAGGCATAGGAATTCCCTTCTCCAGCACCATTTGATGGAATCATTCTTGACCCTTTTGTCCTCCCCACAAAAAGCACCAGCCTATTGGAGACCTTCTCACACTGTTTCATTTAGTTCTGTGAAGACGTTATTGGTAGGGCATAACAAAACAATTATTTGCAGTGATAGGAAAACATCACAAACATGTTTTTAAAAATTGTGGAGCCTACAGAAAGAAAGGAAAAAAAGACAACCCTGGTTTTATGAAATGAGAACAAGAAAGTTCTCAGTGGAAAAAGTGTGTGTCCAAGATGAAAAGGATACCTTGTGGTCCAGGAAATTTAGGAGAAAGACAAGTAGGCTTTAGATGTTCTAACCTTGCTGGAAACATTGTCACCTTTCCAGGGAGCCACCCACCTATAAACTTCATGGAGTCTACTGTAGAGATCTACAGCTCGGAGAAGTGGAGTGACTGCAATTCAACAGGCACAAACCTGAATGTTAATTTTTAAAAACATACCTTTGAAACCAGCCATTTCATCAAAAAAAGGTTAAAGGAAAATATATTTTTCCAGATTTAAGCACAGTCTTAAGGGCCTGCATACATCTTGATGGTTAAAGAGCAAGGTCTTTTTCTTATCGATGTGAGTGTTCTGTGAAATGACTGACTTTGAGAGAAACACTTGCCATGCTGAGCTTTACCTCCTCTTGTTTTTTGTTCAGAAATTGGTGCTGTTATTGAAACAATATGGGTGAGCATCTGTCTCAAACATGTAATTTTTTCCACCTCTTCTCTCTATGGTTTTACGTTGTTTAACAGCTTTTAAAGGGACTTCCAAAGAATAGCACTGATACAAGAGGAAAAAAAAGCCACATACAGTTATAAGATTCATTTCATTTTAATCTTCAATACATTTAAGCAAAATTTAAAAAATACCCAATGTCAAAATAAAATACTTCTTTGATTACCTTAAAAAAACAGTGTATTATCATTTAGTCACTTCTTTCAGGAAAGCCCTTACTAGGAGGTAACCTTTAAATTTTCTAGGTGAAAGTAAACCATTTTGAGAAAGCATTATCTTTGCTGAAACAGCACTATTTCCAATAAATAAGCCACTCATTCATTTAGTTCTTTGTTTATTAAACAGTTACTGAGGGAGTACTGTGAGCTAGAGGCTGTGCTCTGTGTGGGGATAAGTAAAATACAGATCCTGCTGCCATGGAATTCACACTATTTAAAGGTAAATTTCAACTGAAGATTGCCAGTAGAAAACAGCCATTTTTTTTTAACATCTTTATTGGAATATAATTGCTTTACAATGGTGTGTTAGTTTCTGCTGTATAACAAAGTGAATCAGCTATATGTATACATATATCCCCACATCTCCTCCCTCTTGCATCTCCCTCCCACCCTCCCTATCCCACCCCTCTAGGTGGTCACAAAGCACGGAGCTGATCTCCCTGTGCTATGCGGCTGCTTCCCACTAGCTATCTATTTTACATTTGGTAGTGTATATATGTCCATGCCACTCTCTCACTTTGTCCTAGCTTCCCCTTCCCCTTCCCCGTGTCCTCAAGTCCATTCTCTAGTCTGCATCTTTATTCCTGTCCTGCTCCTAGGTTCTTCAGAACTTTTTTTTTTTTTAGATTCCATATATATGTGTTAGCATACGGTATTTGTTTTTCTCTTTCTGACTTATTTCACTCTGTATGACAGTCTCTAGGTCCGTCCACCTCACTGCAAATAACTCAATTTCGTTTCCTTTTATGGCTGAGTAATATTCCATTGTATATATGTGCCTCATCTTCTTTATCCATTCATCTGTCGATGTGCACTTAGGTTGCTTCCATGTCCTGGCTATTGTAAATAGAGCTGCAATGAACATTGTGGTACATGACTCTTTTTGAATTATGGTTTTCTCAGGGTATATGCCCAGTAGTGGGATTGCTGGATCATATGGTAACTCTATTTTTAGTTTTTTATTTTTTTTATTTTTAGTTTTTTAAGGAGCCTCCATACTGTTCTCCATAGTGGCTGTATCAATTTACATTCTCACCATCAGTGCAAGAGGGTTCCCTTTTCTCCACACCCTTTCCAGCATTTATTGGAAAACAGCCATTTAATAAGACCGGTCAACATGCAGTTCCTATAGTATATAGGTAAATAGTCAATCTTTAAGGTAGTATGTTGGTACCAACTCTGAATTCCATTCCGGGAAACTCAAAGACTTTTTATTGAATTAAAGAGGAATTACAAAACATTTTATGATCCCTGTGCAATATAAGGGAAGGTGACCAATGGTCTATTTTTCAGTTGGGAGAAAGGTAATAAGCTTAATCAAGCCCGTCTCTGGTCCCTGGTTAGCTCTCCTCAGGGCTTGTTAAGATTTAATCGATTTATTGGTGAAGTGGTCTTTTCATGAAGGGCTCAAGTACCATCATTTTCTGAGTCTCTAGTTTATCATTTGACATGTTCCAAATGGGTACCACCCCCGCCCTGCCCCCCTGCACTGAGCGAGACAGCTCACTGGCACCCAGAGTGTTGGCCAGCCTGCATGCTTAGTTGGGGGCCTGTATGGTTTTCCAAGATGACACCTAGTTGATTCATTCCTGAATCTCAAGCATTGACATCTGTGTAAAAATATGGGAGTGTGTAGGGCAGGAAGTTCAGAGCAATCAGCTCTCCTTGGAAAATATTTTTCCTTTTCAATTTCATAGCTATTTTTAAAAAGGGATGTTAGAAACTTGAGTTAGTTTAAAGATGAGTATGTGTTTTCCTTTCATGGTGGCACATAATTATTTTCAGTAAAGACTAAAAGAAACCATCCTTTTTTGTTGTCTAGCCAATAACTGACTAAAATGAGCAGTGCTGATCTGCAGGTCTGGGTTGTGGTGACTGAAAGCAGAGCTTTTGGGAGTTTCATTTTTTTCTTGAATTTGAACTTGCAAAGTTCACGTTCTGTGGAGAGGGAGGGGCGGTCCCCGGCACGCACGGGGGGGCATCTGCTTGATGGCCTTCTCAGTTAATCCGCACAGCTCCCTGAGCTCAGCTGTGTTCTTGCCAAAAGGCACTGCGAAGCTATTGTGCATGGAAATTATCTATTCTGAGCCATGAGTTACTTTCCTTAGCTATAGTTGTCATTGGTACTGTAATAACTTGGCAGCATTTCATCATTTTTTCTTATGTCTGGCTCATGTTAGCTTGTGTTAACTCTGTGTCACAAAAACCCAAACAAACATAAAGTTCATAGGACCTACTTGGCGTCTGGCAGTGTTTCACACAACTACCTAATTTATTTATTGACACTCATAGTAAAGATGGCTCATCATGAATTGATACAGTGTGTTCAGACCCTGCCACGCTCCTAGCTGAGTCACCTTGGGTGAATCACTTAACTTCTCTGAGCATTGGAGTCTTGATACAGGGATTGAGTCAGAAAATCTCTAAATTCCCTCTAGTTCTGAAGGATTTGATGGATGTAGTTGTTCCCAGGATGAATTTGCAACTCTCTGAGACTTGTTACCATCTTTGGATGCCATTGGTACCACTCAGAGGCCCTGCAAAAAGATGGACGCTGGGCCCACCAAGTATCCAGGATGGGAGGGTGGGCAGTCTGAGGAGTGCACAGGTGATCCCCTGGGGAGGCAAGAACTTCCCCCCAAGGTGGGTGAGAAAGCAAGGTGCTTCCCAGGTGAAATAGCTTGCACTGAGATGTTGGAGACTGGCTTACTATGCCATGAAGAAGAGGTTAACAATTCTCTTCAGAAGTAATGGGAAACCACTTGAGTTTTTCCTCAGTTGATGACTCATGAGGGCTTAAATTGGAGGAGAAAACAGAATTCTAGATCGTTTCATGGATATTTGAGAAAACCATTTAGCTCTCCAAAAATACCCATTTATATTGATAGGTATTATCAGTATACCTGGCATGAGTAGTGATATGTGTTAGAGTTTCAGGTGGCTTAATAAATAACACGGCTTTAGTCCTCTTCTGAATTTTAGACGAATTGGGAACCATTGGAAACAGGCAATTCGAGATCAAAATGGCTTCAGTTTGCATCCCCATGGGCTTGCTAACTCTCCTCTAAATTGAAGATATCCTCCTGAACATGCGCTATGTTCCCTTACTGGGACAAAGCCCATGCCATTAAGAGAAGGGAGTGGCAGAGGGTATCAGAATTGAGGAGATAGGCTGGTTCCAAAAGCTGGAAATATTCAGTTACTTTCTCCAAAACTCATCTATCAAACAAGTCACTAAAAAAATTTGGGAGAGGTCAGACCAGGAATGTTCTCTGGCTGCAGTTCCTTCACTTGGGTCCCAAGATGTAGAAAACGACACAGCTAACAGTTAGCATCAGACTCAGTGTAGTGTTGGGAACTGTGGTTGAAAAATATGAGAGAAGTATATATTCAACAAGTATTTATCAAATGCCTATCAAGTAGCCAGCACTCTTCTGGGCTCTGAGATATAGCAGAGAACAAGACATCCAAGGTCTCTCTTCTTACGGAGCTTACATTCTTGGGGGACGAGGCAATAATAAACATAGAAATAAGATAATTTCAAATATTCATAAGAAATTAAAACAAGATAATGTGACAGAACAATTAAGAATGGGGTGAGGGAAAGGGGACCCATGATAGGATGGACAGGAAAGGCCGCTCTCAGGAGGTAACGGATGACCTGAGGGCCTGGGGATGAGGGTTAGAGGAGCAGCCTGTTCCAAGACCCTGAGGCAAGAATGGGCTTGGTGGCTTGAGGAGCAGAAGGAAGGCCAGTATGTGTGAGCACAGTGAGCATGGGATGCAAGCCTGGAAAGGAAGATGCGCCAGGTCATCTGGGAGTCAGGTTCCTCCTGGTATAATAGAAAGCCACTGGAGTATTTAAGCAGATTCCTTTGAATCATCTGGGGAACTTGCTAAACTGAAGACTTTGGTTCATTAGACCTGGGGTGGAGCCTGAGAGTCTGCATTTCTAACAGCATACAGGTGATGCTGTTGCTGCTGGTTCAGTGGACCCAACGATGAGTATCAAGGTTCTGAATCATGTTTGAAAAGATCACTTGGCCCTGTGGAGGGTGGAGAATGAATTGCAAAGGTTAAGAGTAGAAGCAGGGAGATCAGCGTGAAGCTATTGCAGGATGCACAAGGGCATGGACATTTAAGATCGTGTGACGGAGGCCTGATATTCCAGAAAAGAGGTTCCAGTAGGTTCAACTCAAGGGTATCGCACAGATATGTGCCCCAATATGCAGCAACCCAGTATTCAAATTCAATAAGTATTTATTATTTTTCAATAAGTATTTCAATAAGGCTAATATTCAGCTCCTACCATTGTTCATTGAGTACCTAGTATATTCCAGATCAGTGTTCCTCAAGCTGTAATGTACCTAGGAATCATTCAGGGATCTTGTAAAATGTGGATTCTGGTTTAATAGGTCTGAGGTGGGGCCTGGGAGTCTGCTTTTCTAACAGGCAACATTGACAGTGCTAGTCTGCAGAGCATACTCCGAGCTCTACCCCGGTGGTTTTCAAATCATACTATGAGACTGAGTCACCTGGGAAATTTTAAAACTACCAGTGCTTAGATCACACAGGATGAATCTTCAAACTCTCTGGGGAAGGAGCCCAGGTGTGTATTTTTTTTTTTTTTTTTTGCGGTATGCGGGCCTCTCACTGTTGTGGCCTCTCCCATTGCGGAGCACAGGCTCCGGACGCGCAGGCTCAGCGGCCATGGCTCACGGGCCCAGCCGCTCCGCGGCATGTGGGATCCTCCCGGACCGGGGCACGAACCTGTGTCCCCTGGATCGGCAGGCAGACTCTCAACCACTGCGCCACCAGGGAAGCCCAGACGTGTATTTTTTTTTGACGTTCCCCAGGTGATGCTAATGTGTAGTTAGGGCCGAGACCCTCAGAGCTAGCCATGGTCACCCAGTTTCTCTGGGGAGGTGGCTAGTACTATTGTTCCCATTGCACAGAGGAGGTAAATAGGTGCTAGTTAACTTGCCCAAGGTCACATGGCCAGTTTAATGATAGAGCAGAGATTTCAACCTAGTTCTTCGAACTCCAAATTTAGTGCTTTTTTCATAGTACCATACTAATTCCGTACTTCCCTGTTTTGGGCAAAGCTCACTGTGCTAGATGTTGAGGGGAACATTGTATAAGGCAGGGTCCAATGAGGAAACTGAAACTCAGGTATTTCAAACAGAGGAAATCTAGTACAGGTGATTGGTTAAAGTGGCACTGAGAGGGCTAGAGGGAAAAAAGGAAGGGGCAGTTGCAGAAGGAACAGAAGGGAAGAAACGGTTGTTGCAGAAGGCTAAAAAGGAAGAAACTGTTGCAGAAGAGACAAAAGGAAAGGATATTCCCTGAGATCAGGAAACCGTCATGGTCCTGGGCTGGAAACTATGAACTTGCATCTGGTACTGCACTGCCAGAGATGCTGTCTTTTGTGGTCACGCTGCAACCACTGGACCCGTGCTTCCCCCAAACCCTAACCCCACTTGAATCTAAGCCCTGTTTAAAAAGGGTTGTTGGTAGGCAAGTGGGGTTTGACTTATGCATTCTGTCTGAAGGCTATATTTACTAGAATGCGCCTCTTCTGTATGCAAAAAGATATGATAGATGATGTTCTGAACACTGAAACTTTTAGCTATTGGTCATGTCCTAGTGGTCACCATCAAAAGGAAGCAGGTATTGTTCTTTGGTATTTAGAGCCTCACCCTCTTCTGCTCTGAGCCCTACCCCCATGGAGCGTTTGTACTTGCTGAGCCCAGGTGATGGACGCCGCCAGGTCCCCCGTCTTCGCGCTGTGCTGGCTGTCTCTTCCCTTGGTTGGTGATTTTACCCTTTCTCTGCTGTGCAGTGTGTGTGCTTAGCATGCTGTCCCTGCTGGTGTTTGTTAGTGAAAACTTGCCCTTGTGCTTGACCATGCCTGTCTTCTGAGCTTGATTGAACTTTTTCAGTGACCAAGAAACTTTTGCAAAGAAAGAAAGAAAAGAACTGTAAAAGTATAATGGCTCTTCCGGATATTTGGATAGATTTTGATAGATTTTATTTTGATAGATTTTTTTTTTTTTTTTTTTTGCGGTACGCTGGCCTCTCACCGCTGTGGCCTCTCCCGTTGCGGAGCACAGGCTCTGGACACGCAGGCTCAGCGGCCGTGGCCCATGGGCCCAGCTGCTCCCGCGGCAATGTGGGATCTTCCCGGACCGGGGCACGAACCCGTGTCCCCTGCATTGGCAGGCGGACTCTCAACCACTGCGCCACCAGGGAAGCCCTATTTTGATAGATTTTGATAGATTTTTTGATAGATATTTTGACAGATGCAAAATAAAGACGAGTGAGGTTTAAAATAGAATAAAATTGTCTTTCTCATAACTTGTGAAGAAAATGTTTTTAAAAAGCAGAGAAAGATCACCTCTTATTAAGTGGTACATTAAAAAATGAAGTTAGCATGGACTTATATACACTACCAAATGTAAAATAGATAGCTAGTGGGAAGCAACCGCATAGCACAGGGAGATCAGCTAGGTGCTTTGTGACCACCTAGAGGGGTGGGATAGGGAGGGTGGGAGGGAGATGCAAGAGGGAGGGGATATGGGGATATATGTATACATATAGCTGATTCACTTTGTTATAAAGCAGAAACTAACACACCATTGTAAAGCAATTATACTGCAATAAAGATGTTAAAAAAATGAAGTTAGAAAATTTCTTATGGTATCAGCAGTTAATTTGTATCCGTAAAATGAATTCGCATACCTGCATTTATTTACATAATTTCCTCTCTCATGATTAATTTAATACTTACAAAGAGAAGAAATTATTGAAATAGTTTTTTTTTCCTGCCAGAATTTCACCCTGTCCCAATTTCCATCTATGATAAGAATATTTATGTTTTGGAACTAGGAAGAGAGAAAATCCCAGTAGATAATTAATAGATGTTATTTTATATTCTGCCGTGATTGAATTACTATTTGGTAATTACAAATGAGAAGAGCAAGAAAGAGATATTGGTTCTGATCACTAGGGCTTGTGGAGGCTGCTGGCTTACTTTGTTAAGGAGAATGGTGTGCAGCCTTCCAGGAGGGGAGTTAACAGGTATCATTCCCCCAAAGGTGTGAGTAGCCTGAGGAAAGCTGTGGGGATTTTCTTCCCATCTGCACGTCCCTTCTTCTGTGGTTATCCTAACAAAGTGAGAATATTATTTAAACCTTGTACTTTATTTTGCTAGAGTATTTGATATGTTTAAAAAGTGTAAGACCATTTCCTCAGGAGGCATATGCTTGCACTTAGCCTTAATTCATACCGTTGGAGGCAGCGAATACAGCGGGGCCCTATTCTGTGTATTTTAAGAGGTTTCTTATAACAGGGCTGGTCTGTTGGCGATACTGGTGAGTAGCACTTAGAGGGTTTACAAACCACTCAGTGGGGGTGAATGACATACTCAGTGTGGTTCTGGAAGCTAAATAAAACACAGGAAAGAGATATTCAATAAAATAAAGAACACACCTATGTAATTATTGCCAGAAATGAAAATTTGAAACCCTAAATTTGAATGTGGTCTAGGCACCTGAAGATTCTGTAGATAAACATAATTTCCCAGATTAAAATTTCAGGAAAGAATGTCTATCTCAAGTGTCTTATTTAGATCAAATATTTTGAAAACGTTTTGACTGATTGTAGGAGAAACAGGGAGCACATGTTGAGAGAGACAGGTGCCCACAAAAGCAACATTCCCTCCTTAGTGTCTCCATTTACGGTTAGTAAGCCTGAAGAGCACCCCATCCAGGTCATCGTCACGTATATTCCACTAGGAGATTTTTGGCCATCTCGTAAGATGTAGACCATTACTGTGGAATTGTTTTGTGACTTAAAATGCAGATCTAAAAATAAGTTTTTCTTTTAGAAGGACTGATTTTTTAATGACAGCGAGCCAATCAATTCTATCACAGTTTGAGGTTAAGAGACACCCCTTCTCCTGTGGATAAATTCTAACCCAAGTCTTTAGATTTTTTTTTGGTAGCCATTTGCATGGGAAGTCAGCGAATGTCTTTCAAGTCTCTGCTATACTAAATACTACACTGTCCTAGATGTTTTCACTCAGGCTATCTCATTTAATCTCCAAGATAACTTTCTTAGGTATTTTCCAGGTAAAAAAAACTGAGACTCTAAAGAGGTGAGATAATTTGCCAAAGGCCACAGGGTAAGTAGGTATTCAATTCCAGATTCCAATCCCAGCTTGTCTGCCTAGAACTGTATCATCTCCCCAAAACACTTTGATAGCCATGATTCAATGTGACATGGGCCTCGCGGGGTCAAATACATTTGTAATGTGGCTGAGTTTTCCATTTTACCTGAAGTTAATCATACTTCCAGTATAATCCAGGTATTTTTGGTTTATTTTTGTGTTTTGTTATTTCTCCCATTTATAGTTCCTAGCGTGATGTGCTGTATATAGCACATAATTAATGAATACTTGAATCAATCCATTTTCATGGATCTTGAGCCCCATGAAAGCTGCTTAACTTACAGGGGTCAGAGTAACCTTGGTTAGAAAAGGTACAGAGATGGAATACCTCCACCTTTTTTTCTACCTGGTAAAATCCTATAACAAAGGCCAGTACATGCCATCATCTCATTTATATAGCTTTCTCTGACCCATTTTGTCACTGAGGCAGAATTTCTTCTTCTGGGTATGACTTAGTACTTTATATATACTTTCATGTAGTTTTTTCTTTTTTTTTTTTTAAGAATGATCATGCTAACTTCTATTTATTGTGCACTATGCCAGGCATGAAGCTAAATACAAATGTTATCTCTTTTTTTTTTTTTTTTTAAATTATTTATTTATTTATTTTTGGCTGTGTTGGGTCTTTGTTGCTGCGCGCGGGCTTTCTCTAGTTGCGGAGAGCGGGGGGCTATTCTTCGTTGTGGAGCACGGGCTCCAGGCACGTGGGCTCAGTAGTTGTGGCTCACAGGCTCTAGAGCGCAGGCTCAGTAGTTGTGGCACATGGGCTTAGCTGCTCCGCAGCATGTGGGATCTTCCTGGACCAGGGATCGAACTTGTGTCCCCTGCATTGGCAGGCAGATTCTTAACCACTGTGCCACCAGGGAAGTCCCTGTTGTCTCTTTTTAATCCTCAAAACAACCCTGGGGGACAACAGACCTTAGGCATCATTATCGTATATTACAGGTGAGGAAACTGAAGCTCAGAGGGGTTAAATAACTTGCCCTCAGTCTCAGGGAGTGCATTTCAGAGATGCAGTGGGAACCCAGATCTAACTGATTCCTAAAGCCTGTGCTTTCAATGTATTCTTTTATTTTTAATTGAGGCAAAATTTACACACAGTGAAGTACACATATCTTAAGTGTACAGTTTGATGAGTTTGGTAAGTGCACACATCTGTGTATCTGTCTACCCATCAAGATACAGAACATGTCACTGCCCGGAAAATTCTTTCATGCCCCTTCTCTGTCATTTCCAGCCACTCAAGATTAAGGCTGCCTGTTCTTGAACTTCATAGAAATTGAACTAGAGAGTACATATATATATATATATATTTTTTTTTTGTCTATCACTTTTTTCATCCAACATATTTTTGAATATGTATATGTGTTACTGATTCACTTTGCTGTATACTGAGACTGACACAACATTGTAAATCAACTATACTGCAATAAAAATTAAATAATGAAAAAATATTTCTGAGACTCATCCATGTCATGGTACCTAATGATATCTCCGTACCAACGGTCCCTTCGTTTTAATTGCTGAGTAATAGTCCATGTTATGAATAAACCACAGTTTATTTATCCTTTCTCCTATTGTTGGGCATTTGGCTCTTTCCTGGTTTTGGCTGTTGTGAATAAGGCTACTATAAACATTCTTGTAAACAAGTGTGTTTTTTTGTTTTTTTTTTTGCGGTACGCGGGCCTGTCACTGTTGTGGCCTCTCCCGTTGTGGAGCACAGGCTCCGGACGCGCAGGCTCAGCGGCCATGACTCACGGGCCCAGCCGCTCCGCGGCATGTGGGATCTTCCCGAACCGGAGCACGAACCCGTGTCCCCTGCATTGGCAGGCGGACTCTCAACCACTGCGTCACAGGGAAGCCCCACAAGTGTTTTTGAGGGCATATGTTTTCATTTCTCTTGGGTAAATACCTAAGTGTGGAATTGCTATGTCATGGAGTGGAAACATGTTTAACTATATAAGGAACTACCAGTTTTCCGAAGTGGCCGTACCAATTTACACTCACATCAGCAATGTCTGAGAGTTCTAGTTTTCCATTTCTTCTCCAACATTTGATACTGTTGGTCTTTTTAAGTTTTATGCTACCTTTTAAAATGCTCTCTTTCCCACTTAACTGTGAGCCTTTGAAGGTCAGAAGATAGGTGCCAGTTATTTCTGTATCCAGGCTTAACTCAGTGTCTGGCACAAATCTGATGCATGTGAAACTAATTTTGAGGATTGCAGAAATGGTTGTCATGTTCCTTTCTACCAATGAAAATCTGTAATTCTAACCTGATGCCATGTGGTATGCAGATGGTTTTATCTGAAAGGACTTTGGACAGTTCTCTTCAGAGGGTAGCAGCCTTTCCAAAGGGAGGTGGAGATTGGTGATACCTGTTGAGAAAGGGAGTGACCAGTCAGGCATCTGTTGTCCTGAATGAGGTGGCCTGGTGAGTCCCACTCTTTGCCGGGAGTCTGTGCCTCAGCACTAGGCACATGTGACATGGAAAGTCTACTTGAACATCACTGAAAGCACAAGTGTTGACTTCTGACCTGCATTCTTTTAGGACTGTTGCTGCAAAACAATATGACAACAAACTTAGCAGCTTAAAACAGCACATATTTATTATTGCAGAGTTTCTGTGGATGAGGAGTTTGGGCATGGCTTACCTGGGTCTTCTGCTTCACAAGACTGCAATCAAGGTGTTGACTGGGACTTTGCTTCCAAGCTCACATGGTCACTGGCAGGATTCAGGTTCATGTGGGTTGGTGGACTGAGGGCCTCAGTTCCTTGCTAGTTTTTGACCACGGGCCACCCATAGTTTCTTGCTATGTGGGCTTCCCTGACATGGCTGCTGGCTTCATCAAAGCCAGCAAGGGAGCAACTCCTAGCAAGATGGATGTTGGAATTGTATGCAATATAATTATGGAAATGACATCCTGTTCCCTTGGCAACATTCTGCTGGTAAAAAGCAAGTCATAGATCTTGCCCACATTCAAGGGAAGAAGATTACACAAGGACATGAATACCTTGGTAGGGATAATGGGAGGCCATCTTAGTGTGTCTGCCACAGATGGTCAATTAAAATTCTTTATAAAAAAAGAAAAATACAGATATTATGAGGAAAATAGTTGTTTTGATCCAAAGAGGGCATTGAATTTTTTCACTGTTCTAATGAATAGATTCAGAGACTCCAACATTACCCCAACAGAGAGAGACCCTGTTCTGGATAAATTATCTGCAGTTATTGTCCTGATGGATAGGAAAGCATGAAGTGATGTCTGGATAAATACTTCTCAGTGGGTTCATTCAGGGTAGATGAATTGAGTCTTTTCTATGACCTGCTACTGGACAGAGCTTCTGCTGTGAGATTTGCCATGGATTAAAGAAGGAGAGAGATTGGCAGAGTGACGCCTGTACCCCCAGTGTGGGAAGCCAAACTTTTTGGCAATGAATTTGCTTATCTGGAATAGAATGATTGACTCAGATCAAACATAGAAAAAGACTAAATTGCCATACTTTGGGGGAGATTATTTTTGATTAAAAATGTAAGTCACACGTATAAAGAAGAGCAGTGCAAACAAAATATTTTACTTGTTAAGCGATACCTGGAAGATGTTCAGGCTTTAACCCTTAGCTCTGGAGAGTTTAGGCAGTCAAGGAAGACAGGAGAGCCTTGTCCAACCTTGACCATGTGGTATTTATTCTGCCTATCCTTGATCACTAAGGAGTTTGAGTGCCCTAAATGTTTTTCCAAATTTAAAACAAGCACAAAAGTTCATTTCCAGACTTTTGGGAAACATTATTATAATCCTTTAATTGTTTAGAAAGCTTTGGGAAACTAAAGGTCAGATAGCTAGACTTAAAAAAAAAAAGTTTGTTTCAAAATTCATCTCCTCAGCAAGCTGTATAACCTCTTTCCTCAAGTATAGGAATGAATCATTTCAACAAAATGGAAAACAGTGTATTTATCTCTTCTAGTTAAAAAAAAGAGACAATATTAATAGACATTTGGAAACTAGTTTTGCCACATTCTAGGCACTTTACATTGAAAGCAAAAAAAAAGCTTCTTTTGATGGATGCACATTGAAAGAGCAATTTTATTTTAGTTACAAAATACTAGTAATGGTGACAGTTATATAGGGTTTATTATGTGCTAGGTACAGTTCTACTCAGCATAGTATATATAGTATATACACACATATACACAGATATGTCTATGTAAAAAATATATATACTGATTTAATCTTCATAACCACCTATTAAAAAAATCCAAAATATATGTATACCAGCCCTACTTATTCTCTTTGACAGCAGTGTTCTCCTCCTGGTCGTTCTCTTATTAATGAGTGAAATAAATATTTCATTCATGCTCACTTTATATTTTCTTGAGAGTGGTGTTTTAACTTTTTCAAAATTATGCTTTGATAAATCCTGTGATGTAGGTATTATTATTATTTCCAGTGTACAGATGAGGCAAAAGAGGCACAAGGAAGTTGGGCAGCTTGCCTGGGGCTTCACAGCTGGTCCATGGTGGAACCAGCATTCAAACTCCAGCAACCAGAACTAGGGAGTCTCTGCTGTTAACTGTCACACTCTCCCCAGGCTTCAGGAATTTGTTTTCACACATAGACCATGGCCACCCTTACCAACACTAAAGGAGCAGAATCAACAAAAGACTCCAAGAAAAACCAGTGCGTTCCAGCTTAAGGAAAACCAACAAACCAAAGAAGCACACTCCCTCCAGCCTGGTCCAAGCCTCTGGGTTAGGACAAGCAATCTAAGAAAAAACCCATACTTCACTATTAAAAAAAAATAAACACGACGATAACAGTCTAATTATGGTTCTGAAGGACAATATAAAATGCTTCCCAAATGGATTAAAAAACCACCCCCCAAAGTTTCAGGAATAATTGGAGCTCTACGAAAAGTCTCAATGGGTATCTTGAAGTGTGGTCTCCAGGTTGACATAAGGATTATAGAGCAGCCAAGGAGGGGAAAACCGTGAGGAGAGGTGAGTAGTTCCTGAAGAGCAGTGTGGCCTGGCCGGTGTCATGGACTCTACACTAACACCCACCCCCACCCCAATTCCTGTTGTCCTGCCCTGAAGAGTCCTTCCGTAGAGACACATTCGGAAGCCAGGGATGACTTTCTGCTCGATCCATCCATAGACATCCTGTGGACGACTTGCATGGCATCGGGGTGTTCCTGGGCTGGAGGGGAAGCAGAGCCTTCTTCCTTTGAAGCCTACCATATCAAAACGGCCTTGAAATGGCATTGTACCATTCCGGAACTTATCCTTGTAAAGCAGACAGCTCAGGGCCTCCTGGCCTTGTACGGAGGACTTGATGGGGGAGACAGCAGTGAGAGCAGAGGAAGGCTCAACCTGCCATGTGGACCCCGCTGGAGCTGGCCTGACTCCTCGCGCACATCTGCAGAAGCAGTTACTGTCGTTGACAGTTAACACCATTTGTCGCTGGAATGTAGCCTGGGGACAGTCTAGCCAGCTGCCCCTTCAGATTACCCTGGCTTACTTTACTTTAAAAAAAAAACTATAAATAAATATGTGTGATTATACATATAAATAAATATATAAATATCGGGATACATATATACATATTTATGGTTTTTATAAATATATCTATGTAAAACTTTATAGTTTTTACATGTACATATTTATTTATGGTTTTTACTGACAATAAAATAAAACCTTCCCATAATAAAAACAATTCAAACATCACAGAAATTTATAAAGTAAATAGGTAAAAATCCCCTAAAATCCAGTCACTCACAGATATTGCTTTATTTACTAAAAAATGAACATTAACATTTAAACACCCTTTCAGGCAAATATCTATGCATATATAGCTATGTAATACTCATACACTTGTATGAGAATTTATTCATCCTAAGAAGGCCATCGGTAAACTTTTCCACCCAGTAAGGTTATGTGGAGGTCTTTCATGGTGTATGTATCTAGACAGATAGATAGGTAGGTAGATAGGTAGGTTTTTTTGGCCGATCTGAGCAGCTTGTGGGATCTTAGTTCCCTCACTAGGGATCGAACCCAGGCCACAGCAGTGAAAGCACTGATTCCTAACCACTGGACCGCCGGGGAATTCCCATGGTCGATATATGTTGATCCAAACCATCAGTGTAGTCAGTAGAAGTTAGAAGAATATTGTGACTAGGCTTTCTTAAGGTAAGGAGACATCTGGGAATAGAATTATCAGAACAGCTGGTCATGTGCAGATTTTCTTAAATCTTTGAAAACGTCATGTGGACATGGAATGTGGAACTACGAGGAAGGGCATGAGCGAAGCCAGGAGGAGCCCTCCAGCTCACTGGCTGGTCACTTAGGGCCCAGCAAGTGAAGAGACAGAGGGGTTGATATTCACAAGCGTTGCCTGTGGTGTTGACCCTGGAGCTGGCCCTGACAAGGTCTTGAGAGTGAGGCACACGCTGCGTGGGGCTGGGAAAAGTTTTGAATGATGACTTTTTACTCTTGTTCCTACAAGATGTGAGGAATCCTGGGATGATGGCTGGTGCTGCTTTAGTTAGCAGCAAAAAGAATCAAGCACACCAGCAACTAGATTCTTTCATCTCTCTCCAGAAAGGACGGTTTTAACTGTACTCATGTTATGGATCTGTGATAAATGCCAGTGTTGTAATTAAGAAAGGACCTAAAGCAAAACAGAGGCAGGACCATTGTGTTTAAAATGTTTAGAAACAGACGTGGACAAAGTCTACTGATCTTTCCTTTGGGAAAAAGTGACAGTCCATGTAAATAAACAAATTATACCGAATCTATTAAAAACCCGTGTTGTGCTTGGTTAAATGCTAATCTCTTGTTTACCCTTCTGCTGCCAAGGCCTGGGGTGCATGTCCTGGAACTGAATGTATGTTTGAACTGTTAGAGCACAGGAAAAGAGTCTTTTTGTTTATGTTACACTGAGGCTCCTATCCTCAAATTTATTGATTTTCAACCCAGGGATTCTACTGAAATAGATATTACTGTGTGTCCCTATATAAACTAAATCCATTTTTTCTTCATCCACTTGTATGAAGAAATGTTCATATCATAATATTCAGAACTTTGGAAGCACAAGAAATTGCCTCCAGTGCATGTAAGATGGGAGTTGCCCAGAGAGCTCTGTTCAACTTTGCCAAGAATGTGCTTCTCTCTCACTAACCACTCTTGATATCTTAATTTTTATTTACCTTTCTCGTTGGATTACAGATAGTACTTTCCCAGAAAGCCTTTGCTGAGCCCTCCAAGCCTGACTTGGTTACTTCTCTGCGTTTCTCCATCCTTCCACTTGTCACACCTGGTTGTGGTTGCCTGTACCCTGTCTCTATCCCTCTACAGCGGATGGTTGGTGAGGGTCAGAAGCACATCACCTGGGACAGTGCCTGCCCTAGGATTTTAGTAAACATCTGTTCAGTGAATGAGGATGCCCGTCTTCTCAAAGGCATTTGTCCTCCAGTGGGGACCTGCTGGGTGCTGCTAACACTTCCTACTCCCAGGGCCACCCTTGCCATGTACCCTGCATACCCAAAACCTTGGTGTGACATTGAAACAATTTCTACTCTGCTAGATGCATAAGGACCAAAATGTGCAACTTTTTCATCATGTAACAAACTCCTTTCTTTATTCCCTAACAGATACCATACATGATTAAGTCTGATAACCCCTGGCAGGTAATTGATCAAAAAACAAACAAACAAAATTTTTAGATAAAAGCAAACCTGTGGTCTTCAGTATAAGATCCTGGTCTTCAGGATAGGACCACTTTGACTGGATTATAGAATGCTCACTTCAGTGAGCATTCCAAGTACAGCCCCTCTGCCACCATGTGGCCTGGAGCCCGCCACTGGCCTCTGTACTGCTGAGTCTGCTTTGTGGGATCTCAAAATTAGGGGATGGACTTGGGCATTGCAAGGACATGGAGGGCTGATGTGATTTTGAATGTATGGCTGGGGAGGAACTCACCCAGTCTATTTCAAGACTGTCCTATTTCCTCCAAAAGCTCTCGCCCACGCTTTCTCTTCTCCTCTGGCAGAACTGAGAATTACAATTTGTCTAAATGTGCTTTTCTTCATAGTCACTTACACTGTCCCCCCTGTGCTATGCTGTCTAACATGTTAGTAATGAGACTGGTTTTGTCCTGGTGTTTCATTTCAGGAAGAGGTTATTCCTGAAGTATCTTGGTTTGAATATCACCATGCTTGGGGAGCAGTCAGTATAATAAAGTTTTAGACAGATGTTGCATTAGAATAGAAATATCAGGGGGGACAAGGAGCAAGGGTGGGGGTAGAAAGGTTCTGTCTCCTCATTAATGAGGTTAATATGTGGATGGTGTAGATCACAGTGTAAATGGGCAACACTTGGGTGGAGAGGATAGATGTTAAAGGTAGAAAAGTATTTCCCCTACCCCCGCCCCAATAGTGGAAATTCAGATAAGACACAGATGAGTGTAGCTGAGTTTAAAAAAATAGAATTAATGAAAGAAGTTAGGTGGGGCTCGAATGGCTAAAATTTAGATGAATAAAAAGTGGTGATAAAATATTTTAGGTGAGGACCGCCTTTGGCGAGGCCCGTGTCATCTCTCACCTAGAATTTTATCTGCCTCTCATCCGATCTTCCTATGGCTAACATGATCCATTCCCATATTTTCCTCCATAGATTCATCTAAGTTGAAAATCTGACCATGTAATTCTCATGCTTTCAGTCAGTTAATGAATGTCTTTGTGATACAAATGAGATTTAGTGGCAAAAAGAAATCCTGGATTTTCCAAGTATTAAATGTGTGCTCTTGGGCATTAAAAAAACAAAACAAACACTTTACGTGAGAAAACAACAAAAACTATCCATTGTAAACTTGACTTAAAGGTTTTGTAAACTTAAATGTTTTAGGGGATGTGCGTGGAATTTATTTAAAAATAGAATGAGTCTTTTCAATTGAGACAAATATCTTCCCAAGACAAATATCTTTTACATATATGTACAGCTTTGTGTGACATCATTTACTGAACTTTAGAATATATGTGTGGTGTAGATGAGTTTTAAAGTTCTTTCCTACTATGTCCCATGACAACATTAGTTATTTTATGTAGTAATTAAAAAATAAAATAACATTTTTAAAAACCTATGATGGGCCCCCAACCTTACTTCTTTCATGGATTTGAAAGACTTTGTAAAATCTCTGATTTTATTAAATTACGGGTGGTATGCAGGCAGAAGAGCCAGTAGTGCGTGGTGGGTCTGAGTGGCAAGAAAAATCTGCCGAGGGTTCTGGAAGTGGACTGGTCTTGCTCCATCCTGGCCCTGCCCTTGTTTAGTTGCTCCTTCTCAGGAAAGTTTTTTGACCTCTCTGAGGGTTTGTTTCCTTATCTCTGAGGGTTTGTTTCCTCAGAAAACAATATCTACCTGAAGATTGAATGGCAGAGCTATATGTAATGATTTACCTAATGTACAATCTGTGATTGGCACATAATAAATATTCATTCCTTTCCTTACTTTTCTGTACCTCAGGAAAGGATCAAGACATCCCTACCTAAAAATCCATTTTCCAGCGCTTTATATTTCTATTAGCTAGTATCATCTAATTCTCTATTTCTAATTTTCATCATCACAATTTCATTAGCATATTCAATTTCTCCTATTATTTATAACCCTACATTATTATTTTTATAATCCTTACAAATTATTTTTGTTCCCGTGCCTCTTTGCACTGTCATGAAATATATTTTCTCCATTGCCGAGTGATTTCTTCAATTGTTCTCAGTTATGTAGAAAAGCATTCACATACCCTCCTATGATTTATCTTTTCACAGCTCTCAAAGAGCATGATTTTTAAATTTCATCTTTGTAATGGCTTTGCTTGAGTCTGAAGTGTTCAAGGCCTCTAGACAAACCGGAGTCTTGTTCTTATTGTTGCCTGGCCTATGGCTTCTTTCGTAAAACCTTAGCTACAAAATCCTTAACAAGAACTTTTCAGTTCTCCCGTACTCAACTCTAACTTCAGTCCTTTGTCTTGAAATTAGACTGTCTCATCCTCATGCAGCCCCAGTTCCTACCACTTCAGTGGGCATAAATCAGGACATGTCTGCCTGGCATTCACAACAGAGAAAAATCTGTGATACTTATGTCATTTGCTTGGCATAAAGTTGTTCCTAAAAGAAAAACACAGTTTTTGTTCACCAGCTTTCCCTTCCATTCCTACCTTTCTTCTGCAGGATTGAAGTTCAGTATATATATTGAAGTTTCAAATATATATATAAATTTGAAAAAGCCATTTCGTATGTCAAATTCTGTGCTAGAAAGAGTCGTGCCCATGTTAAAATGTCTTTTTTTAAAAATTTATTATTTTTGGCTGCGTTGGGTCTTCGTTGCTGTGCATGGGCTTTCTCTAGTTGCGGCGAGGAGGGGGCGCTACTCTTTGTTGTTTCGGTGGCTTCTCTTGTTGTAGAGCACGGGCACCAGATGCACGGGATCCAGTAGTTGTGGCACACGGGCTCAGTAGTTATGGCTCGTGGGCTCTAGAGCACAGGCTCAGTAGCTGTGGCCCACGGGTCCAGTTGCTCCGCGGCACGTGGGATCTTCCCGGACCAGGGCTCGGACCCGTGTCCCCTGCACTGGCAGGTGGATTCTCAACCACTGCGCCACCAGGGAAGCCCTAAAATGTCTTCTTGATATCATTGATATCTCTGTTCTTGATATTATTCACACTTACACGGATGATTGAAATCTACATGATGAAGAAAGTGATTTTTGAAAGATGAGCAGTTTCATTTGCTCATTGCCATAAAGGGTCTTCAGGGAATCTGAGAATTGGAAGGAAGGTCGAGAGGTCGCCTTGCACCTCCTTCCATCCAGCAAAGGCATCCTGTCCTTGACGCCAGGCAGGGTCTGATCAGCATGGCTTCAGCAATGCCTCTGGAAGGATGCTGCTCTGAGGCCCCATTCCACTTCAGACGACTCTTCAGACTGAAAGTTCTGTCTTGATGAGCAGAGGCTCCCTTTGCACCATACAATTAAGTTACTTTGGGTGGGCATGCATTCATTTGATTGATGCGTTGTGCTCTTGGGGAAAACTTTATTAAGAAGTATTTTCCAATAAGCAAATTGATATTAAGTAGGCTTGCGTATATTTGGAATTCATGAGCATGAAAACCAGGAAACTAGCTGTTTGTTTTGCTGGAAAGAAGGACTCCAATTTTCTTCCAGCAGAGCTCATGCTGGTCTTTGCTCCCAAGTTCTATATCTGTCTCCACCCTCAGACTCAGTCCTTCAGTGGTTCAGAAAAGTGAGTGACACCCTGTAACTTTGAAAGACCATTAATATTTCCAGATCTATGATGGATTCAAGGCAGCCAGCCTTTTAAGAAAGACTCCTCTTGCTGGATATAAGAAAGCACACCTCCCCAGCTCATTTTGTTGAAAGGCAGGATTAAGACTTTGCTAGAAAAGAAACCAATCTACTGTGTGCTAGAGAGTATTTATGACCTCCAGTATACTTTATCTTTCCGAATAGTGCAACCATACGAATAGCCAAATTCTGCCAGGTTTTAAAAAATTACATTTCATTCATGCCCAGGTATAACCTCCCATCATAAATCCTGGAAATTGTGGAGGAAGACAGTGACAGGCCATTCTAGTGCATAATGAGAGATGCATATTTCAGTGCTGGGACTGATGTTTATGTATGTGATTACTTGGAAGAGGTTTTATTTAACGCACCGTGTCTTTAAATTAGCTCTATTTTAAATATAATCATCAGAGCTACACTTTATTGTATGCATGCCAGGCAGTTTATAAATGTAATTCTAATCCCCCCAGTCCTATCAGGTAAGTTTTATTCTTCCTGCTTTTCCTGTGGGGAAACTAAAACCCAGTAACTTCAAGACCTAGCCCAAGGTCACATTCAATAAGTGGATTGCCGCCTTGGACTGATTTGCTGCAAAGCCCACATCCTTTCTCCTGCATTCTGTACTTCAGCTCTTCTTTGGCAAAGAATATCTGATTTTTAGGCACTTACTTATTTGTTTGTCCTTTTCTATTTGGGGGGAGGGGTGTTTATCTGTGCCTACAGAGTAACATATGGTGGTATAAGAACCCTCTTTTATCTTCCAATATTATAGTTCCATGAACCACAAAATCTCACCTAAATCCTATTAAATCTGATACAAAATAGAACTAGAGAGATGATAGAAAAGGGAGCAATGTTGAATTTATTGAAACCTACTCTTTTTAAATAGGCACCGCCAGGCTCATATGTTCGATTGCTAGTTAATTTCAGGAGGATTACTGTTCTGAATGACATCAATAATTTCTGCTGCTCTATTAAAAATCCTCTTTTACATTTGAAAACCTAATAAACAAGAAACTATGATCTCTTCCTTGTGTTACTTGAACGTTCATATGAAAGTATAATCCCAGATGGGATAGCTCTGTCTGCATTACAACATCTGTGTAAGACTGACTTCGCCATGAAATCCATTTCATCCAAACAGCATTTATGAGCAACTCTTCAAATCTCTTGTTTGTATGCATATCATTTTAGTGCAGTTTATTTGAAACACCCCATAGAATGCTCTTTCATACTAATTTCCCTACAGCATGAAAAGAATTGGCAAGTGACAAGTAATTCTCTGTCAAACATATGACTGTTTCATTTAGAATATAGAGGACACAGATGCTCATTTACCAGTGGCCTCAGGCCATGGCCCAGAAAACCATCAAGCAGCAGACAGAACTAGAAACATACTTTTTTTTTATCCATTAAAAAATATGTATGCTTTGACACCAGTCTTTCAGAAAGTAGTGATCCATAACTCAGCAAGAATTATCTCATTCATAGGACATCACCAAGGCCCGCTAATGACTTTCCCATGATGTTTTCCTACTTAGACCTCACAGAGTTCTTCCATCTGGATTCTGGGTTCAGCCTTCCTCCAGACTCACAGTGGTGTCGTTTTTGCACACACGGCAGCCGCAGGAAACTCTCCCATCTGCCCACTGTCCCACCTTGCATAGAGCCCTAAGGAAGCGTGGACTGGGGTTCCTATGAGCTTGAACCCAAGTTCAAGTCCAGCTCTGACACCTCCAGATGTGTGACCTTGGGCTCAGATCTTCCCTGTGGAAAGGGACCCTCACTCACTCTGTCCTGCTGACCTCCCAGGGTTGATGGGGGTGTGGGCTGCTGAGAAGATGCATGAGAATATTAGAGCTCCAGACACACGTAAGCTCATTTCCGATGCGCCCCAAAGCCCTTGGAATCTTTGCGCAAACTTCCCTTTGCTTCTTAAATGAGACTGTATCTTTGGGTCTTGATTTCAAGGTCACAGGACATCCTTAATTTAGATTCACCATCCTCTTTGACCTACTCTTTCTCTTCCTTGAGTTAAGGAGCCTCTCTGTTGTTCCTTCTCATACCACCCTGTACTTTACTTCTTAGAAGACTCATCACAAACACAACTGAATACTTATTTTATAATCATTTGTTTAATGTCTGTCATCCATTTTTATTGCAGACTTCAGAGGGCTAGTGCTATGGACTGTTTATACACTCCTAAAAGCTACATATAGAAGCCCTACCCCTAATTTGATGGCATTTGGAGGTGGGGACTTCATGTGGTATCAGGTTTAGGTGAGGTCACGAAGATGGGGCCCCCATGATGGCATTAGTGTCCTAATTAGAAGAGGAAGAGACCAGAACTGTCTTCCTCCACCATGTGAGGACACAGCAAGTCCACAGCCGTGTGCAAGTTAGGAGGAAAACTGGACCACGATGGACCCAGATCTTGGACTTCTGGCCTCCAGAACTGTCAGAGATAAGTGTTTATTGTTTAAGCCACCCAGTCTATAATTTGTTATAGCAGCCCAAACTGACTAAGACAAACAGGGATCATATCTTTTGACTCATGCCTATATCCCCATGTACAGTGCCCGGCATGGAAGAAGCACTTGAGAAGTATTTGATGGGTGAACTAGTGAGTATCCTGCCTGGGTGTTGCTCAGAGAGCTCAGACCCCTCTCTGCTTCATCCCTGAGGAGCCCCAGACTGATCAGCCTGAGGAGCCCTGAGAGCTAACAGGCTCAGTATCTCAAAGCACCTGTGGCTCCCAGACTGGAATCTCGGAGCGAGGCAGGGAGTGTGTGGTGAGCACAAGGGCTTCAGAGTCAGGCAGCTGGATTCAGATCCAGGAGCGCCTGCTGATGAGCTGTATGAGGTGGTACGGGTCACTTCGCCTCCCCCAGCCTCAGTGTCCTCTGCTGTAAAATGGGGATAAGAGAAGTCCTGTCTCAGAGGTTGTCGTAGGAACGCAATGGGATGAGGTTTGTCGAGTGCTTAGCACAGAGCTTAGGTCAGCATGGATGTGAACCATCGAGGATGATAAGGAAGGTATGGATTTTTTTGACCTTGTTTTGTTTCTCCCAGCGTAGATTCTTAGTCATCTTTGTCCTGCCCATCTTCCACTACATTTTCCACTACATCTAGGGGTGCTTCAGGCAGTAAGCATCTGTTGGAAAGTGTCCATCCTCATGGTGGCTAGGTCCTAATAGAAGAAGATTATCGGGTTTGGGTTAGAGCCTTGGGGTGTGCAGCCTTGGGCTGGGGCTGCTCTGTTAATGGGTGTATTAGAGTCGCCAAGGTGGGATCAGTTGACTGTAGTAATTACTTTGAGAGGAAAATCTAATGGAGTGAAACAGAAACCTAAGTGATTCCATCTCGCTTTGATACTTTATTTCTACCTGCATATATCATATAATACAATTGCGATGAATTCCTGAGCTAATTTGGCAATAATTCATATTTATATTCAGGTTGTTATTACAGCAATATTGCACTGATCATTTGATTTCAAAAGTAATTTCTTTCTACAAATATACCCTCGACATCCTATAATGCATACTCAGATTTAATGGGAAAAAAAGCGAGGTATTAAAACTCAAGGCAGTGGTTTTGAGCCTGAAATACACAGAGAAAAGCATTAATTTGCTTTTAAAATTAATTAGAAATGGAAGACACTTTCTAAATCATAATTGATAACAATTTGGATTTTTTTATCATAGTCTGGAATGCTCATTTTTATCATTTAGGCTCAAGAAAATTTTTTCAGGCTTTTTTTGCCTTTGTTAACTGGTTCGGTGGAACATTCAATATTTTTGTAAAGGTATTTTTGTAAATAAGTATTGATAGTTAACAAAACCATTTGTTTTAATTTAGTGGAAAATAATTTTATTAAGGCTTAAATAAATTTGTGCAAGCAGTTCTCCTCCATTACAGTGTCTTTCGGGCTACGTTAGTTGTAAGAAGTGGAGCTATTAGAGATGTTTACGCAGTGCACAAACTCCTCATTGTTAACCATGGCTGCTGTGCGCTGACAGCTGCCTCTTAGGGAAACGTAACCCGCGGTTAATGGTGGAAAGTGCGGCATTAGCATAATTTTTTGGCAAGGACCGAGCCGGGGCTGCAGTGCTGCCTTCTATCCTCCTTCATTAACAGTGTCTCATCAGAGACCCAGACTCCAGGGGGGAGATGCAGCCACATGACTGTGCTGTAGGTAACCAAGGTCCTGTGTGAAATGCCCGCTTCTGAATAAAAAAAGAAAGGATTTCAATTGCTTATGATTATGATTTTAAAAGGGCCCCTGGAAGAAAGACCCTGAAGAGAATTGCTGGTGTTTGATCAAAATTGACAGTGTAGAGGCGGCTTTTTTTGACATTGACACTAATGCGTCTTATGGTTTCTATAAGAGGAATTCGAATTGAAACAGCTTTATTCTTCAGGGACCAATTCAGACAAAAATAGATCTGCTAATGCACGACTTAGAGTCAAGAATAAATTACATCCCCTGAAGGGTCCCTAAGTTCATTTGCGCATCGCTAAAGGTACTTCAGACAATTGGGAAAGAATTTTTTGTATGTTTTGGAGGACATATCAAGCCAGTATTGGAAAGTAATAGAAAATATCAAATAGTTATTTTATAGTAATATTCATTCTTGATACGATAAACTATTTCCCTGGCCTGAGGATTCTCTTTGATTTCCTCAATGATAAATAATATTACAAACTTGAATATGAAGGGTACAATTGGGTAATATAAGATGAGGAAGTAGCTACCACTCACTGAGGGCTTAATATGTACCAGGCAGGCACTGTGCTAAGTGCTTTATACATGTCTTGTTTCATTTTCATAACAACCCTATTACTTAGGTGCTGTTATTAATGTCCTCAGTTGCAAATGGGGAGATTAACCCTCAGGGAAATTTAGTGATATTTCCAAGGTCACTCAACCAGTAAGGGGTAGAACTGACATTTGAATCCAGGTCTCTTTGTTCTGGCTCCTACAGTAATCCCTCGGCCACCCCTGGGCTTCTGTCCCTGTTACCAGCGATGGTCACTTCTATTAGCAGTGTCTTCCTGAACCCATTAAATGATTGCCCTGGGGCTCCTTTCGACTCTTGCTCTTACATTGGAGTGACTATTGCTACGTAAAGTACAGGGCACGTTGGTAACTCTCTTCAGTAGTCCTTCAGTATCAGTGCTTTCACGTCAGTGCTTCTGGCAGTTTCTTCTTTACCTGGCTGTGTTGGTCTCTCTTGGATTCACATGGGAGTGACAGTGGGCTCCTCTGTGTTGGCCAGGTCCCCTCACCTCCGCTTCACTCCAGGCCCCCCAGCCTGGAAAGACAGGTAGCCTCAGTGGGCTTGGACCAGCCAGTGTCTGTGCTTCAGATTTTCTAGAGGCTTTTTCCTTTTAGATCTTTGTGGTTCCCTCAAGGGAACAAACATGGGTGTCTCTCAGACCGATGGAACACCCCCTATTTGTTAAGTCAAGTGGGGTCTGGAGAGGCTCTGGGCAGAGGGAGAATTATGCGTTTATCCCCTTTTTTACCATGAAACAGGAGGGTCAGCAGAACAATATATGTGAACAGGAACGTATTTGTGCAGGAACAAATATGTTCTGAAAGTGTAAGCTCAGAAAATTATTCTTCAAAAGATCTGTGGAGTCCCAGAAAGGTTTGGGCAACCCATGTGGTTTAAAGTGTAATCTCTGTGCCTAGAGCCGGCCCGGCCCCCTGGAGCAGGTGCTAACTGGAACTGCCAGGTCGATCCTCCTGTGATGGGAAGCTCATGTTGTATAATCTCTCACCAGAAATGATGGAGGTGACCTCTGATTAAGATCTGCCTGAATAAGATCTGTTACTTTTTATTTCTGGAAAATGAGATTCAGCCTGAATTAAGAACTTTAATCTGTGTTTTTTTTAGCTCAGTGATTCTCAGCCTTGGCCAGACATTAGAATTACCTGAAGGACTCGAGAAAATGCCGATTGTCAAATGACTTGTCCCCAGATAATTGAATCGGAATAGCTAAGGCTGGCGCCTGGCATCCACATTCCTTAAAAATTATTGTAGGCGGTGGAATGTGCACCGGGGGTGGAAGACTACTGAGTTGGGCGGATGGAGGGGCAGTGAAGGGGTGGCCTTGCACTGCTGCCACTACTCAGTACAGCTCGTACTGCTGCAACTTGCTAGGTGCTTGGTATGTACAGGTATTGTTCTAGGCATTTTTCATAGAATGAGGTTACCCTCATGTCCTCCTTACAGTGACCTATGAGCTTATTTCACTCCTCCAGATGTGTATATGGGAAACTTTGAGGAGGTAAAGCAAGTTATCCAGAGTGAAATGACACCTCTTGGGGATATGCTCTGCTATGAAAGTGAGACTTAAACCTGTTCATCCAGGTACACTATATCTGGTTTTTCATATCATTGCTCTAGTAAGCACACAAACAGTAACTCCCGTGTGCTTGGACCTAACATCTTTGCACATTCACATATGATCTTTCATGTTATAATAACAGCCTCGCTGGGAGGTCTCCACCAGGAAGAGCTAGGTGGGCAGGGCGAGGTTTAGAATGTGTTATAATTTAGTCTGAGATCACTTGCCTTCTAGGGAGGGCATTTTTAAAACCATTAAACCACGAGTCTTTTGTTGGTGGTGGTTTTGGTGTATAACTCGATCAGTTTTAACCCATGGATAGAGCCATGTAAGCACTACCACCATCAGGATATAGACCAGTGCATAGAGCTCAGAGGGCTGGAGTGTTGCTTCAAATCAGTAACCACCCTGCCTCCTGCACCCACCTCAGCAGATTCCACAAGCTTGACGTTCTGTAAGAGGTTTATCTCCATGCCAGCCAGAGCTAGTGATTTCTTGGCAGTTTGGAGACAGGCCCTTCTGAAAGTTTGACTGATGGTAGGAGTGGACCCATGTGGGGTATATGCCTTTCTTTTTTTTTCTAACTTGACAAGATACTGTAATCCTTGATCCCCAAAGGAAGGACTTGAGACACGAAGAGGAGGCTGAAATCAGAGCTCTAAAGGTGTAGGTTAGTTTCTGGAAAGAAATGAAATGATACACCCCTCCAGGCCTCCAAAAATTACAGGGATCAGAGACTGAGGTATCAAAAGTGGACATTCGCAGGGCAGTGGAGAGGGGTGGCAGGTAAGCATTTGTCCTCTGTCCTGGCCCCAGACCCTCGTCAGCCCTCCTCCGCCTTTTCTTTTCAAATTTGCATTGTGAGCTCTAAGCTCAAAGGCTCCAAGGGCTGGGGTCTGATCTCCCTTCCCCACCACTTGACACCTTCCCTAGAATCCTCCCTAAGACGGTGCAGCAAGAAGCCTCTTTGATGCCTGGGAGCTCCTTTTGATAAGAGCGCTCGGCTCGCTCATCCTTTGATCTCCACAGCCCACAAGTTACCAACTTCAGGTTTGAAAATCCTGACAATCTTGTTTATTTTGCACTCGGAAAGTGTAAGATCCTAGGATGAAAAGCTCTACCTAAACACCAAAAAATAACACGGTTATACCCTAGGAGAATAAAAACTTGCCGTCTCCAGCTAAAGAAATACTTTTTATTTGTGTAGCTTTTCTTTTCCCTTTTCGTGCCTCTGCTACAAGTGCGAGGCCCTTATAGCCTCTGTGTTCTAATAAACCGCAGGAACACAGCTGTGGATGGGAGCTCAGGGATCTGCTGGTGGCGGTAACAATGGGGTCTATGGCACAAGTGCCAACGCTGGTCAGCCCTGGTCCTTTCTTTGTGCAGAAAGAAGTGATGTTTTAGGATGAGGGAGGGAGGGATGGAGGGAGGAAGGGAGAGAGGGAAGGAAGGAAGAGCTGAGAAAGCAGGGACGTTTGACCTGAGCCTGAGTGAAGGGGTTGGGAAAGAGCTTTTTCTGGTAGAGGAAAGAGCCCATTCAAAAGGTCCCTAGGGCTTCCCTGGTGGCACAGTGGTTGAGAGTCCGCCTGCTGATGCAGGGGACACGGGTTCGTGCCCCGGTCCGGGAAGATCCCACATGCCGCGGAGCGGCTGGCCCGTGAGCCATGGCCGCTGGGCCTGCGCGTCCGGAGCCTGTGCTCCGCAACGGGAGAGGCCACAAAAGTGAGAGGCCCGCGTACCGCAAAAAAAAAAAAAGGTTCCTAGCTGACAGCAGGTTGGGTGTTCTGGAGCAGAGGGAGGGCTGTTGTGCTGGTGTCAGGTGTGGCAGGGGGCGGGGCCTGAGTCATGCAGGGTTAGAGACCATGGTAAGGAATTGATTATTTTGTTCTTAGAGAAATAGATTTTAAGCAGAGGGCCAACATGGCCAGATTAATAAGGTTAAAAGATCCCTCTGGCTGCTGTGTGGTAAGGGAGAAAATTGGCGATCAGCGAAGAGAGGGCTCTCGCAGGTGGCCCAGAGGGGTTGGTGAGACATGGTCTGATTTGAGGAATATCTTGAAGGCTGAGCCAACGGGACTTGCAAATGGCTTGGTACGGATGGGGTGAGGGAAAGGGATGGATCAAGGATGACTCTGGGCTTTGGATCCTGTCGGGGAAGGGACGTGTTGTGTAACCTGATGAAGAAGACAGGAGAGACAGCGATTTGGGGGATGGAATGGGAGCAGATAAAGAGTTCTGTCTGGGTGGTGAGGTGTGAGATGCCTGCAGACATGCAAGCATCCAAGCTGAGGTGCTAAGGAGTCAGGGGATACCCATGTCTGGAGTTTGAGGTAGCAGTCAGGCATTGAGATCATTCCTTTTAAGGAGTTCCTGGGAACTTTGGTTTATGGAAACTTTTACTATTTTAGAAACATTTAGTTGTTTGAGCTCCCTTTGATTCCTGGGATGAATACCTGGAGAACATGCTGGAGTGTGTTGGGATTTCTCACATCCCTCCCAGGGAAGACATGTTCACACGATGAGCAGACAGGACCCTCTGCAGCTATCCTGACCGCATTATGGTGGAACTCGTTCTGAGGATTTCTCTAGACTTAGGCAACCATTTTTCTGAATTCTTCATCGCACGTCCTCTTTACCAAGTCAGATATAGATCGACTTCCTATTCATGTGTGTTCCCAGTGGAGTGCAGCACAATAATTAAGAACTACAAATTGTTCTTCATGTTCACATTTCATAGGTTACTGAAAATAACCCAGTCGCGAGCATTCCAGGTGTTTGTGTGTGAGTGTCTTGTACATGAAAATTGGACCTCATTTTCCCTCTGCCTTCCACAGACAGCCAGGGTACAGTCATTACGCACATCATGTGGGTGATAAATCAGAAGACTATGAAGAAAAAGGGGTTGGATGAGGCCTCAGTATGGAAAAAAAATCTATAAGCCAAAATACACTTATTTATTACGTTTGGATAAGTTTCCCCACTTGAACTGTCCCTGGCTTAAACTCTGCTTCCCTTTTTTATTCCTATTTCTTAAGTTACTTTGCTCTCTCCTGAAAAAGGTCTCCTTTCATTAACCCTATTCCCTAATCTACTGTCTTCTCTAAGCCTCCTTTTGCTTTAAATATTTCCCACATTTTGCTCTGTTAGAAAGTCTGGTCATCTTCACTTTCCCCTAAACTCACCACATCATTGGCTCCCCTACAGGATCAAACTCAAACGTGTGGCCAGCTGGTAATGTTGCTGGCGCCCAGGCTGCACAAAAGGTGGAGATGGCAACACTCCAGGTGGGCTTTTCAGATGAGCAGATGCCCGAGCACCTTCTGGAAAAACCAGTCTTCCCTCCTCTCGGCAGCTTAACAGCTGTGTGGCTGCCAGCAAACTACTGGATTTCTCCAGGCCTCTATTCTCTTCTTTGTAAATAGGGGTAACTCTAACTGACCTCTGATATGTGAATTAAGTGAATAAATACCTGCAAAACACTTAGCAGAGAAGGAATTCAATAAGCTTTAGTTCTGGTCAGAATCCCCCTGAGTCTTTATTCATCAGGAAACAATAACCACGCACTCTGAAAAAACACCCATGCCACTAAGTGGCTATTAGGGAAGACAAATGGAGCTTCCGAAGCAAGCTAGACTGAAAAGATGAAGGGAAATTGACAATCAAGACAAAGTGGAGAAACAATGCAGTGGTTCTCAAAGTGCGGTTTCAGGACCCACAGCATCAGCATCATTTGGGAGCTTGAAATGCAAATTCTCAGAGCTACTGAATCAGAACCTCAGGGCCGGGCAGTCTGTGTTTTAGCAAGCTCTGCAGGTAATTCTGATGCACGCTGAAGTTTGAGAACCACTGGTCTAAAGTAAACTCAACAGATATTGGGTGGAGAATGACGCTGCATGTTTCTGCATGTGTATGTCCATGTGCATACGTACCCACATGGGTAGACTGTTTGTAACTGCTGAAACTGTTAACCAAGCCTGGTAGTATCAGCAAAGTCCCACCAAACTGGAGATTAATTACCCATTTTCCTTTGGGACTTTTGTCTGAATAGAAATACATCTAGAGTACTTATTTTCAGTGACTTTGCACTAAATTCATTTGGGGTTTAAGACTGTTAATTCATCAACGTTTTCTTCTTTTTTCCTAGGAAATTCCACTTACTTAGATGACCATGGACCCCCTCCTAGTAAGGTAAGACCTTTGCTTGTGGTATAAATCCCCTTTTCCTTTTCTAAGTACCTACCGCCTTCAGTAACCCCAGCCAGATCCCTCCGGGCCCTGAATTGTTCACAAGAAAATAGTAGGTAGCAGATGTCAAGTTAATCTTTGACTAACAGTGGGTGGAAGAAGGAAGCGCACAAAGATAGCCTAAATGGTGAGGGAGCAAGAGGCATCATTTCATCAGGAGCTGAAGCTATCCCAGGCACGGGAGCCTCAAGCTGACTTCAGACTTTTGGTTGCGTCTCCTGTTTGCTGCCTCCTTTGCCTTTACTCTCCATGTTGGACTGTGATGTGATGTCCACACCCCAGCCTCCTCATGTCTTCACGCTTTGGGCTAGCCTAACCTCTGCCCCTTTCTCCATGGCCTGCCTTACTGGGGATACTCCACACAAGGCTCAGCCCTCTGGAACCGGCCTTCTCTGCCAGTGCCCTTGCAAGTCTGCCGTGGCCTGGCCTGTACGATCACTTTTGTTCTTAGCAGCAATTTTGGTCTGACTTTTAAGGGTCAGAGCAGTCCAGTGAAGTATTAGTGGAGTTCCCCCCGCCGCTCTCTACTTTCTTGAGTGCAATGAAAACCAAATGTCAATCTACTGAAAAATGAGGAAAAATACAGACACTCTTTGACCACTTAAGGTGATGCCTGCAAAGTGCGGTTGTAAGTACATAGTGAAAAGATAATCGACCAGTAACCTTAGAGGTTGGAAATTTACCCTAAAGTTGGCTTCTGCATTTGTGGGATTTGAAGAACTCCACCACATTTAAGACCATGAGCTTTGGAATAAGGTATTTCTGGGTTCATCTCGGGCTCTACCACTATAAGTATATGACATTAGACAAATTACTTAATATTTCAAGCCTCAATTTTTTGATGTACAAGGTGGGGTTAAAAATATGACCCACAGTACAGGACATGTAAAAAGATTGAACGAGCTGATATATGAAAAGCACTCAGCACCCGGCATGTGATAAGCGTTAAATAAATGGTGGATAGTGTTAACTAGACTGGAATAGCATTAAGATTATTGATGAATGGTACAGTGGTATTTATCACAGTGGTGAATGGTTTACCACTTGGCCCACTGCATATGTATTGAGTGCCTGCGAGGCTGCAGGCACTAGGAATACAAATATGAAACAAAACAAGAATAACCATAAGGTAGCCCCTACCCAGGAGAAACAAAGGAATATAGAGGGTTAGACACCATCTGAGGATAAGGACTTCATCTAGCTCATCTCAGTATCCTCACATCCTTGCATTAGCCTCGACACACAGAGAGGCACATCGTGACTATTCATTAATTCTCACTGAACTGAACCATGGAATCCAGAGCTGGAATCTGAATCGGGTCTCCTGGCTCCCATCCCAGGTTCTTTCCACTAGGCCAGTGTTCTCAAACTTTAGCTTGCACCAGGATTTCCTGGAGGCTTGTTAAAACATGGATTGCTGGGCCCAGACCCCTGAGTGCCTGATGCAGTAGGTCCAGGGTGGGACTTGAGAATTTGCATTTTTAACAAGCTCCCAAGAGATGCTGATACCAAACTCTCTTACAACACAGATAATAGCAATACTATTTGCATTTTTAACAAGCTCCCAAGCGATGCTGATTATCTAGGGGTGGAGTGGCAAAAACACTCAACTTTCTAAGCAGTAGCCAAAATAATAAGAAGAATATAAAAATAGGTAAAAATAATATTGGTATGTTAACATCTTTCATCCATGCTTATTACTTCTGGCAGGGTGTAAACAAACCCCAGAAGTGATGAGGTCAGGGTTCCGGATGAAGGTCCCTTAAATGTCCCCCGAGGTGAAGCCTCGGTTATGTAAATCTACAGACCACTGGCGTATTCAGGGACACGGTGGCACCCAGGGGATAAGGACTCACACGTGTGTGGCCTCCGGAGTGAACCCCCAGCCTGGCAGTGAGAAGCAAGACTGAGTCCAGGTCCACAGTTTTCCTATTTGTTTAGCGCTCAGAAATAACTTTTTGATGCCAAGATCGAAAGAGCTGTGATCTAGATGAAATAAGGTTTTAAACCCTGAAAATGTACGGACTGAGGTTTACAGGCAAGTTCTCATTTTATTAGAAGATTCAGTTCCACAAGTTTCACATTCCACAAGTAATAGCCATTTAGAGAATGGGGTGTGTGCCACACAGCACATCCAGAGCCCAGGTCTTCATTCTCTCCAGTATTTTCATGAAAAAGAACCAAATGCCTCTGACATTTTCTTGTTTTTTCAAATCTACTTAAACCTCACAGCTCATCCCAGTTTTTGATCTAAGTCATTATTTAAAGGCGGATGTTAATATTTTCTTTTGTCGACCACTTTTTACGGCCGCTTTGTGTGTACACAAAATTTAGCGGTTTAAGGTTAGAACCCTACTGAGACTGACATGGAGATCGCTATTGAATGAATGAGAAAGATATTCTTGGGTACAAAAACAGGCATGAAGCCGCAATATAGTGTGATCTTATGTCTTTAAAACTTGTGTGCCTATGTATGTGTGTGTACAGAGAGAAGCCTGGAAGGATAATGATGTTTACTCCGGATGGTGAGACTTCAGGAGGCTTTTACTCATTCCCTTATTTTCTGTGTAAATTTGAGTTTATTAAAGTCATACTTGCTCAATCTAAATATCAGAGTGTGTGCGGTGGTGGTGGTGGGGAAATACTGTGTAAGAGGAGATTAAAGTTGGGCTGAAAAATGTGAGGTGCTCTGGCCTCTGCAGCATCACCTGTGGTTCCGTCCACCCCACCCAGAGCAGCCTGACCTCTGGAGGTGATGTCTTCTCCTTCCTGGCTTCACTTCGCCTAGGATGTGGGTCTCTGATGTGAGCTGCTGGCATCGGCAATGATAAATTCCGGAGGTAGCAGATAGAATACAGTTACTATTTCACATATGTTGGGTTCCCAGATCCGATAGATAAGGAGAGCTGCTCTAAGCAACTCAAGGAAAATAAAATCACTATCCATCGCTGATGTCTACCGTTTCCTATGTGGCAAGCACTCTGCTAAGCGCTTCGCCTGGAAGTTTAGTCTCTATAAAACTCTATAGAAGAGGAAGTAATTATTTAACCATTATTTTACAGATGAGGGAACCGGATCTTAGAGAGGCTGGGTAACTTGCCAGCTACTAAGAATTGGACTTGGGATCCCAGCCCAAGGCTGTGTATGTAGCTCCAAGGTTCACGCTTTTAACCATTCCAAGATTACTAAGTTAATCTAAAGACAACAATTTTTTACCTTATTTCTGGAGTTTTACCCTTTTATATAAGTTCTCTAGTACTTTAACTAGTACAGTACACAAAGTCTCAGTATAATACCAGAAAAAAAAATAGTCATCACCATTTACTGTTAGGTCCAATGGACTTTTTAAAAATATCAATCCAGAGATTTTTTTTTCATCTTTTTCTTTCTAATCACCTTTCTATACATACCCACCTTCGGCATTTGTTCATTTACATACTGTATACAGAGTAAATTTTGGTGTACAAACATCATCAAAGGTGAAAGAAGACTGTCCCACATTCATTTAGCAAAATGGCATGGTCCAGGTTCTTGTTGCAAAATAATGTTTGATGAAGTCCTTCCCGTGGACGACTAACTGCATGGGAATACCATGTTTTCTTTTTGACCTTAGAAAAAAATATTGTTTCCTCATAGACTCTTGAGTTTGAGAGAGTTAATCTAGAATATCATCATTGGAAGACTCATGGTCTGAGGTTTCACTTTCATGATTAATTTCATTTGATCATCACCATCAGGGTCTTCAGTGTTGCTCTCTGACTCTAAACATTTGTCTCTGATTCTTCTAATGCCTGGGAAACCTCTCCCTCCGTCGATTTTCTTCTCTTTGTCATTACAGGCAGGAATGAAACGTTCTGAATCTCCACTCTGGTCAATGAAAGTTAAAAGCAGGGAATTCCCTGGCGGCCAGTGGTTAAGACTCCATGCTTCCACTGCAGGGGTCCTGGGTTCAATCCCTGGTCGGGGAACTAAGATCCCGCAACCTGTGCGGTATGGCCAAAAAATAAATAAATAAAAAATAAAATTAAAAAAAAAAAGAAAGTGAAAAACAAACTACAAAGATGGTATCTCCAGTCTTCTGCTATATCTTTTGTAAAGATGATGTAACACTTTAGGCAGCACAATAAAATATGAAGAGTGATGAAATAGTGACAATTTATTTCCCTGATGAATCGTTCTAAGCCTGCACTGTTCAGTACAGTAGCCATCAGGCTCATGTAGCTATTTAAATTCATTAAAATTCGAAAAATAAAAATTCACTTTTTCAGTTGCCCTAGCCACATATCAAATTCTTTGTAGCCATGTGCGACTAGTGCTACTGTATTGAACAACACAGAATAAAACATTTCAGTCATCACTGAACAGCAGTGTAGTTCTAAGCTATTCCATCATCCTTCCATTTTTCTGTTACTTTAGTCTTTTTTAAGCATAGTTGGAGTAATTAATGCATAACTGGTAGGTAATTATTTTAAGATGATGAACTAGCAAAGCATTTCAAGATACAAGAAAAATAAAATCATTAAGATTCCATAATGGATCTTAAATTTTTAAAAGAGGCTGGTAGATCCTATTACATGGTAATTATATTACATTACATACTACATATTATTATTATTATATAATTATAATTATATGGACCTATTATATGGTAATTACAAGGTAGGATGAGTTTTATTCTCTTTATTTTAAAAAAGTACATTCTCTTTGGAACATCTCCAAGAAGGAATAAAGTCAAGAAATATTAATCCATACAAATGGTTAGAACTGCTCAAAAAAACCCCCAAAAAACCTAAAACACTAAAATTGAGTCCAGGGAATCCTGATGGTATACTGAGGGTTAAGATATATTACTCATGTCTACATTTGTATGCAAATGTATTTTGACATATAATACTTATATGTCATTTTTGTATATAAAGTGATGTGCTAGGTAATTTAGTATTCGAAATTCTGTTTTTAAAGGGGTTCACTAGAAGGGGGTTTACAATTTATTATGCTGGGAAACCTCCAAATGAATAAGTGGTAATATTAATTGAGGTGACATTTATATGCACCTAGCAGTGTCTGGAAATGAACAATTGTTCATTAAAGGTTAGTCCTTCTTCTCCACCCCCAAGAAGCTAATTTCCCGTTAGTATCAATTAATTAATGAGTGACTACTTTGTGCTAGGGATCAGGAGGACATGATAAAACTTGAAAATAATCCCCTGCTGTCTAATACTTTATAATCTAGTTGCATTTTAAGGTTTCAAAGAGGCAAAGACTGTGGGAGCACATAATTCTGTGGTGGATGTATTCTTTAGTCTAAATGACCGTATATAGACAACCATTCATTCACTGAGGTGTTTACTATGCCCCAAATTTGTGTTGGGCTCTGTACTAGGCACTGAGGCTATAAGGCTGCAGAAGGCACAGTCCCTGCCCTCAAGGAGTTTAGAGTCTAGTGGGAAGGACCGGCTAGCAAACAGGCCCACTCTAATACATTAAGTAGGTGGCTAGTCGCTATGATAAGGGTGAACCCAGGAGTCTCTGCCTGACCTTCCTTCCAAGTGAGAGTCCTGAAAATGGAGTAAGGTGAACGAACCAAGTCAAAGAGTCTGGTATGGATGGGGTGAGGAGGGACAGGCCTCGTTTCTGGGATTCGAGGTGTGCTGGGTGGAAAATGGAGATATGAACTGCTTTGAGGAGCTTGGCTTTAACAGGAAAAAGTGAAAAAAATGACAGCCTAGGAGATGGAGACCATGTTGGCATAATTGTATAGTAGAAAAATTTGACTAGTAGGAAAGGAGTGACAAATGACAAATTCAGTTCTGAATGGTGTTATGAATTGAATTGGGTCCCTCAAAAGACCTGGTGCAGTCCAAACCACCAGAATCTGTGAATGCAGTCTTCTTTGGAGATAGGCTCTTTGCAGATGTAATGAAGATGAGGTCACATTGGGCCCTAAATCCATGTGACTGATGTCCTTATAAGAAGAGGGAAATTAGGACACAGAGACAGAGACATACAGGGAGAATGCCATGTGACGTTGGAGGCAGACTGGAGTTATGCTGGCACAGCCAAGGAGCACCAATGATTGCTGGCAACCACCAGCATCTAGGAGAGAGGCAGGGAACACATTCTTCCTGTGAGTCCCCAAGAAGGAATTCACCCTACTGACACCTCGATTTCAGACTTACGGCCTCCTGAACAGTGAGAGAATAAATTTCTGTTGCCTTAAGCTACCCAATTTGTGATTCTCTGTTATGGCAGCCCTAGAAAGTAATTCTACATTGAGTTTAATATCTTCAGTTACCAGGATAGCACTGCATTATGCCCTGTTAGGCATTATTTGGTTTGACTTAATAAACATTGAAACGATCCTTACATGTCTCTCACTGGGATAATTTAAGTGCATTTTCATATTTTTTTCAACATTCAGTACTACTCACATCTTCCCCCAACATTCCTTCTTCACTTTGTTAATTTTTTTCTTTGTAATTCCCATGCCTTAGCTATTTTATTATCCCCGGTATTCTCCCCAAATTCTTCTATTTGACATTTGTTTCTGCTGTTCAAATTGTGTTTTTTAATATTCAAAAATCATTTTATATTGCATCATACTTTTTTCTGGAAAGGATCTCAGCGGCAATGCATTTAGGAAGTTACCTAAAGGAAACTTCCTATTTTCACAGGACCAGGGAGCTATGAGAGCAAGAAGCTAAAATAGTACAGAAGTCCGTTGCACTTCAAAAAATATGTCCCTATTTCTATCGGGGATGTCTCAGCTGCCCTTTAACACCACTACCACTGAGTCCCTAAGAAAGACTGCATATTTGTTTAGGTTTGTTTTTCCCTTTCAATAACTCCTTTCAACTTGGAGATACATCTGTTGAAAGAAGCTATTTTAATGTTTTCTACTGAAGAAACCATGTTTTTCATTCCCCGTCTGGAGCCTACAAAGGAAAACCCACATATCTGGTAATCATAGTAGGTAAGTGACTTCCGGAGGATACTGGGAGTACAATTACTTTCAGGTGTCCTGGCCAAACATCTGCCAACTTGGAGAGCGTTTCTGCATCCAAAATTCCCCCTTTCCCTGAAGGCTGGTTACTGAGATTTATGTGCACCTACAGTCTCCTTTGGTCAGAATCACTTTTTACTTGGAAGAGTAGAGCTGAGATTCAAGAGGAACAGTAATTTCTTGTTTTTCTTCCCCCGAAACCTCCAAAGCTATTTTTCAGGGTATAGGCATGGCCATCCACCTTGCTTTTTCCTCTTGTCTGTGAGGACCTGCAAGAAGCAAATAAATCTCTGGCACAGAATTGGGCTGTGTGCTGGGCTTGCCTTGTCTGCCTGCTTCCATTCCCACAATTGCTGGAGCCACTGCTGCTGAGAAAAGGGCCCCCCTTTTTGTCCTGCTGTAAATAGCATCGGATGTGGTTAAAGACCCCCGTTATCTGGTTTTCTTTTGGGGAAAAAATCGGCATTCTCCCAGAAGTTTGTATCTTCTTATTTTTATCTAAGGCAGAAACAATGAAGTTTCTTTAGAGTCATTCTTAAATTATGAAATATTCCAAACACAAAAAATTAGGGAGACAAATAATACATATATGCCTCATATATCCAATGTGCCTGCCACTTAGATTTCAAACACGTTACTCTTTTAATTTGCCAGATTCTTCATTTTGACTTTCGTATTTACTCTTGGCGGCCAGGAGGTTGAGGAGCATGGATTTTGCAGTCGGACCTCAGTTCAAATTCTAGCCATGTGCCTAGTTACCCCACAATAAAAACTTCACCTCTTTGAACTTCAGTTTTCTATTTCTAAAAGAGGATAGCTATATCCACCTCTTAGAGCTGTGCGGCTTAAACGTGATAAATGGAAAGCACTTAGCATGATGCCAGACACAGGTGAGCTCCCAGCACTGGGTCCTTAGTACTATATACTATAAAAGGCCTTTATATGGCCTTTTACAAATTCTGGTAGCTCACTTTGCTGTAATGTAGAGTAAGCCTCACTCCCAACCCCCAACCTTATTTTCTTTGGATTTTTAAAAGCAATTAATTACATGTCATTTGGCATCCCAGATACCATCTCTTAACTTATGGAAACTTTCAGGTCCTGTGGTTACCCCTTCTTTTATTCCCTGGGCTAGTTTAGCACACCAAGCAAGGCCTTCCACCATCCCCTTGCCATTTAGCTTTTCTTAAAGCGTGTATTGTTCTCTGTGTCCACACCTGACCTTACCCAAAGTCCCTTTGAAAAACTACAGAAGTGCAGCTGATTTTTCATTTTATGGACAAATCAATTGTACTGGGTAATAGGTTTGTGTTTAATGATTCATGGTAAATATATTAGGTTTAGAGAAAGAAATAGCAGGACAGAATGAGGCAGAGAGTCAGGAATCAGTTTCACTCTGATGAGCATGACCTTGAAGGCATCCCTTCCACCCTCATTTTGTTGATCATTGCAAATGATAGGAAAATTAATGACTTGAGTATTTTGTTTTTGAATAACTCTTAAGAGTGTCTGAGCTCAGCGTGTGCTATAAAGAACTTCACGCTTTGGTATTTGGTTTAAGACGGGTAATCAATAGCTTAGAAGGTTAAAGAAAAATCAGCCTTACGTAATCTTATCCCGAAGTCACCTGTATTCTTGCTTCACTCTTCCTTTGCACTCATCACAGTTCTCAACCATTAACGTGGAAGTCTTGGGCCCAGCTAGCGGCCTCTTGAGATTTCAACTTTCCATGGAGATCTGTTTCCAAGTTCAGAGACAGTACTTATAAATTTATCAATCTTATGAGCATGTAATGTGTTCTCTTTTTCCCAAGAACATAATGAATCCATTTCTTCTTCCACATATGTTTAGTGCTATTAAACACATCTTCCACTTCTTTTTTTTTTAATTAAAAATTTTTTTTGTAAAACCACAGGTTTAAAAATATGTGGTTTATGTAATTGTTCTTTTAGCATTTGCACCACCACACTCCCCAAGGCCCAAGGGCCAGTTATCATTGATAAGATAGATGTTCTCCAAACCTTATCCAAACCAGCACCGGTTACAATCATGGACTTAGTAGTTGGATTTGGGCTGCCTTTTACAAAAAGGAAGGGCTTTAAATGAAGCATGAAATTTCAACACTGCATCTTGTTGGCAAGCATATTTAATCAAGAAATTGCTTTAGTAAATGAAGAAAACCCATGCTGCCATTCTTTGGCAGGGTAACAGTTGGCCTCGGGATTTTCAAAGTTGTAGCAACTTAATCGTCTTAGCAGTTCCCAATATAGTTACCTAATTCTTTTTATTTGTTTTATTTCTTCCTTGACCATCTGATCAGTTTTTTTTTGTTTTAAAAATTATACATGCTCCTATTTTTTTTTTGATTTGGAAAGTACAGAAAATTATAGAGTAGCAGGAAAAAACAATCACCCAGAATGCCACCACTCAGAGGCAAACCATAATGAAGAGTTTTTCAAAATCCTGTCCAGCCTTTAGACAATATTAAGAATATTAAAGTCTTATGTACCATTTGTTGCAAATAGTTTGCCAGTCCTTGTATGTGACCTTCTGCACATATGTAATGCACAGAGTTTAAAGCACCAGAGCTTATTAGCTTATTGTGAAAAAGTGAACCCTGACTACACCCTTCCCCATTCCTTTCTGCTCTTGAGAAACAACTATTGATACTTTAAACTCTTTTAACTGAGTCTTTAGTGCTAGTTTTCATATCTTTGAATGACTTGCTTGTGTTACTTCCTCTTGGATTTCCCCGGCTTTAGGCATTGTCCGCTGACATCCTTCTGTGAACAGGAGGATTTAGGTCTTTCACTGGAGCCCACCTGCCACCACACAAGCACTCTCCTCATTCCCCATCCTCTAAACTGGGTGTGTGTTGTTTAGCGAGTCCTAAATCAGTACTCACTGTTTTCGTTGTTGACACTAGTAAATAATAAAATGGCAGCTGAGCCATTACGATAAGGTTTCCTTTCCTGTCCATCTTTTTGTTTTCTTTGTAACAAGTAATTGTCTTGTTTTGTACATGTATTTTCATGCTTTTCTGTGATCCCCAGGTTATCTCAGACTCTTCTCCAGTTGTGGAAATATCCTCTCAGTGCCTCCAGACACATTAGGTATTCTGTCAATGTTGAGCTGCTGAAGTCTGTCCTGGGCCTTCTTGCCCGTTCCCTCTGGGCTGGTTGCGCTCAACCTCCCGCTCAGATATGCCTTGGGAGCTCCCTTCACTCTGTTCTGTTTGCTCCCACTTCCTGCATCCCATGCTCTATTAGTTTCCTGTTGCTGCTATAACAACTTACTACAAACTTAGTGGCTTAAAACAATGCAGATGTATTGCCCTATAGTTCTGGAGGTCAGAAGTCTGAAATGGGTCTCGCTGGGCTAAAGTCAAGGAGTCGGGGCGTGGCTCTTCCGGAAGCTCCAGGAGAGAATCCATTTCTGTGCCTTTTCCAGCTTCTAGAGACCACCCACATTCTTTGGCTCATGGCTGCTTTCTCCAACTTCAAAACCAGCCTTATAGCATCTTCAAATCTCCAACTCTGTCTCTCTTCTCTCCCTCTTCCACTCATAAGGACCCTTGTGATTAAATTGGGCCCACTTGATTAATCCAGGATAATCTCCCCATCAAAAGATCTCTTTTTGTGATGTTAAGATACCATATTCACAAATTCTGCAGGTTAGGACTTGGACATCCTCTGTGGGAGGGCCATTATTCTGCCTTCCATGCCTATCTTTCTCTTTCCTCAGCCTACTGAGAAAAGGTGCATGGGATGGAAATTTTCTGAAATATTGCATTTCTGAAAATGTCTTTATTCTATCCTTGATTAATTGTTTGACAGGATAAAATTCCAGATTAGGAATCTGTATTAATCAGTAGAGGCTAGAGTGATGCAAGATCTCAGTGGCTGCACACGTAAGAGTTTACGTCTTGCTTATATAAGACCCTCAGTGCGTCCAGTGGGTCCACTGGTTCTTAGGGAAGCACATTTTAGGAGTTCACGAAGGGATTTGGGCTGTTTCCATCTCATGGCTTCACCATCTCAACTTGGACCTTCATGTCACTGTGGCAGGGCAGACGGGAGCTGGGTGTGTGCGTGAAGACTTCTCATTCCTTCATCCTGGAAATGACACGTGTCACTTATGTCAGCAGTCTGTTGGCCAGAACTGGTCACAAGGCCCTGCTCAAGTGCAAGAGGGCTGAGAAATAGAGCACATGGGTGCTGTGAGCATTGTGTCTCTGCCTCAGAATCATTTCCCCTCTGAACGTTAAGGTCCTTCTCCACTTTACTCTAGCTTCTGGTATTTCTATTGAGAAGGCTAACTGTTGGCCCATTATATGAAAATATAATCTGTCTCTATTGCAGCCTCTTATTCCTAGTATTCTAAAATTTTATAATTTTGTGCCTAGTATGTGTCAGTTTTCAGGTACTATTGTTGATACTCAGTGGACCTTTTGATCAGGAAACTGATATCCTATTCTGGGATATTTGCTTGACTTTTCTCTCTCTTTTTTTCAAATAAATTTATTTATGTATTTATTTATGTATTTATTTATTTATTTACTTATTTATGGCTGCGTTGGGTCTTCATTGCTGAGTGCGGGCTTTCTCTAGTTGCGGCGAGCGGGGGCTACTCCCCGTTGCATCGTGCGGGCTTCTCATTGTGGTGGCTTCCCTTGTTGCGGAGCATGGGCTCTAGGCACACAGGCTTCAGTAGTTGTGGCATGCGGGCTCAGTAGTTGTGGCACATGGGCTCAGTAGTTGTGGCTTGCAGGCTGTAGAGCGCAGGCTCGGTGGTAGTTGTGGCTCACGGGCTTAGTTGCTCCATGGCATATGGGATCTTCCTGGACCAGGGCTCGAACCCGTGTCCCTTGCATCGGCAGGCGGATTCTTAACCACTGCGCCACCAGGGAAGCCCTTGACTTTTTTCACTGATGATTTCTTCCTCTGCATTTTCTCTTTCTGTCTTTCTGGATCTCCTCTTATTTGGATGTTGAACCTCCAGGACTAGTTGTTTATATTTCTTATCTTTATCGCTCCTATTTTTTATTTTCTTTGTGTTTTTGCTCTACAATCTGGAAGAGTTTCTCAACTTGGTCTTCCAACTTTTCCGTTGAGTTTCTTCTTCATTGTTCTCATATTTTTAATGACCGAGAGCTTTGTTGTTATTCTTCTCTGAATGTTCTTTATTATAGCGTTCTTTGGTTTCATAAAGGGCCTTTGCATTTCTTACGAAAGATTATTCCAAGATGTGTTACCTTTTTGTGGTTGTTATTTTGAATGGAACATGTTTTCTACTATGTTTTAAATTGACTGCTGTAATACTGAAAAATTATTGATTTTGTGCGTTATATATACTCACGTTACTGAACTTTTTATTTCAATACTTTTTCAGTTCTTCCTCTTTTTCTTGATAGGGATTCATGTAACAGACAAACAATATTCATTTTATCTCCTTCTACCTAATTCTGTTTCAAGTTTTATAACATTATCCAGAATAATATTAAGTAATATAAAGTCCATGAGGGGGACTGGGTATTCTCACCATGTCATCCACATTTATAGAATGTCCCTGGCACACAGTAGCACTCATTAATATTTGTCAAATCAATGAATGGTGGTTATAAAAGCATCTCTGTTTTGTTTGAAATTTTAATGATAATGCTACAAGTGTTTTATTACCAAGTGTAATTTTGACATTTAGTTGAAGATAGATATTCTTTTTTTTTTTTTTTTTGTGGTACGCGGGCCTCTCACCGCTGTGGCCTCTCCCGTTGTGGAGCACAGGCTCCGGACGCGCAGGCTCAGCGGCCATGGCTCACAGGCCCAGCCGCTCCGCGGCATGTGGGATCTTCCCAGACCGGGGCATGAACCCGTGTCCCCTGGATCGGCAGGTGGACTCTCAACCACTGCGCCACCAGGGAAGATAGATATTCTTTATCATGTTAATGAAATATTCTTAATTTTCTGGCTATTTAAGAATCATGTTCCCTTTGTGACTTGTGACCTTGCACTTAGAAACATGTGTTGAATTAATTCACTTTAATTTTAACGGGGGGGAGATAGATATATTTGATAAGTATAAACAGGCACTTTTTATCAATGTTTGATTTGTCTTATCTTTACGGATGACCTGGAAGAGGAAACGCTCAGAAAAATCTCTGCTTTACAGGTACTCTAGTCTTTTGGGGGGAGCGGGGGTTGAGGGCTAGCACTGAACCACAGGGCTATCTGCTAAGCCTAGTGCCTTTGTCAGCTATCGCCTAGGGGCTTCTACCTAGTACGATGCTGCAGCCCAAAGAGGCCATCAAAATGTTGGACATCCCCCAGCAGAGATAGTAGCTGTGCCCTGTGCAAGCTATGATTTATCTATACCCGAAAGATTATATGCAATTTTCATCAACAAACAGCAAAAGAGGCATAATTGAGCTGGAGTACATCCAGAGAGTAACAGCTAGAATGATCTTGGAAGGAAGAAGAAAATACTAAATTGATTACGATTCTTGTCAGGAAAGACATTGGTATGGGAAAATGATCAAAATCTATAAAGCCAGAAGGAGTATATGTTTGAAGTGAATACAAAACTGTTCACCAAGGCCTTGAACACATCTCTTAAATAGGGTGGGTCAAAGATAAATGGAAGAATATTGTGCTTCTTATGGAGGATAGTAAACCCCTGGATTTCATTTGCCCAGTTGACAGTGCAGGTCAAAACTATAAATCTGTCCTCATAAAAGTTTATATAATTCATGGATGACAAAGCTATACTGGATTAGGTCGAGAACAAGATTGCTTGGAGGGACAGCCTAATGTTTCAGAGTTGATGTTCTTGAATCCAGGAAGATCATGCTCATTTTATATATAGGAAATGAACATTCTTCTTTCCCCAATTAGAGTATCATTTAGTAATTTTTGACTCTTATTTACAATTTAGTCATTGTTGATGCCTATCTTTAAATCATTCACTGGATTGCTACTGTTCAGATTACGCATCTTGTAGGGCTCTGCTTAAATCCTGCACCTTCAGTGGCTGCCCTAGCTGGAGACCCTATTGTGTGAATACTTTGGAACAAGGTGTTTGAAGATCCTGGTACAAGCCCAGGCTCCAGGTCTTACTAGTTCTTAGACCTGGCAAAAGCCAACTATTCTTTCCGAGTTTTGTTTTTCTCGTTTATAAAATGGAAATGATGATTTTCCTGTATTCTTCCCATTGGCATTTTTGTGAAAGGAAATAATGTTTTTGTAAAAGTGCTTTGGAAGCTGTAAGGTGCTGGCTATGTCACTAATAGGTCAAGATGGGGATGGCCTGTTTCCCGAACCTATAAGCCCTCAGGGAGCTGCCTGTCTCTTCTTAGGTTCCTGAGGGGAACCCCCTCCAACAAATGAACCCCAGTGTGGCCTGCTGCTCTGGTGAGCTGGCTTGACTGTGGAGTTACAGGGTTCTTTTGGCCCCTGAAGCCTAAAGCCTAGTGAAGGGCAGAATGAGTGACAGCCTGACAACCCTCTTCCAGGCTCACACTCTCATCTTGACCTTGAGCTTTTACCATCTGAAGGTGACCTTTTATCACGTCACTCATCTGACGGTGAGAAGATGTAGAGAGAGTGATAGCTATTTTCCCAAGACCCAGAGCAGAGCAGAACCAGCAGGACTCTCCCCATATCCTTTCCCTGCGGCCGTGTCCAGACTCCCTCTTGCCCTTTTTTTCCCCCCAATAAGGGAAATTGGGAACCGTTTACTTATTTCATTATCTATACAGAGCATAAGAGAAAACGAGCAATGCGAAGGAGGCCAACAACAGGAAGAGGACAGGATAGGGAGCCAAGTGGAAGATGACTTTAAAAACCTTTATATTGTCCCCTGAGAGCATTATTTCTTGCCACCATGGCCTAATTTTGTCCTTGAGAAATACATGACCTTAGGATTCCTCCTCCTCCATGAAGAAGAAGGTAGTCTTGAGCTCCTGTTAGAGATCATAGTGTGCAAAACTATAAAGCACCACAGATGTTAATTATGATCTTATCACACTCTCCTGCAACGGTAGATAGCGCACACCATTATACTTTGTACTGTCACCTGCGTGAATATGTTTTTATCTCCCCAACTATATTGTAATTCCCTGAGAGCATGGAACATGTTTTATACATCCTTCTTGGTTTAATGGATATGCACTGGTTATATGTACCTAGAGGAATCCTTTTATCTGGCGGTCAGAGGTATCCAGTGAGCTTGCCAATTATATAAGCTGTATCCAGCATGGTTCCATGGTGCAGCGCTAGCTTAGCATGGTGCTGTAGAGTATTCATAATCAGAGGTGGCCTGGAATGGCGGATGCTTCTTGCCTGGACTCGCTTCTTTCTCCAACTTTTATTCTCATGCCTTTCCCACTTTTTTCCTCCCCTCTTCAAAACTGGATGCCCCTCTTGCCTTGGACCAAAGGAATATCCCGTTAGAAATATATGTCAGGGCATTAAGGGAAATGTGCAGACTCTAGTTGGATGAGGATTTCAGGTCCCTGGAATTCAAATTCTAAGAATTTGATTCTGTGCTACAGTTTAACTGCATCGTGGGTAAAAATATCAGAAGAGGAGAAAATAAGCTGATCTGGGTTTGTCACTCGTCTACTTAACAGACAAGTTATGAGGGCTATCCAGTAGATGTTTCTAAAATTACGCAATTTGTTGAGGTAACAGGTGGTCACTGAGGAGTGATACTGTTAGTGTGATTGCCCTTGTGACACAGTGGATGAGAGATCGGCCTCTAGAGCTTAGTGAACCTGCATAGGCAGATTAAGACTCTGCCTCTTACTGTGTCACTTGGGTCCGATTTCTGAATGTCTGTTATTCAGTTTCCTCCTCTGTATAATAGAGAGAGAAGCCCCTATTTGATGGAGTTGCTAAAAGAGTTGGTTGAAAGGAACCATGTAAAATGCTTACAGTTCTAGTACAGTTTACATTACCTAGGCTGTGTTCCCTAATGCCACTAATTGATGAACTGTGTTTTACTGGGTCCTGATCTGAATTGCTAAATATTTGTAAATATTATTTTAACAACTGTCCATTTATAATATCCGTTGAGGCCTTTCAGGGTAAAGTTTTAAATAAATTTGTTGTGGCATTTGGTTCAAGCCAGATCAGCCTGCTTAGCCAGGTTTTTTTTCCCTAGCAGAAGTGTTTTTTGTCATTGAGCAGTTTTAATAGGTATACATACTATATTTTTAAGCAGTGGTACATTGGGATACGTTGATAGCTATTGTTTTATCCGGTCAGAAATGTAAAGGGCTACTTGGTTATTGGTATGTACTCAGAGCCAATTAGCACTTTAGTGAAGTGTCCCAGAGAAGAATAATTTCATTTCAATATCCTGGACTTTTGAGGGTGTATTTTTTTTATCTTGGTGTGTGTGAAAGTCAACCATTGTTATCCAGAATAATAAGAGTTTCTATTTTATTTATTGTATTTGATTGTTTTACTTATGCTTTTCATATTTTGAGTGTGTATTCACAGACTTATAATTTTATATTTTAATTATAAATATCAAATTTCTTTTGACTCGATGTGAACACGAGTAATTTGAATGAGTGAGTTATACGGACAATATATTTTCAGCCGCATATATATAATTCAAAAAATGCAAATGAAAGATGAATTTTCTCTTATTTTAATTACCAAATAATTTTGTAACATTTTGGAATATAATATTTGAAAAGAAGAACAATTTTTTACAGCATCACAAAAAGGCTGTTGATGAAAATACTAAATCATCCCTTTACGGGGTGTCTGAGAACTTAGATTATTCCATCAGTTCACACGGATTTCTTTCGTTAACCTTAGCAAAAAATATTTTCAACAGTTTACTCTTAATCTAATTATTTACAGTTGATGTTATGGTTGTATGATCCTTAAATACTTAACAGCCCAAAGCCACGAATCACTCAAAATTAAGGATTATAAAGATGTTTATTCACACATTTTTTGTATATATTCTATATTTCACAATTTTAAAAGTAGAATTATCTTTTTGTAACGCTTTCTTTAAGTGTTACATGAGTATAGTGTTTCCAATATTATTTTATTGCAAATTGTATTTATCTTATAATGTTCTCTTTAAGAATAAATATATTTTAGTGAAACGTCTCTGTTTTGTCAGAAGCTCAAATTTAACCATAAGTAATTCAACTTTTCTGTATTTAAGAAGCTCTGGTAGTAATGGATGCTAAAGTATGTAAATGAGTAGTGCCCTTGTGCTTTTGGCCTTGAAAAGTGTCAACAAGAGTTCCAGGGCTTCCCTGGTGGCGTAGTGGTTGAGAGTCCGCCTGCCGATGCAGGGGACACGGGTTCGTGCCCCGGTCTGGGAAGATCCCACATGCCGCGGAGCGGCTGGGCCCGTGAGCCATGGCCGCTGAGCCTGCGCGTCCGCCAACGGGAGAAAAAAGAGTTCCAAACGATCCACCAACGGCATAGAGAGAAATGCTCTTCCTATTTCTCAGAAGTCACCACATAAAGCATAGTAAAAGAAATGGTTTCCTAACAATTGTGCTAATGGCACTAAAAATAGATGGTCGATTTTTTAAATGTATGATTTAATATTCTTCCATATATGTATATATATAAAAGGATTGAAAATTTCCATCTCACTCTAAAGAGCTTTACTGGTATTTCATTTCAGGTGTCCAGAGGAGGTTTGGGCAAGCAGTTTTTGTCATTTTGTTTTTGTGTTTGCAGTGGAGGCTGTAGGGCCCTAGCTACCGAGAAGCTCTCAGAATCTGCATTATTCGCGCGGTGTTGTTTAGCAGTGCCGCCCTTGGGACCGCACATTAGCAGAGGGGGCGTGTGCTGGTAGCGCACCTCCGTTCTCACTTAGAAAATTGCCGACCTCCGCTTCTGCCTTCTAAGTGATTACTTTGCTATGGTCGAAGATTTTTCTTTCCTGTCAAGAAAAATCTTTTGCTAGATAGAAATTCCTCAAGTACTTTTCCCCCATCAAAAATGATGGCAGATGTGATGGGTTCAGATGACCAAATAGGCAAGTTCCATTTTCACAGAATCAATAGTGCATCCTATTTTAAAAATTATTGTCTTACTTATGCAAATGTAGAAAGAACTAACAGAGCTTACTGAGGAAGAGCAATAGGCAACTGTTCTGCTATATTTAGAGGGGAGGGATGTTATCTGCTATTTATTTAATGATTTAGAAGTTTCTTTCCTGTTGATGGAGCCTAGAACTAATTTGATTGAGTTGGGGAAACAGATAAATTTAACAATCAAAATAGATTCTTTAAATCTTCTAAGGTAACCTTGAATGATTTTTGGACCCTCCCTCTTACCTAATACCCCCTCTCCTTCCTCCAGAGCTCTGTTCCAGGCGTGAATGACAATTTAAGCCATCTCCATCCTCATACCACAGCCCACCTCTTCTTTAAGGCACAACCACAGGCTCACAACCTTAAAGAAAGTTAATGAAATTAACTCAGAACTGTTAGATGGGCCCCTCTCTCCCACTTTCCCCATCAATCGGAGTTAGTTCAACTTTCTAGTAAATTTAAGTATATATACATATCCGTATACTATACATACCTGTAAAAGGTATGAGGTTGGGTGTGCAAAAATGTAGCATTTTAGATTTTTTCCTAATATAAGTAAACCTAGCACAGGAATCCCCATTTCCACTGATGACAGAAAGGTATCTCAGTTTCTTCCAATTGAAATCAAATTCTCAGGGGTCTCCCCTTCCCTTTCCTTTCATCCCTTCTCCTTGTGGCTGATCAAGTTCCCTGGGGGTTTTGTGTGACCTCAGCGGAGTGACACCTTGTCCAGATGCTGTCTTCTCTCTGGGATCGTCCCAAGTCACCAGGCCTCATCTTGGTTTCAGCCTGTTGCTTCTCCATCTGAGTCAGCTGACCTTGGCCTCACCAGAGCCTCTGATCAACAAGCCCATGTGTGCTGCATCTTCCTTGTCCTGAGCCCAGCTCCCTCTGGCCCTGTTTCATAGCTTCAGAAAAGCCCCAGAAGACTTCTCGTAGTGACCTGTCCCAGGACCATGTCTCTGAGTAGCCCTCTAGCCCTCACCACCTTAAAGCTCAAGCTTTGGTCTGAAGCCTGGCCTCTCGATGTGGCCTAGAACCTCCGAGTACACATCTGTGAGGCCAGCCCCTTGTCCTCTGGGATTCCCACAAATGATCTGTGGTTTCTGTCAACCTGACTGTCCCCAAACCACTTGGCTGGGGCCCAGACCTTTTCCTAGGGAGCCAGACAGCTTCTAAGATCTAATCTTGACCCTCTTCATCCTTATCTCAGTGGCCAACTAAACCTTTATCTCCTTTTGGGAAGGAACTCTTACTGTATTCCTTCACCAGTCTTTGATTTTGTTGATAAACTTGATGTCTTCTTCCTTCAGACTTTGCCTTTTAGAATTCCAAATCACTCTTCCCTCGATCACTTAGGGTTGGAAAAATTTGGCTTTCAAAGCAAATAGCTTTCTTAGTAGGTCACAACTGAAATCTTAGAAGCTCAAAAGAGAAACATAAAATAAAAAGAAATTCTCAGGAAAAATAATCAGGTCTGAAACTGAAATTGTCTTCTTTTTCTATATTGTCTCCTTTCCTTTTTACTTACCTGTTGGTCTTTTGTTCTTGTTTTAGTTGCTTTATTGGTTCTGTGCTTTTTTGGGGGGCAGGGGGTGGTAGAGAAGACAGTGGTCAACTGCCTCAAAAATTTTTAGCAGCGAAGAGATGAGAATTTAAAAATAGATTCAAATGCCCCATCTATGTGTCTTTTTTTGTGGCACCTTGTTTGTTTTTTTAAATTTTTGGCCACACCGCACGGCATGTGGGATCTTAGTTCCCGGACCAGGGATCGAACCCGTGCCCCCTGCATTGGAAGGTGGAGTCTTAACCACTGGACTGCCGGGGAAGTCCCTGTGGCACCTTGTGTGCATTTCCTGATTTCATTTAATTCACTGGAAAATATATCAATGAAAATTTCAATTCATGAATTGTTTCTTTTCATCTCAAAGCTGTGTATCAGATGACATACAACAGCATGTAACCATAACAGAAGAAAAGGACAAAGGGAGAGGAAGGTGGTATCACTGCATCAGTCCTGAGCTGTTTCATTAAATTCTGTACTTCGGGGGATTTCAGGCCTTGCTGTTGTTAATCAGTAACTCTAACCCTGTGGTGTATAATTTAAGAGAACACAAGGATCAAGGAGAAGCAACTCTTATCTCCGTTGCCTTTGCTTGTAATGGCTGCCATAATTTATCCATAGGGAGAAACAAGCAATTGGAAAAATTCCTCTCTGGCCTGCCAGAACCTGTTCATAGTTTGTTTGGCAAGAAGTGAAGATAAAGAGTTATCAGGTGTGGTAGATTATCCCTGAGAGCCCGTGTTTTGTTTTTATCTTTCCATGAATCACCCTCTGAGAAGCACAGAGGATGGCACTTAAAAAAGAAAATCTCTTTGGAGAATAAGTATTTAATTCTGTTGCAGAATGCCAAGTAGATGGTCATTTCACAATGAACTGTTCACTGCACATTATTTCAGAGCAGATGGGGACACCGACGTAGTTTTCTGAAAGATCGGGTATCAAATGATAATATGCATATGAATCAAGGGGAATCTTGTTAAAATGCAGTAGATCTGGAGTGGGACCCGAGATTCTGCATTTTCCAACATGTTCCCAGGTTACAGTACTACTACTGGTGCCTGGTTTCACTTTACACAGCAAAGTCTTAACTTAGGTGTTTCAAATAGCTTTGTGCAGAAATTTCTTATTGAATTAGTGGAGCCAGTAGGGACTTGCAATGCCGGTGTTTTTTACGGCCCCCTCAGCTTGTCATCATTAAAGAAATTGCACCTGGAAACCAAGAGTTTAAGCGAGGATAATCTGTAAATGCTTTGCTATGGCCAGAGCAGCACCTGTGCAAACACCCAACCTGAATTGGTTCTGATGTTCTGACCCACCTGTTGGAAGCGTTGCTTGAAGAATGCCTTTTTTCTAGACCCACTCCACCTGCAGGACTCCCTTCCAGAACTATATAAAACCTTGTAATTACATGAGCAAGCAATTTCTGCAGCTGTGCAGTCTTATAGGGACCAGAAAACTGCTGTGAGGATTGGGGTGACCCAAGAAACCAACTGGATAAGAGTAGATGTAATTATGCTAATTCATCAAAAGATAATTTCATTTTCAGTGATGAATGTCCCTAAAAGTTTTGGACACATGATAAGAAGGATTTTCAGAGGAAAGCCATAAGCAGTGAGTAGTTTATACATTTCCTGGGATTTTGGTTCCTTAATGTGAAATCCTGATTCCAATGCTTTGGCTTTCCTATGCCAGTTCAAATAAGCTTCTGAGTCTATTAATTATTGTTTCTGTAGAGAAGAACCTGCCATATTAGAAGAAAATTGCTTCAGTGCTCATACCCCAGTTGCACCAGTTACCAACACACGAGGCTGTGGACTAATTGTTTGTGTCCCCTCAAAATTCATACATGAAACCCTAATCCCCAGTGCGGTGGTATCTGGAGGTGGGGTCTTTAGGAGGTAATTAGGAAATAAGGGTGGAGCCCTCATGAATGAGATTAGTACCCTTATAAGGAAGAGACATGAGAGAAATGATATCCCTCTCTGCCATGTGAGGATATAGCAAGAAGGCAGCCATCTGCAAAGCAGGAAGAGAGCTCTCACCAGGAACCCAATCAGCTTATGGTGTGGTCTTGGACTTCCCAGCCTCCATAACTGTGAGAAATAAATTTCTGTTGTTTAAGCCACCCAGTGTATGGTATTTTTGTTATAGCAGCCCAAACTGACTATGACACATGGTCTATTTTATTTCCTATATATCCTCAAATCCCCCACCTCGTCCTTGGATTGTTTTGTATCAAATGTCAGATATCATGTCCTTTCATCTATAAATATATCAGTATGTATCACTACAAACACGTATATAAGAACTTTAAAAATGTAATTGTAATACCATTACTACAACTTTTAAAATTAGCAGTAATACCTTAATATTATCAGAAATCCATATGGCATTTGCTTTTCCCTGATTGCCTCAAAATGTTTTCTGTTGGTTTGTTCAACTCAGTATCAGAGGAAGTTTCTATACACTGTATTTGTTGATATGTCTCAAATCTCTTTTTTTTTTTTTTGCGGTATGCGGGCCTCTCACTGCTGTGGCCTCTCCTGTTGCGGAGCACAGGCTCTGGACGCACAGGCTCAGCAGCCATGGCTCATGGGCCCAGCCGCTCCACGGCATGTGGGATCTTCCCAGACCGGGGCACAAACTCGTGTCCCCTGCATCGACAGGCAGACTCTCAACCACTGTGCCACCAGGGAAGCCCTCTCAAATCTCTTTTAATGTGTAAATTCTTTTTCCTTCTTCCTCACCCGACCTTGCTATTTATTTTGAAGAAACTGAACCATTTGTCTTCCTAGAGTTTCCTACATTATGGATTTTGATGATTGCATTCCTGTGGTATTATAGAACATATTACTCTGCTTTCTGTATTTCCTGTAATTGGTGGTTAGATGCAGAGGCTTACTCAGATTCCAATTCAGTGTTTTGGTAAGAATACATTATAGGTGGTGCTGAATGCTTTCCATTGCATCTCATTAGGAGACATACACAATGTCTGGTTTTATCTCTTTTTTTGCTATATTGTTAAATACAGTGTTATCTTTCATATGAGAGTTCAGAAATCTGAATCAAAGTTTGATGCCATCTTCGATAAATGAAATATTGTATGTAGGACTAAATATATAACATGTAATTATATATTTAATATACATAATATAAAAATATATAAGATTAAATTGGGCTACATATAATAGAAAGACAAAATAAAAGTGGTCTATTCAAGAGTAGAAGTTTATTTTCCTTGTTTATTAGATAAGTTCAAAGATAGGCAGTTCTAGACTGGCATCACAACTACATAATCATCAAGGAGCCACTATTTTTGTGCATGGCTTCCATGCTGAAGATTGCCTCGTGGTCCAAAATGGCCACAGAAGCTCCAGACATCACACGTGCTTCTCAGGCTGGTAGCAGGAATGGAGGCGAGGAGGTAGAAAAAGAGCCTACCTCCCAGCTAAGTCAGTCTACTTTAAGAAGCTGTCCCAGAATCCCAACCAAGGAATTCTGTATATTTCTAAATAGTCACCCATAACTTCAAGGGAAGCAAGAAAAGTTGTTCACACAGCGGAAAGCTGTCATAATATTGATAACGTGTTCAAAAGATCTCAGGCAGCCACAAATGATAAATGTCCATTACGTATAGTATGGAATTGTATCCTAGTGCAACCCACTATTATGTGAACATAATTACCAAATTCTAGAAAAAAAATATTGATCCAAATAGGTAAAAAAAAGGCATGCATAAAAATGCAGAGAAATTCTTGGCTAACATATTGCCAGCATATGATAGGTTTTTGTTGTTGTAGGACAAATTTGACTGATTGTATCCAAGAAAGCCAGGCTGAAGTGGGAACTGAAGTCAAATTTTTCCAAGAAAAGGAAGGATACTTCCAATTTGAAGGGTGGAGTGAAAGATGGTTTCCAGAAATCGGTACAGGAGGGTAGGTGTGGGGGGAATGGGTGCTTAAGCCAGGTGTGGGGATGTAGGTGTTATATAGATGTACCCACTGATGCAATGGAACACAGAACTAATAGCTTCTCTAGGAAGTATGTTCAACAGACTCTCACATCTCTAAAGAGGATGTGCCTTTAAAAGGATGTGCCTTTTATAGAAATAAAAGCAAAAATAAACAAATGGGACCTGATCAAACTTACAAGCTTTTGCACAGCAGAAGAAACCATAAACAAAACGAAAAGAAAACCTACTGACTGGGAGAAAATATTTGCAAATGATGCGACTGACAAGGGCTTAACTTCCAAAACATACAAAACAAACAACCCAATCAAAAAATGGTCAGAAGACCTAAATAGACATTTCTCTAAAGAAGACATACAGATGGCCAATAGTCATGTGAAAAGATGCTCAACATCGCTAATTATTAGAGAAATGCAAATCAAAACTACAGTGAGGTATCACCTCACACTGGTCAGAATGGCCATCATCAAAAACATCTACAAACAATAGATGCTGGAAAGGGTGTGGAGAAAAGGGAACCCTCCTACACTCTTGGTGGGAATGTAAATTGGTGCAGCCACTATGGAAAACGGTATGGAAGTTCCTTAAAAAACTAAAAATAGAGTTACCATACTATCTAGCAATCGCACTCCTGAATATATATCTGAAGAAAACTCTAATTCAAAAAGACACATGCCCCCTCAGTGTTCATGGTAGCACCATTTACAATAGCCAAGACATGGAAGCAACCTAAATGTCCATCAACAGATGACAAATGAATGGATAAAGATGTGGTACATTTATGCAATGGAATACTACTCAGCTATAAAAAAAATGAAATAATGCCATTTGCAGCAACATGGATGGACCTAGAGATTATCATACTAAGTGAAGTAAGTCAGACAGACAGAGAAATACAAATGTCATATAATATCACTTATATGTGGTATCTAAAATATGATACAGAGGGAATTCCCTGGCGGTCCAGTAGTTAGGACTCGGTTTCACTGCCGGGGCCCGGGTCTGATCCCTGGCCAGGGATCCTCAAGCTGAGCAGTGTAGCCAGAAATCAAAATTCAAAATTCAAAAATAAAATATGATACAAATGAATTTATTTACAAAACAGAAACAGACTCAGAGACATAGAAAACAAACTTGTGGTTACCAAAAGGAAAGGTGGGGGAGGGATAAGTTAGGAGTTTGGGATTAGCAGATACAAACTACTATATATAAAATAGATAAACAACACAGTCCTACTCTACAGCACAGGGAACTATATTCAATATCTGATAATAAACTATAATGAAAAAAAAATAATAATGAAGGATGTGCCTTTGTTCCACTGAAACTGGAACGTTCATGCACTTATATTTCCCAAGTAAGCGGTCTATTCAGATGTTTTGTTTTGTTAGGAACTTCGGGAAGGGAAAGAGGAATAGGTAAGGTGTACTGGGTGCTCACTGTGTACTCACTGTTCTGGGTAGTTTACGTCGAAACCTCACAGCCCATGAAATTGGTTCTACTATCAGCCCATTCTACAGATGGAATAAGTGAGGCACAAAGAGGTTAAGTAACTTGCCTGAAGTCACAGTGCTGGTAAGAGGTAGGCTGGAATTTGAACCCTGGCACCATGCTGTATTGTAATAGATCAGTTGTAATACGTATTCGCCTTAAGTATTTTTTGTGAATTGCTAGAGGAAGCAAGAGGAGGGAGATGGGGTGTTGGCACTAATTTTGTTTCATCATAAGTAGTGACACGGACAAGAGATCATCTGGGTTTCACAGTTGAGTACAGACGTGGCTCTGCGTCCTGGATGCTCCATCATCCATGCTGGGAGGAGGGCGCTCACTCTGGCAGCTCTCAGCCCAGGAAGTTAATAGGAGATCTTAGACCCCAGAACTTGTGTCATCCTTCTGAACCCGCCTCCCTCCCTCCTACTGCTTCTTCATTTCCTCCACCTCTGCGGGTGGTCTTGACAGGGGACACCATGGCCCGTCCCTGAGGCTGACCGCATACATACCCCAAACACCTTGCATTGGAGCACAGCACTTCTTAGATTTTGCAGGCCTTAGATTTTGAGTTCGATGTTATGATTTGTATTTGGCCTACAATTGGCCATGAAATTCACTGACCAATAATTCTAATTGAGCTATTTAGCAGGAGACAACCTTGGCAGAAAAAACAGACTGGAGCAGAGGAAATGTTTTCTTGCTTGCCCATCACGTTGTCCAGTTAGGGTCAATCCCTCAAGCCCTCCCTCCCTCCCCGCCTCCCTTCCCAGCTCCCACGATGTCCCCGTGCCTGTGCTCCTCTGATCTGAACCGGTAACGCGGCCTAGGCTCCTGGGCAGCGTGTGAAGGGCAGAGGGGAGTGGAAGGAGGGAGGAGGAGACGGGTCCTGGCAGGGCCCCCAGGCGGCCTCTGTCACCCTGTGGGCTCCAGATTGGAGCACTGGCTTGGGGAGGAAGGACTGCTTATGATTCGAGGGGAGCAGCCCTCACTGGCTCTTCCGCCCAGGCCTTGGCTCAGTTTTCTGGAAAATCTGCATCTCTCTCCTCTGCCAACATGTGTGCCCTCCTGTGAGAGCTGGGACCATCTTACACACCTGAATACCTGCATGTACTCCTATGGTAGTCCACAGAGGCTTGCACATAGCAGGCCCTCAGTAAATATTTAATGAATAAAATGCATTAGTTATCATCATAGCCCTTGAACTCAGTAAAGCTGAAGCCACATACTGACTGGATATAAACACACTGTCTGATATAAACCCCCCAGCATTGCTCAGGATACCCCACAGCAGTGATGCTCAGACATTCGTGCATGTAACCGTTACCTGTGAGCTTGTAAAAAAAAAATACAGGTTCTCAGGCTCCAGCTGAGAGAGAGCCTGGTGCAGGGGCAGGCAGAGTGGAGCTTGGGGATCTGAATTTGTAACATGTGACTCTAAAGCAGGTAGACTGTGGAACTCGCCTTGAGATACAACCTAAGAAGCATTTCTCCATCTTTCTGACAACTGTGGCCTGCTGGTGCATACACCCTTTGCGACTGAGTCCCCACTTCCTTAAGAATGGAAGCTGAGTCCTCGTGCGGTTAAAAATCCAGAAGAGCTTAGGGTTTGCTCAAAATAATCTGTAAGGAGGGAAGAAACCATTGCTCTATGATTGAATAATAACCTGGAAGTAGTCCCAAATCAGTGGAACTTTGGTTTTCCATTCAGAATCTTCATTGGATGCCCTTAAGTGAGTTTTAAGGTACCATTTCCATGTAAGAAGCATATAAAGACTTGTTTTTTTAAGAGTAGGCTTGGAAGAGAAACATTTTTATCCTGTACTATGCATGTTATCTGAACTAATAGGTTTTCTCCAATCTTCCTCTGCTACTTCCAGCTATTGAATAGCCATTTGATTTAATATAGCGTCTAATGAGGCCCCCGTTCGTCAGTGGTTCTTTATCAGCCAGTGCCTGAATTTGTCTGCAGAATGTTTTTTAAAAATTGGCCTACACGGTGCTTTTGATATAAATTTTATAGGGCCATCTTCTTCAGATTTTTCTTTGTCGAACAAAATACTCTCTTTTTTATTATTCTTACTTGCTTTCATATGATGATTAAAATTTCACAGGAAATGTGTGATTGAGTTCGTATTTCCTAACAATTGGGTTGGCCAAAAAGTTCGTTCGGGTGTTTCCGCCAAAAACCCGAACGAAGTTTTTGACCAACCCCATGTATCTTACGATTAGGCTCAGACAGATGGCTCCTGCCATAGCTAATAGAATACCAGAAATCCATCAATAGCATCCTTATGGTGTGCGTTTTAGCTCGAACTCCCCGTACCACGTCAGATCCCAAGCCTTGTACCTTTTTTATTTAATTTATTTTTCTTATTAATTTAAAAATATTTTGTCCTGTTTTTAATTTGTGCTTCTTTGATATGTGGAAGATGTCTTTATGAGTTACCTATCTTGTATCCTTTCTGAAATAAACTAGAATATGTGTAAATAAATATCGTTAATACGCATGAATAGAGAAAACTAAGATATTCATCTCTATTCATCCGACTTTTGGTTCATTTTGATTCACAGCATTATTTTTGCATGGACATCGCTATAGGCCTGTGATCCCTCCAGAGCACTCTAATCTCTCCCAGAAAAATTAACTTGAGCCCCCTTAATATCCAGTCTCCAAATCACAAGTATCGCCTACAAACAGACGCCTCCTTCCACCCAGGCAGGATGTGTCTTTCTTCTCCCAGCACCCCTACCACCAGGGAGCACCCCCATCTCCTCTCCAGTGATGCTGTCTGGGACCCACTACCTCCTCACAGCCAGCCGGGTATCTTCCAACATGGCTGCCACTGCCAGTAATCACGCCAGCTCATCACTGTAGTAGTTCTTGCCGCCCCAGATCTGCTCCAGCCCAGCAAAGGGGAATGTTAGCTCACCATGGAGCAGGGAGAGCCTCTCTCTCTCTCTCCACAGTGTTCTCTGTGTAAGGGTGGGGTGTGTGTGTGTGTGTGTGTGTGTGTGCATGTGTGTAAGGACACTTCTGGTGGTAGGGGCTGCAGGCAGGTGACAATGAATGCCTGCTCCTGTTACCGTGGTGAGCTCACAGTCTAATAAGGAAGATTTATATAAGGTTTTTCTGTAAAATGAAAGAACCAGGCTAATAATATCCCACAGGTATCGCGGCAGTTATGGCAAAGTACAGGCCCCGTAAGATTTCACGATAGTTTGTCTTCTGAAGACAGTTACTCAGCTGCAATCTTTTCTTGGGGTTTTTCTTCTAAACATTTCATCATCATTGATAGAAGCAAGTAATCTTCATAATGGCCATTATTTTCTTTACATGTGTCGCAGGTTTTATGGCTTTGGTGTCAGTTAAACCTTTTAGACTTTCTAGAGTGGTCCTAGGTGATTTCTGACCACTGTTGTCCATGAAAAGGGCTTGGATCGAGTGTGAGGTCTAGAGTCAGGCAGACATAGGTTTGCAGACCGGCTGTGTATCTACTGGCAGTATGAACCTGGTGACTTACTGACCTCTCCGGGGTTTCCTCACCCGTAAGTTGAGGGTGACAGTAGCCCCACCTCATAGGTCTGGTGCAAGGGGTACGTGAGGTCAGGCCCGTGGGCACAGAGCAGTCCCGCCACGTGCCCAGTGAACAGCCACCGAAGCCTCATGCCCACCCTGAGAGGCCCCATGGATGCTTCCCCGCAGAGCCCCTGACCTCCCCCCTCACACATCATCTTGGAATCTCCTCAGGAGGCTTTATCTCACACATTGAAGAGAAAGCAACGTCAAGTGCTTAAATAGAAGTGCTTAAATATAGGTAGACTTTGTTTCGTTTTCAGGGGTTTCATGTTCTACATTGATCTTTAGAGGACACGTCAGTACTGTGAGTTTCTTGCTCCCAATTACTGTTACATTTTAAATAGGCTTTCGGATCTCACAGATCTCCTCCCCTCCGGCCTGTTCTCCACATTCTCGGCAATGTGGTTCTTCTCGGGCACCCCTGCTTCAGCCTCTTCTGACGCCCCCTGGACAAAGCCTGAAGACTGAGGAGGATGTAGGGCCTGGGCCTCCCCCAACCCCTTCCCGCTCTCTCTACCCTGGGCAGGTTTTTTTGTCTGTTTGCTTTTGTTTTTAATAGCTGCTGTGATTTCCTGCCTGCTCTTTTTAAAAAGTGAGACTACGAATATTTAAGAGATGGTGATTGGAGACTTGTCTGGGTTATTTTTATCAAATCTCCATTTGTACCTTGGCTGTGTTCCTATCAGGTGTGTCAAATGGACAGACAGCAGCCACGTGATCCCACGCCAGGGAGCCGTGGGGGGCAACATACCAGCTTGGAAGCTTTCTTCATTAGGCACTGCTGGCACCTAAAATAGATGGCTTGAGAGTTAATTAGATGCAGTTCCTTGCAGAAATCTCAGAGGCATTTTCTTGATCGCACACGAGTCTATTAATTATTTCTAACGAGGAAGGTTTAAATAACATCAGTTAATGGCCAATTGCTGGTGGTAAGCAGCAGGCAGAATGAGGTACCCCGGGGTGAGCGTCACCCTCTTCCCCGAGCGGGAGAAAAGATCTTTGAAGACAGAGCTACTGACTCTGGGAGCCTGCAGCCTACTGGGGAAGATTAAATACGTGTAGATGCAGGACGGAATAACTTAGTGCCTGTGTCCTTGGGATTGTCAGTACAGTGGGTGAACAGGAAACCCCCAAGAGCTGGAGAAGATGTGGCTGTTTGGGTCCAGCACAAATCACGAGTTGCTTTTCCTAGTGATTTTATAGCACAGACGGTGTTTCTTGGGCCTCTTGTGAAACAATACTCAACCCCTATGGTGTGTCTAGGCTGGGACCCCACCGGCGAAGTTTCTTCTTCTCCAGGGGCCTTCGGTGCCTGGTATTTGGCCATGAACAAGGTATTGTGTTAGAGTGAAGCACTGCTCTCTTTCAGGTCCTCTTTTGGAACACACACACCTCTGGGGGGAGGGATCCCGCTGAGCCTTCAGCACTCCAGGGTGGACTCTTAGATCAGAAGCTTCCTGGGCAGGAGGGACTGAAGCAGCCTTGTGGGTGATGGGAGCATGAAAGGGGAGAGAGGACCTCCAGCATCCAGGCCAGTCATGGAGTGCCACCCCCCATGGTCTGGAGCCTGTCCCTCTGCAGCCCCATCTCCCTCTATCTTACTATTCCCACCATCCCCATCCAAGCTCTGCTTTCCTGCTCTCCAGCCATGTGGGGTTAATCGTGTTTCTTAGGGCTGCTCTCACGGCTGCCTAGAGCATGGCCCCAGCACTGTCCCCCTCCTCCCGCACCTGGATAATCAGAATCAGGGCCAGTAACTTGGATACCTGACACGGCAAACAACCTCAGATTAGCGAAGGCATGAAGGGGAGAGGCGGAGGGTGGGCTGGAAGGCCTTGTGGTGGAGGAAGAGAGAGAAAATAGTATTTTTAAAAATTGAGATATTATTTACCATAAAATTCTCCATTTTATAGTGTACATTTCAGTGGTTTTTAGTATAATCTCAAAGTTATACAACCATCACCACTATCCAATTTCTGAACATTTCCATCACCCCAAAAAGAAGCTGTTTACCCACCGTCAGTCTCTCACCATTTCTCCCCAACCCCCAGCCTCTGGCAGCCACTGATCTACGTTCTGTTTCTATGACTTGGCCTGTTTTGGACATTTCATATAAGTGGAATCATATAACACGTGGCCTCTTGTATCTTGTATCTGGCTTCTTTTACTAGGTCCATCCACATCTCTACAAATGACTCAATTTCATTCCTTTTTATGGCTGAGTAATATTCCATTGTATATATGTGCCACATCTTCTTTATCCATTCATCTGTCGATGGGCATTTAGGTTGCTTCCATGTCCTGGCTATTGTAAACAGTGCTGCAGTGAACATTGGGGTGCATGTGTCTTTTTGAATTATGGTTTTCTCAGGGTATATGCCCAGTAGTGGGATTGCTGGGTTGGGTTGTATGGTAGTTCTATGTTTAGTTTTTTAAGGAACCTCCATACTGTTCTCCATAGTGGCTGTATCAATTTACATTCCCACCAACAGTGCAGGAAGGTTCCCTTTTCCCCACACCCTCTCCAGCATTTGTTGTTTGTAGATTTTCTGATGATGCCCATTCTAAGTGGTGTGAGGTGATACCTCATTGTAGTTTTGATTTGCATCTCTCTAATAATTAGTGATGTTGAGCATCTTTTTATGTGCCTAATGGCCATCTGTATGTCTTCTTTGGAGAAATGTCTATTTAGGTCTTCTGCCCATTTTTTAATTGGGTTGTTTTATGCTTAACTTTTTGAGGAACTGCCAAACTGTTTTCCAAAGTGGCTGTACCATTTTACAATCTACCACCAAGGTAGGAGAGTTCCAATTTCTTCACATCCTTGCCAATATTTGTGATTGTCCATCTTATTAATTATAGCCATACTGTTGGGTACGAAGTGGTATCTCAGTGTGGTTACACAATAGTTTTAAATAATTTTTTAAAGTATTAGCATGTTCTATAGTGCAGAGATCTAGGCAAAGCCCTAGTCTTCCTCCTTAAATTTTCCTTGTTACGGTTCTAAAAATGATAGTCTTTGAGCCAGTTAGGAATAGGCACCCCCCCAATCCCTCCAGCACAGCCGTACAAATGCCTGGCTTGATGAGTAGGTGACATCTCTGTATAAAGAAAAGGTCATCTTCCCCTTCCTCGTGCTGGACACAGCTCCTCACCCAGACTGGGGGCTTGGCCAGTGGGGTGTGGGCTGGATTTCAGCCCTTCACCCCTCTTCTGCGGGTGCCTTTATCCAGAGCATGGCCTACACAAGTGTACTTAGCCTACACTTGGCTACTTTGAAGCCAAATTGACCGGGGCTCCAGCCTCAGCCGAACCCTAGCGCTGTGATTTTGGGCAAGTGATTTAATGTCCCTGGTCCTGTTTCCTCATCAGTGAATCATAATGATAATAATAGAACCCTCTTACAGTATCGTGATGTTTAAATGAAATGAACTTTATAAAGCAACTCGCCCAGAGCCTGACAGATCAAAGTGCTTTTTCAACAGTAGTTAATTTTATGTCTTGTCCTGAGGGATTCAGCACAGTATTATTTCCTCTGGAAGACTAGAAAACACCATAGCCCAAGGGTCAAGTCAGCCTTATATCATACCTCCCATAGGCTAAGAATGGTTTTTACATTTTTAAGGGGCTGTGGAACAAACAAAGAAGAATATGCAGCAAAGTAAATATGTCCTCTGTGTCCTAAAATATTTCCCCCAATAATTGCTATCTGGCCCCTTACAGTAGAAGTTTCCAGCCCCTGCTTTGGAACCTTTTTCCGACAGCCCCCCTCCCCTCACGCTGCCCACCCCTACTCCAGGGCTAGATGCTCCCACTCATGGCCCCAGCCACCTTGGCCCTGACTCCATCATAGCCTCTCACACAGAATCCCCCTCGAGACCACCAGCGCCTTCTTCACCCCTGCATCTCTTGGCACATAGTAGGAAGTTAACAGACATTAGTTCAGGGACAGAAAGGGGAGGGAAGTGGGGACACTGAAGAACAATTTTGTCAACTTCACAATTTTGCCTAAGTCCTGACGTGAGGAGACTGGCCCTTTAGTTTAGCTGTCCTCCTATGCGTTGCATTTTAGCTGAGCAGCACCTTTGGGCCCCAGTATGAGGGACACCATCCAGTAGTTTAGTTGGAAAGACATTCTGAATTCCCCCTTGGCTAATGTGCATGGTGTGGACTTCCTAGGAACACATTTCTCTGTGATTCACAGCTCCCCTCTGGAAAGGAAGCTTGGCCTGTGGGGAACGGGTCCCTGTCCAATAGCCCTGTGGCCACTCCCAGAGAGAAGGGACCGTGGCTTTCTTTCAACTAGGCAGCGTGAATTCAGGATTTGCACCCTCTTGGACAAGGCTGGACTGAAAGAAGTAGTGAGAGTGTGTTTGAGGGTCTAAACGAGAGAAGCAGGCATGACTCTGCCTGCTTGACTCTATGACTTAGGGGCATTTTAAAAGAATTTCTTAAGCCTCTACTTATTTGTCTAATATTCATGCTTATGTTGAATTCCTTGTGAAGAAACAGGTGACTTGCTTTTACCCTAGAGCTTTCATTGCAGTTTTATGGAATCAGCCGCGCAAACTATGTTGACATGACATACCTTCATTGTTTGGTTTCTTATATTCTAAACATGATTTTTAAAATTTATTTCTAACAACTTGAGCTCTGTGTGTATGAGAGAGAGAGAGAGAAAGAGAGAGAGAGAGAGAGAGAGAGAGAGAGATTGATTTGTGCCCTGACCACTTGTCGCCTGAAGAAAGGCCAGAGGGTCTGAGATGAAAAGACGTAAGATGCGAGCAAGACAGCACATGTTCAAGGGAGCAGATGTTCAAGGTGCTTTCAGGTATCTGAGTAGTGCAGTTTATAACTTTTGGTAAAAATGAGTATAGAAGTTTTCAACGGACAAGGAAGAATTCTTGAAAAGGAAAGTGCCAAACCCACATGAAGGATTTGCAACTCATAATGATCTGTTAACTTTCTACCTAGAAAGAAAAGTAAAGAAAAAGAAAAGAAAAAAGAAAAGAAATCATTACAGTTGATAGCAGATTTTCTTCTAAGGTTTCCAACATACCTGTTGTTTGCAAACATATTGACCAGTAGAAGGAGTAAAAGATTTTCAAGTCACAATTCTAAACAATTTATGTCAAAGCTTACCAAGTACAGTATTACTCCTCTGAAACTTCAAAGGAAATGTTTATAAATTCCTGAAAAATAAAATAGCATTTTTATCCTTGGAGGCAAGTGATCCTCTGGATGAGATCACTCCCCGTGACGGACTCGAGAACATAGTTTGGCCTTGAGAACAACTCACAGAAGTAGGTCAAAAGTTGTTTATTGACCACATAAGTTTCCAGGTACAAAGTATATACTTGATGCACTTACACTGAAGTTGGCGGGAGGGGACATGAGGGCTGAAGGACTCTAGCTGCGTTTCTGAGCAAATTAGTGTGTGTGTGTGTGTGTTGTAAGTAAACCTTATACATCTCCAGGAGGAAGTCTTTACCATAACTGAGCAGATTAAAAACACTACAGTGAGTTACATTTGACAGGCTGCTGGCGCAGGTGTATGTTTGTAACAAACGGGCTTCCTCATTCAAGCTACCTTTGACTTCCAACTATAAATATTTTATAAACTACCCGGAAAAGAGAGCACCCTGTTATGTGAAGGACTTATAAAGTTGAAGCACTTGAAGAAAGAAAGCAGGCATACTTTATGAGAACCTTTTCGGGGACATATTTTGATCATAGATGTAGAATTTTTAAGCTGATCGTTCTGCTACTGCAATGTCGGTGCACTGTGGGCCCAAAAGCAATGGTTAGACCTGATTTTCACCTTTGCACCAGGATTGTTCTTGATTTTCTCAGAGGATAATAATACCTGGGGCCATTTTTAAAAAGTAATAAAATCGTCAAAAAATTAAAAAGGGAAAAGTCTGTATCAGTTAGAAATGCATTTGGCCAAAAACCTAACTACGGTGGCCTGAACAGGCAAAGAAGCTTATTTATCTTATGCAGTAAGCAGTCCAGGTCTGGTACAATAGCATGGTGATGTCACTGGGGGACCTACCTCTTTTCTTCTTTCACTGTTTTCATTAGTTTGTAGATCGTAGCTTTCGGGTTATCCTCATGCTTGTCTCCTCATTGTCACAAGATGGCTGCTGCCCCTCTAGGCTTTGTGTCTGTGTTTCAGGAAGGAAGAAGGAATTGAAGGTCAAGGCAAAGGATTGAAGAAGGATGCTAGATAAGTCTGTCCATTATTAAAAGATTTCTCAAAAGGCCACGTCAGTGACATACATTTACATCCCATTCATTTGTTGAATGAATGGCCAGAGTTCGATCACTCAGTCAACCTCCAGGTTCAAATGAATCTAAGAAAGTGAATATTTTTAGGGGGCTATATTGTTACCGATGATGAAACCATGACTATATTCAGATGAGAGGAAGGATAGATATTAGGCAGGCAACAAGCAGAATCTGTCGGAGGGCTGGCAGTCGTTTCAAAGTATCTTATGTGGTTGATAGCAGTTAGGTTTGAAACAGCTATATGGCCTATTTTGATTTCCCAGTTCTTGGGCAGGCTAACCCTTAGGATGATCCTCTCTTTTGGTAGTTAGATGGATCCCTGCCGGTCCAGGCCTGCACCCAACTTAGAAACTATAGTAGGAAAGAGATCTTGACTTTCAATAGACCTACGAAATCCTGAGATGGAGTCTCACCGGACATCCTTGGGTCAGGTGCCTGTTTCTTAACCGGTCACTGTATTCAGTGGATGGATGTGCTGGTTGGCCATGCCTGATTAAAACACCTTCCCGTGAAGCAAGAGTTGAGGGTAGGCCTCCAGAATCCCATGAACAGCAGGGGAGGGAGTGACGCTCCAGAAAAAAATGGAGGTATTGTTGCTACAGGAAGGAAGGACGACTACAATTGTTAATTTTAATAAACTACTGTGAACTGAGTCAGGTTTGCAGGTAGTCTACCTTGAGGTTGTGGATATGACTGTAGGCAAAGAAAGGTAAACCATAAGCTGATGCTTTAACAGTCAAGAGAGTAAAGGGAATGCATTTTATTTGTTTGTTGGTGGATTTATTTAATATTTTGCTCGCCTTCAAATAATTTGAGGCTATTTATAGAAAATGTAACACAGAAAATGATAAAATATAAATGAAAACATATCAGGGACATGGAAAATATAAATTAAAATAGAAACTGTATAAGAGAGACCATAAATTCCAAAAAAATTGCTGTAGTTGAACAGCCTTTACTCTGAATTTCCTAGTAGCTAAAGGAAGAACGAGGCTGTAAGTGGTTGCAGAGTTCTCATTTTCCATGAAGCAGAAATACACTGGTTTCTCAGAGAGTGAGTGGGATAGAGAGCATGAGTTTGGGGTTGAATACTAGCTTTGCAGTTGACCTTGGACAAATAATTTAATCCCACTAATTCTTGTTTTTTTCATCTTTTATGTGGGAGTACTTGTGCTCATGGTATTGGGTTGTTTCACAAATTGAAGATAACTGCATATAAGATACCAACGAATAAGAGCCCTGAGATAAGAAAAAAATGAGAAAGTTAGGAAGCAGTGTGGTCAATTACATCCTAATCACAAACACAAAACTGAATTACATGATGCTCTATCTTTTTTGTTTGTTTTTGTTTTTGTTTTTGCGGTACGCGGGCCTCTCACTGTTGTGGCCTCTCCCGTTGCGGAGCACAGGCTCCAGACGCGCAGGCTCAGCGGCCATGGCTCACGGGCCCAGCCGCTGCGCGGCATGTGGGATCTTCCCGGACTGGGGCACGAACCCGTGTCCCCTGCATCGGCAGGCGGACTCTCAACCACTGCACCACCAGGGAAGCCCAGCGATGCTGTATCTTATAGTGTCCCTTGATGACCGCCAGGGACATGATGACAAAATATCAGTCAAAGCACCTCTTAATGGAGCTAAGAAATTATGCTCCAAAAAACAGCCTTGTGATGGCCTAACTTGGTCCAAGACAAAAAATCCGGAGGGTACAGAGAAATGATTGAGTCTGTTCTTCAAACAATCTTCCTTACGTATCATGTCCATCAGCGAGCCTTTTGATAGAGTTGAACAGAGAGCCACTCAATGATATAGTCCCTGATGGGGGCCTGGAGTGGAGGTGTTGGTGGATGTTAAGCCCCTGTGAGTCAGTGATGTAGATTGGACATCAGGCCTCACTAAGACTCTGGTCCAGGACGAGGGTCATCCTGTGGGCAAGGACTAAATTTTATCCCACTGCTCCAGGAAAACTCCAGTCAGAGAATCAGCAATGGACTCTTAAAACTTGTGCCTCTTCCTCTCTATTCATTCTTCAGTTTTCTTAATTTTACCACATTTATCTGTCTTAACATAAACTCTCCTAAGAACAGTTTTCTTATTGCTTATTCCGGTCAGCTCCTTGACAATTACAGGGAAAATGAGAAATTTTATATCTGATGGGGACTTTCTAGCTGTTAAGACAGTTGTTGCTCTGTAAATTGTCTTCCTTTTTTCTCTTTCTATTAGATGGTAGAGTCTTGAGGGATGGCAAACATTCGTGTCAATTAAAAAATATTTTGTAAGATAATGATTTCTTTCATTTAGCAGTGTTTGATAGCCTGAATGTAATAATAGTTCCCTATAGGAAGTGGGATGCTTCATCTATCTTGGTGGGGATTTCTGAAAAAGCTGTTTACCCAGCACCAAGTAACAAGTGAAAACAAATAAAAAACAGCCTACAGATACTATGGAAACAGACTCTCCGTGGTCAGATCCATGCTGATGGATTGGGTCGATATTGCATGCCACACTTGTTCAAAATTAATTCATGAAATTAATTTTATGAAAATTAATTTTCATAAAATTATGAACCAAAAAGTACAGCTTTTATGAAAAAGTTGTAAAAAGCCTCCAATATGTACGCAGTATGAAATTTCTTCATCTGAGAGCAATTTTTATTACCATCTCTAGCTACAAATACCTTATGAATTCTAGATTCTTGTGTGGAATTAATCTTCCAGCTCAAGTTCACCTTGTTGCTAACTCTCCTTCTCATTTCAGCACATGGGGGTTGATGTCATTTTATGTAGAAGGGGAATGTATTTCATCTGTCCGCTTCTCCAGCTGTCAGCAAACCTGTTCCTGGGAGGAAGCTGCAGGGGTGTATATGGGCCACAACCAGCAAGTAGAGCCTTGTTGTTGTTTAGAAACGTTCTCCGTGTCTGCCACTCTTACTCGCTTTTCTGCAGCTGAGGAATGGGGTTTCATGAATGGGTGTTTGAAGAATCAAGAATAGTGGGACCTTTGAGTCCTCTGTACAGCAGGCCCTATTGGTTGCTTACCCCACATTCATTTCCCCTCAGTCTCCTCTTCTTTAGCAGAAATCTGATTTTGCTCAAGTTTTACTCTGTGGGGAAGGTAATCCCATCCCCAGCTCAAAGGTGAATCATGAGTAAGTTAAGCCTACAGCGGTTGTCTCATTTCGTTTGCTAATGGTTAGTTGAGATGTGGGCTGGTGGCTTAGATCTGACCAAGGAAACATGAGGGGAAATTTTCTCAGGACCTTCTAAGTAAGATTTTCAGATCTTAAAGGAAGCACTCAGGAAAGATAGTCTCTTCTTCCTCTGGAGTTTGACATTCTTCATGAGATGGCTAGAATTGCAGCAGCCATGATGCAACTTGAGGAAGGCTAGTCTGAGGACAATACTGACATACGAGGATAGCAGAGCAAAATGGAACAAAAATATGCAATGAATCTTAAAATCTCCATACCTAAGGACTTCTGTTTCGAAAGAGAATATATTTTTGTTTTGTTTATTTATTTCTAAGAGAATACAGAGATATTCAGGTTTGGTTCCCGACCACTGCAATAAAGTGAGTATAGCAATAAAGTGAGTCACATTCATTTTTCTGGTTTCCCAGTGAGTATAAAAGTTATGTTTACTATACTGCAGTCTGTTAAGTGTACAGTAGCGTTATGTCTAAAAAAACAGATTACATTCCTTAATTAGAAATACTTCATTGCTAAAAACTGCTAACCATCTTCTGAGTGTTCAGCAAGTTGTAGTAGTCACATCAAAGATCACTGAGCACCATTAACAAATATAATAATAATGAAAAAGTTTGAAATTTTGCAAGAATTACCAAAGTGTGACACAGAGACACAAAGTGAGCAAATGCTGTTGGAAAAATGGCACCCATAGACTTGCTGGGTACACGGTTGCCGTAAACCTTCAATTTGTAAAAAAACAAAAACAAAAACAAACCACAATATCTGTGAAGCGTAATAAAGCAAATCACAGTAAAACGAGGTATGCCCATGTATTTTTCTTATTGTTTGAATTGGGTTGGATTTTCTGTTACCTGCCAACAAAAGCATCCTTACTGATATATGGAGATAAGACATAAAGCAATCATGGAAATCCTTAGCCATGTTCAACCCAGTTGTTCTTAGAGGCTGCAGCTCCTCAGTTTTCCTGCCTTGTCTTTCTAAGCCCAGTGGGCACGAGGGGGCAATGCTAGCAGTTGATGAATTTTGCATGGTGCGTTTTCCTTGCATATCACACACGCAGCGCGCACACACTCATGAATGTGAAAGATGCCAGAAGCCAATTCTCTGTAGCCAAATGAAGCTTGGAGGGCAAGAAAGTTCCTTATCGGTTCATACCAACAAGAGTTAGGTATTTTGGCAAAGGGAGAATGACTGAATTAAAGCAATAAAATTTCTAGAGATACCCAGCTTAAATGTCATGCTCTCTGTGAAACCTCCCCTGAGTCCCCAAGGCCAAGTTCATCACTCCTTCTCCCTGTTCTTGTACCATATCCCTGGCAGGGCACTTGCCACAGGTGATCAGAGGAAGTGGTGCCAGTGGTTGGTTCACTTGCTAGATTGTGAGTTCACACAGGGCAGGGAACTAGTTGTAACCTTTGTCGTATTCACTCATTGAACAATGATTTATTCTCTATCTACTATGTGCCAGGCATTGAGCTGTACTGAAGATACAATAGTAAGGAAAAGGAGATGTGTCCCTATAGTCATGGAATTTAGACTCTAATCCAAGACAGATAATCAGATCATCACAATAACCAATTAATTTCTTGCCATTAACCAAGTGAATAGCACTCAGTAATTATCTGTTGAATTCAGTCACAGAATTTTCAATATTCCATAGAGTCTCTTATCCTCCCGGAGGCTAGCCTAAGTTTATATTGTGGGGGAAAGGCTTCCAGGGACAAGCAAGATTCAGCCCCAGTGTACAAGCTCTTTTCAAGCCTCTGCCTACATTTGCTTGCTAATGTCTCATTGGCCAAATCAAGTCGCAAGGCCAGACCCAAGGTCCATGTGGGAGGACGTTATACTCTTCATGGATATATAGGCAGGTGGAATTGGTTGGGGGCAGTTACTGTCCCAATCTGCCACACTATTTTAAAGTGTTTTATGTTTTGAAAAGCTTAAACTCAGCCAAGGAATTCAAACGATGGTCATCTGAATCCAAGAGTAAGGTTCTTGCTCCAAATTCACACTCAAACTAAAATTTGATTCAGACATTATAAACGGAAAAAAATGATATGGTTCACAATGAACAGTGGATCTAAGGCTTTGGTTTTAAGCATTTTACGTGGCACCTTGATGAGGAAGAGGAGTATTGGCAACCCAGCGTGGCTGGTCACCCAGCATTTGTACCGTTTACAATGAGGGCAGTCTTCCCTTGTGGAGTCTGTCATGAGAATATTTGACTCTTCTCCCCACCAATAACCAAAGGAAACCATTCTAAACTGACTGGTTGGCCCATACCAGCAATACCTGCTATAAATTATGACATCTACAATCAATAACCAACACTTCTCCTCTGTTGCATTATAACAAATGAATTTTTAGATTAGCTTCAGAGTATAAATTCTTAACTAAAAATAAAAATAGGACAGTTATAAATAAATAAAGCTTAACTTTAAGCAGACTTTCTAATCTTAAAGGTCTATATGAAGTGTCTATGCATGTTTTATTTGAAGAAGTGTGTGATTAAGAGAAAATGTGTTATAGATCTGAACGGCAAGTTAAATGAAGTATGTGGGTCTGGTAGAAAGATTATCAACCCAAAGGCATCTACAAAATTACATATTCTAGTTCAGAAGTTAATGTATAAATCATTTGAATTGATTAATAATTGTAATGGAACAACTCCAGATCTAAAACTAATTTGAGGACCTGAGTTCTTCTCTGTTCTTACTGGGAAATCCGCAACTCTGATTCCCAGAGTTTTGTTTAATAAAGACTTTTGGATCACTGAATACATAGCACAGAAGAAAGTGCCAGAAATGGCTAGAATTGGCCCAGATTTACTACAACAACAATATTACTTACGGTGCCTTTGAGTGCAACAAAACGTATAAGGCATATACACATGCATGTACACACACAGAGAAGATGAGGGTTAAATAGGATTGCCAAACCCATATTGAGTTACTCCATTTCGTTTTGATTATAAAAACCGTAGGGAAGGTTTAAGGGACTCTTAGAAGAGTGGTCAGAGGTTTCAAACACAAGTGCAATAGGGCTACCATATGTGTTTGGAAGCACGGCTGAGTCCTGTGTAAACAATTTGAAATATTCCTTCAGGATGTTTTATCCTCTAAAACTTGCGCATCCTCCCCATGGCATGTGGACTTCATTTCTCTTTTCTGTCAAACATGTGAGTATTCCATGCACTCAGTTTTCCATGGGCTAAACTGAGGTTTGAATTTTAGAATCTGTAACATACTGTAGTAGTGAGATACCCAGATCATGGACTTCTTTTCTATGATTTGCATACTGATCAGAGAAACAAGCATAAAGAATGTTGCAGAATTAGAAGGAAATCTGCCCTTTCTTAATATGTATATTTTCTTGGCATCTGTCAATTTGAAATTTGAAAATGTTCATCTGTCCATGGCACTAATAGCATTCATCCAAGATCACCTGAAATTTGAGTTTTTAAACAAGCTGGAAGTCATTTTTTTCTGAAGCATACATCACAGTTCAACTATGATAGTTTAATAATCATCACTCCCCAAAATTACTTCCGGCTCCTTGTGACAATTGCTTTTTTTTTTTTTTTTTTTTTTCTTTGCGGTACGCGGGCCTCTCACTGTTGTGGCCTCTCCCGTTGCGGAGCGCAGGCTCGGCGGCCATGGCTCACGGGCCCAGCCGCTTCGCGGCATGTGGGATCTTCCTGGACTGGGGCACGAACCCGCGTCCCCTGCATCGGCAGGCGGGCTCTCAACCACTGCGCCACCAAGGAAGCCCGACAGTTGCTTCTTTGAATGAGGATTTTGTAACGGTGTGCAGGGTATTACATTCCTGGGAATAGTGTAATGATGTACATGATGGAGATAAGGACATTAGATCGACCAGAATGGAATATTTAGAGCACAGGATGCCATTTAGATAACCCTCTGAACATCTGTAAGTATTGTGTATCCCTGCCTTAGCATCGTGGGATGCGAACGGGAAGGAACCTTGAAATCATTGCGTTCAGTACCTCCAATTTATCCTTGAGGAAAATTTGGCCCAGAGATGCTATTCAAGGTCACTTGTTCAAGGTCACTAGTTTGGCCAAGGGGAAAACCAGACTTTCCTGACTTTCAGTCCAGGGGACTTTCTTCACTTCACCATACTTTTTCTTATGTAATATAGCAAATAAGAGTGTTTCAGGGAATTCCCTGGTGGTCCAGTGGTTAGGACTCTGTGCTTCCAGTGCTGGGGGCCCGGGTTTGATCTCTGGTGGGGGAACTAAGATCCCGCAAGCCGCACAGTGCGGCCAAAGAAAAAAAAAAAAAAGGAAGTCGCAGAATATGAGTGTGAAGAAAAACTTGATGAACTTCCCTTACAGTCTTAGGGAACAACCAAAATAGCATCTTCTAAATAATAGATATGACAGCATTGGTTCTAAAACAACATTTAATAGTATTTTCATCCCAACAGTTTGTCTATTTAATAGATATTTATTAATTATCGACTGTGCACATACCAGGTAGACCCAGTCTCTCAGAGGAATAAAACAGATGGATTTGTAAAGAAGTTATAGCTATATTTGTCTTTCTGTAGATAACATTAGACATGGAACTATTTCAAATAGGAGCAGGAGGAAAGGAGAAAGCATAAGGTTCAGACTTGGCAAGGCTTCTGGAAGAAGATGGGTTATGAATAATTAGAAGATACAAGGATGTCATTCGAGAGTTGCAGGTAGGAAGAGCTTTCCATTCAGGAGGTGGCAATGAGGGAAAAGATAGTTCTTAACAGGTCCTATGTGTTTCCTCCTCTAGAATGGAGGAAATGAGTCTAGGGGTCTGGAGAGTCGATGGTGATTAGGAAACAGAGATGCATCTGTTAGAAGACCTAGAATGCCTTGATGGGCAAAAGCCAGTGAGAATCACTGCTGATTTCTGGACAGCACTGCTGGAAGGCTGAGCCCTGTACAGACTTCGGTGTTTGGTGATGGTCTTAAAAAAAACCAGAGAACTCGAAGTGACTGAAGCTCTAGAAGGGAGGAGAAAGCATAAGAGGAGCACAAAGGAAGGTTTATTACATGACAAGCCCAAACAAGAGTGGGACATGTACAGAAATGCCAGAGGTTCCAAGAGAACCGTGAATGCCCATGGAGCTGGAATCCATGTCTGCAGCACAAATTACTGGAACTGTTTTTTCTGTTTATTTTATGAGTACATTTGACAAGGAAAAATGTAAAAATCTTGTGTCAATTTTTAAGGCATTTCCAGGTGATATCTTGATAATATAGATTGAAATTAATCATTTAATAGCCTCAGAAGAGAGCATCATTTACCAGGTTTGAACCCAGCCCTCCCCTCTTACCGATGAAGTTGCTGAGGTTCCGAGGTGTGATGAGACTAGCTCCTGACACCGCAGTGTCCTAGGAAACTTTAAAGTAGGGATTCGCTGAATGGATTTGAACTGCTCCAAGTCCTGTGGACCGTGGATACCAGAACTGTCCCTGAGTTCAAGCCTCACAAAGCCCTGGCCGTGACTCTTCCCAGCATTGGCGTGAGGAACCGTGGAATGGAGATGCTGTGAAATCACAAAGTGAATTTTATTCCTCCAAGAAAATCATTCATCTTTAGCATAATATTGGTACTAAGGGTCTAACGCTCTGACAGTGTTTACTATAAATTTCAGTCAGCCTACACATTCAGTTACCCAGCACACCTGTTCTCTAATCATTCTAGGCGAGTAGGCACTTACCATAGTGTAAGCGTATTTGTCAGGTTGATCATGACTTTGAACTATGGGTGGGAGGCCAGTGACACTCCAGGGAGACCCAAGGAGGACATGAGAGTGCCTTTCACCCAGACTCTTCTCCAGTATCATGCAGGCAACCCTCTCCCCACCTTAATCTCCCGTCAGGCTGTATGGAATCACCCAGCAGCTTAACATGGAAGGCTAGGAGTCCTCTACAAGAGTAGTTCTTGGAACGGACCTGGAAGTAGTAGGGCCTCAGGGGAGCTCTTAAAGCCAGACCCCTGACCCTCATCATCCTAGACTTTCTGTTTCAGTTAGTCTAAGAGTGGAGCCCAGAAATCTGGAGTTTTAAAAGTTCCATAAGTAATTCAAATATATAGCCATTTGGGAACCACAGCTTGTCATGTACTATATTAAATATCATTTTGCAAAGACTTAAAAGCAGGATTGATGTTCATTCTTCCAACAAGACCAGTCCACAGAGAGACCTATAATCATGGACTATGAAAGTCTAGGTGCAGACCAAGTTCGCTTTTTACCTAAAAAGTCTTCTTTCCCCGGCCCATTTCAAACCTGGGAGAAGCTGTTGAATTGTGGACGTCATCTGGTGGTATTTACTGTTGTGCTTAGGATTTTGGACAGACTTCTGTTTATTGGGCACGCTCCACACAAGCCTGTCAGGCCCTGGGGATTTGTGGCATTTGCAGAACTTACAAGGTAGGCAACATAAAAATATATAATTCATAGAGTGAAATATTTTGGAGCTCCCTTTGCTTTTACAAATTGGCCATAAAATAGAAACCACAGACATAACATTCGTATAACCATAGTTGCCAAGAATGAAGAATCATTTGGGCTGGGGGGGGGGGTGAGGGCTTTTGTTGTGTACTCCTTTATAGGACACTCAAAGAAAGAGTAAGTATTCAAAATTTGTGTGCAAGTGATAATAGGAACATTAAAATTGAGATGCCTGACAATTGGCAAATATCAGTTGAAGAAAATAGGGATTTGAGGTTGATCTTAAGAGGTCTTTAGGCGTCTTTTCACAGTTGTTAAGTTTACCATTTGCTTGTCTTGATAGACATTTCAAGTGCATTTAGGATTTTATATATATTTTACTATGACTTATTGCTTCCTGTTTTTTCCTTTCCTAGTGAAGTGGGTCACAATATCCAAGGCAGCTGTGACTGCCTATGATAGATTAGGGGAAGGAATAAAGGGAAGACTATATCCTTCTAGTCTTCTCCCATTAGCGGCTCTGACACTCTGGGCTTACATTAGCTTATAAAATCTGTCCAGAGGAAGGAGAAGGAGAGGCCAGTCGACTCCTGTCAGTTCCAGCTGAGGATCTGGGGATATCAGTAATGGATGAGTCATGCCCGATGATACACGTTGTGATAATTGACTGTTGAACAGTAGCATTTAATGAGGTTGGACACGTTCAAGACATGACAAAAAGAGCATCTCTGTTGCAGAAGCCAAACTAGAGGTCATTTTCACCCTTTGATGTGGTAGTATATTAAATAGAGTGTCGTTTTGGGGTCAGGAGAGCTGCAAGCTGCGCTTTAGTTGTTACGTGCCACTTTTTGGCTTTGTCACCTTGAACATGCCAAATGATCTCTCTGGCCTCGTTTTACTCACCTAAATATAGTGCTACTATCTACCTCACAGAGTACTCGAGAGGATGAAAAGACAAGGTCATAAAGACAAGGTAAAGCTCTAGCCAAGTCAAACGCAGATTGGGCTGGGGCTGGGGGTGATAGGGGTGGGCGTGCAGGGTGGGGAGGGAGTTGGAATGGATGGGTTAGTCCACATTGCCTCTAGACCTCAAACCCTGTCGTTCTGTGAATCTATGATCTATGGGACAGAGGAGGGCACACAGGAGAGTCACTTAGGTGCTATGAATGATGCTTAAATCATTTGATAATTTAAACTCCTAGAGAAAGGCACGATAGAGTGAAGACAATTATGCTATTTGATTCACTGTCTCTAACAAGGATTGAAAGCATTTACATGGCACAGAGCCTGGGACAGGGTCTTTTGTCATCAACAAAAGATGACAGTGATTGGTAAAGCAGACTTCAGGAGCAAATTTATAGTTCTGCCAAAAGCAGGGATGAATCAACTTGTTGCCATTGTTCATTTTAACACCTTATCCCAAACCACCAAATCAACACATTGATTTGGCCTGACTAAATTTGCCAACTTCCAGTGGATTCCATAGGTTTTTAGAAAAGGACCTAAGAGCCCCACCCTAAATTTGAGAGAGGTTTATGTTTGTGATGGTGTGTGCTGTGTCTTTAAAGGTCACAAGACTGATTCCAGAAGCTTTATCTGAAAACACAGTTCCTAGTTCTATCTTTATACTCTGTAGCTGTACATTGACATTTAAATAAATGGTAAAATTGGAGTCACGTTGGGGGTTTTTCAAACATTTTTGTAGATGTAGCTATTTTTTTCAAATATCATTGTATTATAGCAGCAGGAATGATGCAGGGATTTTTGTTTTTATATGTGTTCTTTTAAAATATCAGATATTTATAATCATTATTTGGGAGCTTCCCACAAAACGAACGAAAGCATTGGAGTGAACATATTTTTAAAAACTAACTAACCAATAACTCAGAGGTAAATAACATCCTTAGCTATTAGCAAAAGAGAGTAGGTAGATATTAAGCCTGCTACTGTGTTGATTACCCAAGAAATTCAGGAGAAATTAAGTGCTTCCATCTAAGGTTTCTAAGTGCCTCTGTTCTTCATCTAAATCTTCTAAGATATACTCTGCACTCTTAAAATAAAGTGCTTAATATGTGGTAACTCACATCTTCTAGGTCATCGATTTAGTCATAACAAATTCTCCCTTGCTGTTCAATGCTGGGCTAGAAGACAGGGGAAAATGCACTCACCCAATTCTTGAACAGTTTAATTCCTGAAAGAAATTAAAATTTGTGTTTATTTTGGCAGCTTTGTCACAACCATAGTCTATCCCCCAGCCCGGTTATTATGGAAAATCCAACTTACAAACACTATTAATATCATTCTATTAAACATGAAGCCCTGTTCAACCTCGTCGGGTCATAACCTCATAAAGTAAGAACTAAATAATTTACCTGAATATATGAACTTCTGCAGTCATTGCCCGAGAACAGACTTTTGGGGTACTCACTGATTGAACCATAAGTAAAATGACCTATTATAATGATGGTCTTTTACCCTGATGTCTTGTATTAGCATTTGGTCAGAAAGATCAGAGCTGCATTGGAAGATTCTCGGGTCTCACAGTTCACTGGAATCACTGCGTTAGTGTTAAACAGTACATTAAACCTATCAGAGCTGCCAAGAACCAATCGATGTCTGTTGAGACCCTGTGTATCCAAGGCATTTTCTAGGCACTGTGAGGACACATAATAGAACATACTGACTGGCCCTAAGGAAGCAAAGTACTGCTCATTTAAAAAATATATATATATGAAGAATTATATCAGAATGGTACATGACTGGTTGCTAAGTGAGTGATATAAGTATTATATTTTACTCCAATGACAATTAGCCTTGAAACTCCAAATTTACGAAATGCTGCTCTGCATATAAAACATTTTAGGAAATTAAACCTAGAATTACAAAGGCAAAAATTCAAGTTGCATACCATAGGCAAGTTTGGGGTATGTTTATGTTTATATCGTACTATATTCTTTAGCTTTGGGCCTCTTTATGGCCTTCTGTTATGGATATGTGCTGAATGAAGGAATCTTTTGATTATCATTTGTTAATTATTGCTCAATGCTGAGCATTCAAAATGGAAATAATATCTTTTTTGGGGATATAAATATTTAATCAGATACTTGTTATAATTACTTCTTAGTCTATCAAAATCGTCATAACTGGGCAATTAAAAGAGAAAAAGAAATAAAAGGCGTCCATATTGGAAAGGAAGAAGTAAAACTATCTCTGTTTGCAGATGACATGATCACGTATATTGAAAATCCTAAAGAATCCACACCAAAAAACTATTAAAGCTAACGAATGAGTTCAGCAAGATTGGAGGATACAAGATCAATATACAAAAATCAACTGTATTTCTATCAGCTAACAGTCAATCCAAAAAGTAAATTAAGAAAACAATTCCATTTATAATAGCATCAAAACATAAATAAAAGGATTGTAAGGTTTCTACACTGAAAATTGTGACACATCAATGAAACAAATTAAAGGAAAATCCAGTAAGTGGAAAGACATCCATATTCATGGATTGAAAGACTTAATATTATTAAAATGGCAATCGTTCCCATATTGATCTACAGATTCAACACAATCCCTATCAAAATCTCAGCTGCCTTTTTTGCAGAAATTGATAAGCTGATCCTAAAATTCATACCGAAATGCAAGGGACCCAGAATAGCCAAAACAGTCTTGAAGAAGAAGAACACAGTTGCAGGGATTCACCCTTCCCGATTTCAAAACTTATAGCAAAGAAATAGTAATCAAAATTCTGTGGTACTCAGTGTTCATTGCAGCTCTCTTTACAATAGCCAGGACATGGAAGCAACCTAAGTGTCCATTGACAGATGAATGGATAAAGAAGATGTGGCACATATATACAATGGAATATTAGCCATAAAAAGAAACCAAATTGAGTTATTTGAAGTGAGGTGGATGGACCTAGAGTCTGTCATACGGAGTGAAGTAAGTCAGAAAGAGAAAAACAAATACCGTATGCTAACACATATATATGGAATCTAAAAAAAAAAAAAAATGGTTATGAAGAAACTAGGAGCAAGACGGGAATAAAGACGCAGATGTAGAGAATGGACTTGAGGACACAGGGAGGGGGAAGGGGAAGCTGGGACGAAGTGAGAGAGTGGCATGGACATATATACACTACCAAATGTAAAATAGATAGCTAGTGGGAAGCAGCCGCATAGCACAGGGATATCGGCTCGGTGCTCTGTGACCGCCTAGAGGGGTGGGATAGGGAGGGTGGGAGGGAGATGCAAGAGGGAGGAGATATGGGGATATCTGTATATTTATAGCTGATTCACTTTGTTATACAGCAGAAACTAACACACCGTTGTAAAGCAATAATACTCCAATAAAGATGTTAAAAAAAAAAAGATTCTGTGGTACTGGCATAAGGATAAAAACATATGGATCAATGGAATAGAATTGAGAGTCCAGAAATAAACCCATAAATTTATACTTAGTGGATTTTCAGTGAGGTACCAAACAGTTAAATGGAAAAAAAAACAGTATTTTCAATAAATGTTGCTGAGGCAAATGGATATTCACATGCAAAACAATGAATTTAGGTCACTAGCTCACACCATACACAAAATTAACTCAAAATGAGTCAAAGACCTACATGTTAGCACTAAGACTATAAAACTTTTAGGAGAAAACACAGGTGTATATCTTTGTGACTTTGGATTAGGCAGTGGTTCCTTAGATATGATACCGAAAGCGTGGGGAACCAAAGAAAAATTAGATAAATTGGACTCCATTAAGATTAAAAGCTTGTGTTTTGACACTATCAAGAAAGTGAAAAGGCAATCCATAGAATGGGAGAATATATTTGCAGATCATATATTTGCAAATCCAGAAAAAATATAAAACTTAAAACTCAACAATAAAAAGACAAATAACCCAATTTTAAAATGGGCAAAGGATTTGAATAGACATTTCTCCAAAGAAATTGTACAAATGGCCAAGAAATACATGAAATAAATATGCTCAACATCATTAGTCATCAGGGAAATGTAAATCCAAACCACAATGAGGTACCGCTTCACACCCATTAGGATGGCTGTAATAAGAAGAAGAAAAACAGGCAGCAACAAGTGTGGGCAAGGATGTGGAAAACTGAAACTCTCATACATTGCTGGTGGGGATATAAAATGGTGCAGCTGTATTCAAAATAGTTTGGCAGTTCTTCTAAAGATTAAACGTAGTTACCATATGATCCAGCATTTCCACTCCTAGGATTTACTCAAGGTGAATCAAAAACATGTGTCTCCACAAAGTCTTATAGACAAATGTTCAAAGCAGCATTATTCATAGTAGGCAAAAGGTGGAAACAATCCAAATGTCCATCAACTGTTGAGTGTATAAACAAAATACAGTATATCCATACAATGTAATATTATTCAGCCATATGAATAGATGAAGTACATACTTCATACTACAGCACTGGTAAACCTTAAAAACATTATGCTCAGTGAAAGAAGCCAGACACAAAAGGCCACATATCCTATGATTCCTTTTATATGAGATGTTCAGAATGCTATAGGCAAAGCCACAGAGCCAGAAAGTAGATAAATGGTTTCAATGGATCAAGGTAGTGAGGTAAATGGAAGTGACTGCTATGGGTATGGAGTTTCTTTTCAAATGCTCTGGAATTAGGTAGTGGTGATGGTTCACAATTTTGTGAATATACTGAAACTCACTGAATGTATACTTTAAAAGGGTGAATTTTATTGTATGGAAATTGTGTCTCAATTTTTTAAATTACTATATTTCTCTTGAGCAGTCTGCAGATTAAGTTCTGATAAAGCATAATATAACTTGCAAAAGAACACTATCATTAAAGCACATATTTACATATTTTGTTCCTAAGAAAAAAACAAAAGTAGTTTCACAATCGGTGTTATAGAGGGCATGAAATTTTACCAGTTTTAAGTATCAGGGCAGATGGATAAGGAGTCCAACGTTTCTCTCAAGTTATACTGTGAAGATAAATACGAGTTCGTTGCTTCCATTCTCTTGTTAGTTTCGTATGGACACTTCTCATTTAGAGAAATTGAGGGAAGCACCCGAAGTATTTTAACCCACACCCTCTCATTTGCTCTCTCGTTCTGCCCAGGCGCTACCTTTCCCGAGCCAGGTGGTGTACAACAGAGTTGGCAAGTGTGGGAGCCGGACCGTGGTCTTGCTTCTGAGAATCCTGTCAGAGAAGCACGGATTCAATTTGGTTACATCAGACATTCACAACAAAACCAGACTTACCAAAAATGAACAAGTAAGTTGTCTTCGCCCGTGGTTAAGTTGTGCTTCGCTGCAATTCATTTGTGTAATTAGCGGGTGCCTTCCGGAAGACCCTTTGAGTCCCTAACAGATGAATACCAGAGTTATAATGTCACACTGTGTTTTTGCCAGAGTGCGGAAGGAAATTTAAGTTAAGGGTTCGGACAGAAGTCCTCAAACCAGGAAGTTTACCTGAAGGGATACTTTTATTAAGACCAATGAAGGCTAGAGCACTCTGGTCATTGTATATTCAGCTAACGTTAGCAATGCGTAAATATCAGAGAGCCACACCACTGAGCTATAAATAATGCTGACATTTTGGGAGCAAAAGTAAGAATACTTTATTTTAATATTTCTTCCTCTGTGTTTTCTCACAAGTGTCCTAAGTCTTTATGGTTATCATAAAGAGAAAACCCTCTTTGGTCCAGGAATTTTGTTGGTTGATGGGGACATGAGCTTCCTATTATGGTAAGTTCAGGGGATCTTGAGTCTCCAAAACAGCTTCTGGCATATCCACTGGTAACAAAAGAATTACCCCATTTCCCGGGAATAAATCTGCCCTCATACAGCTGAACCATACAAGCGTCATGCTGGTGGTAGTGTAGGGGTGCTAGGTTCTGCCAGGAAGCTGTACAGACAGATTCTACTTTGTACGCTTACACGAAGTAGCCTTAACCATCTCCATTGAAATACTTTGCTAATGCAGAAAAGTTAGGCCTGGGGCTCCCACAATCATTTTACTGGGTCAAGTTTGTTAGCCTGCTCTCAGAAAGTTGCTTCGGTCCCCTTAGGTATTTAGGATGGATGGGTAGCCACCACTGTAAGTCAGGGTTCTCCAGAGAACAGAACTAGTAGGATGGAGATACATTGATAGATAGATAGATAGGAATAAAGAAAAGGAGATGTACTATGAGGAATTGGCTCATGCAACAGTGGAGGCTGAGAAGTCCCACCATCTGCCATCTGCAAGTTGAAGGCCCAGGAAAGCCATTGGTGTAATTGAGTCTGGGCTTGAGTGTGAAGGCCTGCAAGCCAAGGGAGCCGATGATGTAAATCCCAGTCCAAGGGCAGGGGAATGTAAAATGAGATGTCCCAGCTTAATCAGTGAGGCAGGAAAAAAAAAATCGACTTCCTCCTTCTTCCACATTTTGTTCTGTTCAGGCCTTCAGGGATTGGATAAGGCCCACCCATACTGGGGAGGGAAATCTACTTTACTGAGTCCACTGATTCAAACGCTCATCTCATCCAGAAACACCCTCACAGATACACCCAGAAATATTGTTTAATCTGGGAATCCCTTGGCCAGTCAAACTGACACATAAAATTAACCATCACACCACTCAGTGACAAGGTAAGTTTGGGGAATAAACAAGGTATATGGCTGAGTGTCAGGTTGAGGCCATAATTATGGAAATTTCCACCCATGTCTGCTTCTTTCTGAGATAATCTCCACCTTTGAGGCATTCAAAATCTCACACACAAATGGAATATGCAATAAGCCTTCCTGTCTCTCTCATCATGGGGGATGGTAGGACTGTTTTAAGTGCATAACACAGCCAGCAGTACTTGCTCTAAAGCCTGTATGTTTAGTGTTGTCCGCAGTATAGAGATTAAAATGCCCATTCCATTAAAGAGTCTCTGAGTAACAAGTCTAAATAGTCATTATCGATCAGCAAAAAAACATTTTGAGATTACCCCTTGCAGGTTCTGTAGTAGGTGCTCAATAGAAAAATTATATTTGGTGACATTTAAGGATATCACACTTTATCAATAATTTTCATAGGGGTAGGTTCTCTTTGATTTCCTTACCTTACTGAAGAACGGATAAGATTAGGGCTGAAAGAGAGTGTCTATAATAAATAGCCTGTGCTATTGCAATCTTATTATAAATATAAAATTTGGTTTTCTTTTGAGTCTTTGGGTCTGCTTATCAGGTTAGACTTAAATGTTCCTATGTGTGGAAACTATGCTCAGTTCTTGAAGCCTAACAAAACACAGTAGCTGGATTTTAGTTCCCACTGCTGAAAAGTCTGACAACCCAGAGGGAGCAAAGTAACAAAAGTATTAGACCCTCAGATATTCAGGAAGGCCCTAGAAGAGCAAGCACAAAATACAAAATTTAAATATACTGTGGGATTTTACACAAATCAACCTACTTTGTTTCCTATGAGGAACTGTCAAGGGAAGAATTTAGATTAAAAACGAAGAGTAATTTACTAATGGTGCATGAATTGTTAAATCTTTTAGAAAAGGTTAAAGCCAAAGTCATCCTTCTTCTCTAAAATAGAGGTTAGCTCTCATCTGTTTGGAATGACTGGCCTGTCTAGAAGCCAGGGAATAGACTAGACAATCTTTTAAGGTTCTTTCCAGCCCTGTGATTCTGTGATATATTTATACAACTTCTACCATAATCTGTGTATAATTAGTTGAAACATTTCTGATTCCTGTGGTCAGTGTGACCTAGAATATATTTCATTACTTAGTTATTCCAGATTCCTATTAAATTATAAGGCAAGTTTTAAAAACTTAAGGGAAAGGTAAAGATATGGTAGAAAAAACCAAATAAACAATTTTGATGTATTTAAAAACAAACATAAGGATAGTGACAGTTGCCTCTCTGCAGCTAGACGAGTAGGCTGTGACATACAAGGAGAGCCAGGAAATGCCAGGACAAAAAAAAACAAGTTTGAAGTAGCTCAAGAATGTTTAAAGAAACTCTTTTTCTTTGTTACGTGCATCCTTTTCCTAAAGTTTCAAAGTGCATGAAACAAGCAAAGAAAAAAACTATTATTTTAACCTAACATATTCAAGAAATAATTTGTGGTGTGAATAGCTCCTCTTCTTGATAATTTATTAAAGGAAAAGGGGGGAAGTGATTTAGGAGACAAGTTAAAATTTTATAGTCAGTGGTTCTCAACGTTAAAGAGTAGAACTCTGAAAATGTGCTTCCATGGAAACACTGTTCTCTGGAGTTAATAACAATTCGGCTTCAGGTGCAGTACGAGTTAAACAGGCCATTGTGGGCTGGCCCGGGACTCTCTCCACCATGTAGAACATTTCTCTTATGAGAAAATGTGTTCCAAGTTCCAAAGTACTGACTTACAAATGAACTTCAGAAAAGTATCCACATATAAGGCTGGAATCATCTGTACCGTTGCATTCATACACAGTGGCATCTCTCTGGGCCAGAGTCAAATTCACACATACATTTCTCCCTGGAGGGTAGCTGTCATCACACACACACACACACACACACACACACACTCACACACATCCCCACACATCCCCATTCAGTACTAGATTTTAAAAATCTATTTAATGGGATAAGACACTGAGGGATTATTTAGAAGGAAAGAGAACACGAAAGACAGCAAATGTTAGAATGTCTATAAAAATCCCATTACATCTGCCCTTATAGAAGTAGAAATGCCTTTGAAGTTAATATTTTAGAAAACTCTGCCTCAACAGAAGAACATGGACAGCTGGTGCTGGCTAAATGTTGGACCTTTGCAGGGCATATAATGCAAACCTAGGATGACATCATTTCATTTACGCTCTAAAACCGGATTTCAATTTCTTGGTCTAGTTTAGATAATTTCTTGGAAAATGGAGATTATGTACAATCTAAAAGATAAAGAGCTATTTTCCGGAAGACATGGGGCGTGATTTCCAAAAGACTCATAACCATCTTTGTTAACGGTCTGACCCTATCTTTCAGAACATTGCTCTAAGGATAACAAAAGTCAAACTGTCACAGGCATATCACAGACATAAGAGTTCAAAATTATTTCATTCCTGTTGGAGAAAGGCAAAAATTGTTGGCATATGAGCCTGAAAGATGGAGAAAGCAAATACTTTTTCTATTTTTATTTATACTGAAGCTACTGAGGATTCCAAATTGCAAACAGCACCTACTCTGGGATCATTGTTTTACTTCATTATTTCATTTAACTCTTTTGGGCCTAAAACTGTACCAGCGAGTGAGTATGATTTCCTATTTTATGGATGAGAAAACTAAGACAACCAGATGAAGTCACTTTCCAAATATAATAAAATGACTATCCATGGTACCTGGACTTGAACTTAGGCCCTCCCGAATCCAGGAGCCATTCTCCTAATGCAGTGGCTATCTGCTCTGGTTGCACAGCAGAATACCCAGCTGAGCCTTTTGAAACATATAATTGCAATGGCCCTTCTCCTGGAGATTCTAGGGTAGAGTCCAGAAAACTTTTGTTTTTTTTTTTGATCAAGTGCCACGGGAGTTACAGAGTTAAGGATCCCTGTCAAAATCATCATATCAGCATTTCCCTAAGTGTGTTACTGAGTATCCTAGTCCCCTAAGACACTGAAAAAAAAGAAAATACCATGATCCAATAAATTTGGGAAATGTTGTCCCCTTGTCCCCCTCTAGGAAAGTCATGACAATTATTCACATTTTAAAGACTCTGAGGGGCTTCCCTGGTGGCGCAGTGGTTGAGAGTCCGCCTGCCGATGCAGGGGACACGGGTTCGTGCCCCGGTCCGGGAAGATCCCACATGCCATGGAGTGGCCGGGCCCGTGAGCCATGGCCGCTGAGCCTGCACATCCCGAGCCTGTGCTCCGCAACGGGAGAGGCCACAACAGTGAGAGGCCCGCATACCGAAAAAAAAAAAAAAAAAAAAAAGACTCTGAGAATTCTTTCAATTAAAAACAAAATGAAAAATCTGTTTAACCAGCTTTCATCTAGAGTTTCCCAGTCTTAGTTGGCCAGGGGACTCTTTATGAGTGTTTGTGGCTCTCAGTTGCATCCCACAGAACTCTCACAGTTTGGAGCTGGTGGACCAACCTACATGGTTCCATCAGCCGTATCAGTAAAGGCTACTCTTTCACTATAAACTCCACAACTGCTCTGACTCTGTTCAACAGCCATTCAAATGACTAAAATCTTGAAAAGTATTCAAAGGGTAGAGGAGACAGAGCCCCTACGTCTGTGTGCTCTAGATTGCTTTAGCCTCTTGGTCAGAAACAGAATTTCTTTACAGTGTTTTAACTTCCCTTCCCCACTGCTCTCACCCACTGCAAAGTCCAAGTCTGACTGTGACTACAAAGCACTGCGACTCGAGAAGAGAAAGTGCACCTAAAGAAACCATGTTAGATTTGGAACCGGTCTTGGGGCCTCGGGGATTCCTCCTAGGCTTCCCTAAAGCAGGGTCAACGGCCTCTGTTTAAAGGCAGATGTTCACTCATTTGTTTTTGCGGCAGGTCTCGCCATTGTTTCTTTATCCATTGTGGTGTATATTCATTGGGGACCTACTGTTATTGGTGTATACTGAGCACCAGACAGCACACTAGATGTTTGTGCATCTTACTTTAATCCTTTAAGCAACATTATTAGGAAAGTATTATCACCCTCTTTATAGGAAAAAGTAAGTGCTCAAGAATAACGTGGGAGAATAAGAATTGAAAGTGAACTGGGTCAAATCCTGGAGAATCTTGAATGTTAGGCTAAGGAGATAGAACATTATTCATGGGAAGTGGGAGGTTAATAAAAAAATTGGTTCTTAACTATCATGGGCATCAGAGTCTTCTTGGGAGCTGTTTCACAACACATATTTCTAGGTCTTACTGCAAAATACTGAGTTACATACTCTTAATGGTGGAGCCCACATATTTGTATCATGGGGGGAGAAAACTCCCCAAGAGATGCTCATGCACAATTCTAGTGAAGAATCATTGCATGAAAGCCTCTAATTATTAGAAAGTTTTCTCTCTATTAAGGGGAATCCTCCACTAAGCAAGAAAAATTCCTCTTTACTTGAGAATCCCTCAAAACTCTGAAGACATCTTATTTCCCCTGAAGTCTTATTGAGGGGTGTCTCCTCAGAAGCCTGCACATTTATCTCAGAAGCCTTACCCTTGCTTGAGACGTTTTGGAAAAGTCTCCTTAGAATGACCCTCAGAGTTTCCTGACTTTAGAGTAGGAGGGATGTGTCCACAGGCATCAGAGGTGCTCCAACCAGACTTTGGAAGCAAACCAAAAAGATTAGCTAAGCCCGTCTCCAGGCCACAGGGCTAAGTTCACCCAGTTCTGCAAGCGAGGTCTTATCTTGGAGTCTTATAGACAAAAGCTGAGTCTGCTAATGAAAACTCAGTGGAAAGAAAAGCGGGAAAAGAAAGAAGCCACAAGGCCTGAGGAATTAAGACGTTTTCTCCTCTCCTTCCAGTTGTAGCCACGAGATTGATTTTTCTCTATTCAGATGCAGCCTCTTAGCCTTGTTCGCATCATTGCTCCCCCTGGTGGTCTTCTTCTTCATTGCAGGCATGTGTTGCACTGACTGCACAGCCCCAAGCTGAAGGTGGGAAATCATCGTACCTCCTGCAAGAAGGGCTTCCTCTTTGCAGGAGGAAGAAGGAGAGATAACCTGAGTCCACAGCCATCCTCCTGGCCTCTGAGGTTAAAGGACCAAGGAGTTCTCCTCTGAGCTACTCCTTATTTGGCTTTACTGTGTGAAAACATGCTTTTCTTTCATTTAAGATTTGTGCAAAATTATAGGGCATCTAGTTCACGAGTGACACAAGAATTCAGATCAGAGTAGGGTCAATACTCTGCCAGTTACCGCTGACGAGCATTTCCCAAAGAAGTCTTTTACTAACCAGCTGTGTTTGTAGAACTGCAGTGTAAAGGTTTTCTGCTCTATCATCTCAGGCAGTTAGGTTGAGAGTGAAAGATTAAAAGCTACTGCCTGGCATATCCTCTGCATTATAAATTCTGTTTGATTCATGCCTCTTTTTTTAAACTTCAGTTCGGTCTCATTCTCAGATGTGCTGTGATTTAACTTCTGCGTTTAGATCCATTCCGTTACATAGTTCTTTTTCTTTCTTTTTTCTTTTTAGTATTTTAAATTCATTCCTGGCTTGTTATAATATACTGTTTTCCTACCTAGAACTTTAAAAAATATTCTCTCTGGTATTTTAATGCTTTTTTAAAAAATTATTTTTAATGCATTCCCACCTGTTAGAACTTTCTTTTAATTTTTCAGCCCATCACATAGAAGGTAGAAAATTCATATCCCCGTAAACCCTCTTTAGTCTCCAGAGTTGTTTTGCTAACCGACCCCTTCCTGCCATTTTGATAGGTTATATATAGATTGAAAAGCAGTGGGAATGATAAGGAGATTGTAGCTTAGTGATAAGTAGCAGGAATTTTGGTGTCAGACAGACTTGGATTTGAATCCTGGCTCCAACTTTTTCTAGTGGTGAGACCATAAGCAATCTATGTAGCCTTTCTGTGCCTCAGTTTCTTAACCTGTAAACCCTGGATAATAATACTGAACTCACGGAGTCGTTTGGAGATGAAATGATGGTATGTGTATAAAGAGCATCTCGATACAGTGCATAACCTGGGAACCACTCAGAAAATTATAGTTTGTTTGGTGTTGTTACACCCTAAATGTTGTAGTAGTAAAACTGTTAACTCCACGTGACACCACGGTAATGAAGGCACATATCTGGCCCAGAAAGGCTGAATTCATTGCCTTAGTGCTAATTCTGTCTTCAGTGAACTGTATATTTCTTAACTCCAAAAAAATGTTTTTAAAGAGGGTACTTCGTTGCATAAACAATTATGGGTATGTCTTCTATGTAGGCACCTGGGCTTGGCTTTCTGGGGGAGAAATAAAACCTGACCACAACCCTCAAGGAGCTTTCAAGCTGGTTCAAAGCGAGCACTCAAACTCAGCTATAATGTAACATAAACAGATCATGTCCTGGAAAATTCTCAAAGTGCTGTGGGAAGTTAAAGAAGGCAGTGTCATCTCTACCCAAAGATGTTTGAAACCAAACCCATTTTCCCTCACTTGTGGAGCCTGATTGCTTCCTCCTGCAGTGTTCGCCGTCTCCTCCAATGGGTGCCACCACATGTTCAGATCCCAGCCAGGACTCTGAGAAGGAAGCTCTGTTGACCACACCCTCTCCTTCCCTTCTGCTGCCACAAGGCTCAGCAGATTCCCCCTCCTTAATGTACCCAAGTCTCTCCATTTATTTTCACTTCCATGCATTTCATTCTGTGGCTCTGAAACTGTTAAGCCGTAGACTCTCCTGGCGGGCTTGTTAAAACGCGGATTGATGTGCCCCACCTCCAGAGTTTCTCCTAATTCCGTAGGTGTGGAATGAGGCCTGAGGATCTGCATTCTTGTTGGACACATGTCCAGTTGATGCTGATGCTGCGGGTGTGGGACCCACACTGAGAAGTGATGCGTTCATGACCTCATCATTTCCTGTTGGGATTACTGCCGTCTTCCCAGCTAAGCTTTCTGCCTCTCTAAACCTCACCCTCTTTTTCTTCACATTCTCCACCTGACCTTAGATCTGAGAGAAAAAAAATCCTTTCTGGCTGTGGACTGCCCAGAGGATAAATGTCAAAATCCTTCATGTGACCTGCAAGACCCTCAATTACCCAGCTCCTACCTTCCTCTCTAGTTATCTACTGCCTTGCTGATCCCATGCCGGACCTCCTGGCAGTTTTAACATCCGTGTCATTTTTGTGTTTTGTCCTTCGCATCCACTGTTCACTCTGTCTGCCACGCTGCGAGTCCCTTTCTTCACTTGTTAACTCCTATGGGTCCTTGCAAACCACTTAGAAACACCTCCGTGGGGAAACATCACCTCTCCATCTGCAAGCAGGGACAGGTGCCTCACCTCCGTGCCTTCTACCCCATGGTGATTATCACATGATGGTCCCTGCCTGCTCGTCTACTTCTCCCCCAAAACTCTGAGCTTCCTGAAAGCAAGAACCAAATCTTCTATCTTTATAACCACAACCCAGAGTGGCACGTTGCCTGACAGAGTTGGAAATCAACGGATGGTGAATGAAAGGAGACATCCAGGAAGGCTACTGGGAGGAGGCGAGCATTTCAGCCAGATGTAAAAGTGATTAGGATTTGGACATGCAGAGAGAAGAGGAAGAACATTCTATAAGAAGAATCTTGAGCCTGAGCTTGGACATCAGTCTTGGACATGGTGTGAGGAAGGAATATGGAGGAGTCTAGTTTGGCTGGCCACAGGATGTGGGGTCTTGAGAGCCAGCTGAGGGAGATAGTAAAGACAGAATTAACATGACTCAGCAAGGGATTGAGTATGGGAGTTCAGGAAAGACCCAGATCAAATGTGAGGATATGGAGAGTACCATTAACTGGAAAAGGAGTGAAGATGGGCGAAGATCAAGAGTGTGGTTTTGGCCAGGGTAGATTTGGGAGCATCATTAGGACACATTCCACTGTCTTGTCTTTATGTGTCTTCCCACTGATCTTATTCAGGTTTTGATGTCCAGGGCTTAGTAAGCACCCAATAAATGCTGAATGAATGAATGCAGTGGATTTAAAATAAAGGCCAGCAGTGGTCCCGCATGAGCCAAGGAAAAGGAGACTTAGTTTCTTTGATAATTTTAGGTAGTGCCATTGCCACCCATGCAGATAAGAGTTGAACGAGAGAAAAGGCAGGCTGCTGGCAGCAATGGGAAGACCAAGAGGGAACTCAGGTGATGACCAGCGGGGGCTCAGGAGACCCCCTTGTCACTAGACATGGGGAAAGTTAGCGATTTTGAAGACCATCATGTGATACCGTGAACCTGATGTCTTATGGTACCTCACGTGGGTTTTCCTATTTGGTGTGCGGGTGCATGAGAGCTGAGATGTACTCTCTGACTTCCCTGTACTAGTGCGAAAAATGCGAGCATTAGTAACCTTTATTCTTTGTTTAAAGATATGTCTCGAATGAGTTATGCACTGTCACTGCTAATCCATTTTTCCTCGTGAAATAGACAGCTTTATGACTATTATGACACTGTTTTCATAATCTAACCACTACTGTTCTTCCATTAAATTTAACACATTGACATGTGTTTAGAGAATGTAATATAATGTTGAATATGTGTAAGAAACGGGTTTTCTTCTGACCTGTTTTTCCAGTCTTGTGCAATGCTAGGATGCTTTCTCATATTATGTGTGCAGAGAAATGTCTGAAGAAAAATCATCTAAAGATTAAAGCATTAAATGGGCTTTATATTAAACATCCACACAGTTATGCTTCTAAGCAGACATCCTCAGAGATCAGTCACCTTTGGTTGCGCTTTCAGATTGTTACCTGTGGTTGTGGTTGTGCTTCCGAATGGGTGATTCTACTGGTAGATCAACAAAAGTCAAAATTTACAGCATGAAGGAAGCCGAAAGTTTTATTACCGAAAACAAGCGCTGGGGCATGCAGGGGGGATGTAGAGGGTAAACAGTAGATAAAAAGGCAGGATTCAATTTCCTTTTACGCTCAAGCCTGGGGACAGGCAGACCATTATTTACCCGTGCCTGCCACTGACGAACAGAAGCACTGGTTACGAACTGCAAGTCATTTACTTTTAAAATTCAATTTCATTTCTTCAAACAGTCGTTGTGAGCAGGAATATCTAATGAAAGGGTTTAGGTAACGACGTCCTCATGTAACGATCTGTAAGTCATGCACTAGTTGGAATTAATTCATTTAAGATATATTCATTGGGCATTTCGGTGTATGTCAGCCCTGAGCTGGACAGGAGGGGACACGGCAGACCAGGTTTCCTCTCATGCTTGAGACAAACCTGGAGTTCCAGACTCTGATTTTTTTTTATTGTTATTGCTATTATAGTTTACACATGAATGACCGTTTTTGTTTCCAGTTTGCAACTTGAACTATTTTATGAAATGTGAAGTGCTGCCCTTCTGATGTCTATCCAAAGTAGCAATTTTCAATGTGCTTCTTAAAAATTCCAGTGTGTCCGCTTTGATGGGGCAAATTAGAAAAGCTAAGGAAAGTGGAATTCAGGAAGTCAGGGAGTCATAAGAATGCTTGGAATTTCTAACAGATTTTACTAAACATTTTCTGTATCATGACATGTTCCAGAAGACCGTAACTGTTAGTTTATACAAATTAAAACTACTTTTTGCCTTGCTGATAACTGCAAATAAATAATTCAGATGACCACCCACCAAAAAACCGAGACTGTGTGTGTGTGTTTGGGGCGGGGCGGTGGGGGGGAGGATTGTGTGTTTCCTGTGAAATACTTGCTTTGTAAATTTTATAATCAAAGAGAAAAATAATGAAATATTGCCTCATTTTATTCCCACTTTTCAATTCTGCAGAACTAGTTTCACATACTTCTGTATTTCCCAGTAAGATCATTATAGAAATGTAAAATAATAACCTGTCTTGATTTGCCTTTAAAGGAGGGGATTAAAGGCATTTTCTTATTTGCATGTACAGCAACAGGCTGACTTCTCCAGCTAAAATTACTTAACCTGTAACTTTGTGTTCATGGTGGCAATCAGCTAAATTAAATACAGGACTATACATTGGGATAGCTGTGTTTTATTTAGTAAGAAGCCTTATGTAAAGTTCATAAATGTTGCACAAAACACAGCTGTTTGGCCCTGGTCCAAGAGGTAATGAGGATCAAAAGAGTAGGGGAGATAACCTTTAGCTTAATATAGCTTGGTAAATTAGATCCTATATATGCTAATTTTGTACTTTTTTTTAATAGATGGAACTGATTAAAAATATAAGTACTGCCGAACAGCCCTATTTATTCACTCGACATGTTCATTTCCTCAACTTCTCAAGGTAAGATATTTTCCAGTTTAATGGTTCTTTCGTTTCTTTTCAGTACTTAGTCTCCTTCTAACAAACAATTACTTTAAAATCTACCTTCATTTCCAAGGTAGTGTAACTGCCCTTCAAAAGGCATTTTTAATCCATTTATTTTTGCTGTAGAGGGATCAAAATTTGAAAGATTTGGACAGAAGTTCATTTCTTTCTAGAATACTAATCTTAAATCTTGTGGAAACTTGAAATTATTTTTAATGAGAAGCCATTTGACATGATAGTTCTCTCTCTAAAAAAAAAAATTAGGTTTTGTATTGAAACAAAATAGGCAAGAGATGGATATTTTAGCAGACATGTTTCATTGCACATTTTTATACAGTTTGAACTCTCACGGGACTCTGGCACTAAGTGGTGGAATTATGTGTATTTTATAGGGTCCAAAACGTTAGGACCAGCCTCTCTACCTTTTTAATACTCCATTTGATTACTCTAAGCCTTGCGTGTTTGATGCTGGTGGGTATTCTAGAAATCTGCTTTTTTCTTCAGCTGCAGGGACCTTTTGATAATAATGCAAATCTTCAAATTTATGTGTTTAGACCCTTGACCTGTCAGGTTGCTAACTGCAAGTTCTGGGCAAGTTCCTCTCTTCCCCCGGAATCCATTAGCACAGGTGGCCTTGTCACTGTGCTAGGAGTTCTCAGACTCCTCCTCGAAGGCTGGCCTGTCTGAGCTTACAGTTGGTTTGGGCTGACAGAGCACTGGGTCCAGGGGCAGATCTGCTGACCAGCCCGGGACCCTGGGCCTCCCTCATCAGCCATCTGACCGGCACTTCCCTCACTGCTTTTCCCATGGGGATAACGGGACCTCATAGGCCCACAGGAGAGTCCTGCTAGCTGTGCTGACTTAATGGCCCCGTGGGCCGGGCCACCAGGGAGGCCTGAGTTTGCACTGGGCAGGCACTTTGGCTGCCCAGCCCCAGGATGCCTAACAGTCTGCCGGGCCGGGAGAAGGTTTTAGCCTTCAAAGCACTTTCCTGCTGTGCAGCAGGCCCTGTGCAAATGAGAGAGAATGAGATTCAGCGAAGCAAGTTATTAGGCAGCAAAGGGAGTTGCTGCCTTATCTTTGAAAAGTTTCCTCTGAAGTTTCCCCAGCCTGTCTGCTACACAGGGTCCCCTCAGGGTGGTGAACAGGTGAGGAGGACACCTGCGGATTACCCTCAGTGGCCCAGGGGAGCTGCGTGGGTCTCCAACCACATTTCTAAAGTGGCTTGTCACTGGACTGTTTGGGGTACGTGCCTTGCCTCTCACTTCCGGTGGGCCAAGAACATATAATTGGACATAATTAGATAACGAGGACTGGGTAGCTATTTCGGGCCTTGTGGGTTTTTTTGTTTTTTTTTTTTGCGGTACGCGGGCCTCTCACAGTTGTGGCCTCTCCCGTTGCGGAGCCCAGGCTCCGGACGCGCAGGCTCAGCGGCCATGGCTCACGGGCCCAGCCGCTCCACGGCATGTGGGATCTTCCCAGACCGGGACACGAACCCGTGTCCCCTGCATCGGCAGGCGGACTCTCAACCACTGCGCCACCAGGGAAGCCCGGGCCTTGTGTTTTATGACTTGTAGACGGCAGAGCACAGACCCTCTGACCCCTTGCTTCGCTCATGCGCTTCCTTCCCTCCTTCCTTTCTGCGTCACCCCTGACGTCCTCAAATCTCATTCATTTCTTCTTCTTTTTTTTAAACTTTTTATTGGAGTATAGTTGATTTACGATGTTGTGTTAGTTTCAGGTGTACAGCAAAGCGAATCAGTTATACATATACGTATACCCACGCTTTTTTAGATTCTTTTCCCATATAGGTCATTACAGAGTATTGAGTTGAGTTCCCCATGCTATACAGTAGGTCCTTATTAGTTATCTGTTTAATATATAGTAGTGTGTATATGTCAATCCCACTTTCCCAATTTATCCCTCCCCCTGCCCCTTACTCCCTGGGAACCATAAGTTTGTCAAACCTCATTCATTTACTCCTCTTGCTTCAAGGGCAAATCTTTACAACCCAAACAAACTGCAACACAACTAATTTTAATTAGGATAGTATAGCACTCTAATGACAAGCCAACACCAGTATCTTAATTGGATCAGCAGAGCTGGGCACAGCCTGGTGACCGTATTTTATCATGGCCTACACTACCAAGAGTTTAATCTTGATTGATTTAGTTCTGAAAGAAAAAAAAAATGATAAAGACCTTTTAGAAGACACCGCATTTCAGGAAGCAGTGTCAGCCTGACTGTCAGGACCTCTGGGTGTCAGACCTTCCTGCTGACCATAGGCTCGGTGAACAGTTTAACCTTTTGAGGGCAGAGGGTCTCCGTTTTCCCATCTATAAAATAGGGACAGTTCCTGCCCACCCCTGGTTTGTAGGGATGCTCTGAACACGTGAAGGAAGTCTTCCAAGTTCTTGGAGAGAAGGATATTATGTGTATTCCAAGTGGCATTTAAAAGGCATTTCTGTAGAAGCCTCAGCCTGAGCCCCCAGTTTGGCTCCTGTCCCAGGGCAGCCTGGCAGTGTCTCTAATGTAACGCCTTGAGGACAGGGCCCTGCTCTCGCTGGTTTCTCCTCCCTCGATTCCACTTTGTTCAATTAAATACATACATATTGACGACCCTCTATCTCTGGACCCTGCGCTAGGACTGGGGCTTCTGCAGTGAACAAGAAATGCTGTCCATGCCCTCAGGGAACTGTAAGTTCTTCGTCCATTAAGGAAGAATCAGCAACGAAACATGATGAGCTTTAGGAGAAAGACTCAGTGGGTGTCCCCTAGGGGAATTGGGAGGGCAGGACCCTCCCTGCTAGAGCAGGAGCCATTGCTGCTGGGCTGTGAGGGATGGTCCAGCACGCAGGGGAAGGGCACTGGCGGCCCAGGAGCCAGCCTGACCAAAAACTGAACAAAGAGAAGGATGGAAAGGAATCCCGGAAATGGGAGCACAGCAGGAATGGAACAGTAGTGAAGAGTTTCAAGCAGGAAAAAGTAGAGACTGGCCTGATCAGCTCGAAAAAACTCACGCTGACTATGGGTTCAATCTCATTTTCTCTTCCCATCCCACATGCACAAGGCCCGGGGCCTCAGCTACGAGACCTCCATAAGCATAAACAGAATGACACATTGAATTTTAATACATTACAAGACTATTACACTCATTGAACATGGGAATTTAAGCCATCAGCTTTTCTTTTTCAAGGGAATAGCTTTATTTAAGGAAAATTTCTTGGGTACAAATGGCAAACTGTGGGCATACAAGGAAAGCCCCCAAATACACAATTAATAGAGAAAAACAACTATGTTGGGACTTGTTTAGAGGGATTTCACATACTTTTAAAACTGAGGTCTGTATTTTGAATTATAAGGCATAGAGATAATTAAGCTGCTCTTAAGACACCTACCCTGATCTTTGCTGACGCGCATTATTTCAAGATAATGAGGTTATTAAGAGAAGAATTGATGCTGCAACCTAATACTCTGTATTGATGCTTTATGTCTAAGTTTCCTTACATTCTTGACATGCAGCAAAACACTTGCTGGGAAGTGGAATGTAAGAACAGAAGTCTAACCTTCCCAACACCTTCTTTTGTACATTTATGTTCTGAACTCTTGAAGTGTACGGCATTATACCAAAATGAATCGCCCCTTATTTCTTTTTCTCCATTAAGTATGGCATTCTTGTCTGGAATTTAGATACTCTGAGTGATGTAAAATTCTTTCCTGTGAGTTTTTGGTGATTCAATAAGTTTCATTTATTCATAACCTAGGCATCTTGTCCTGTCCCATTTTTTCTCCTTTTTTTTTTTTTTAGACCTAGAAGGAATAATTTCTCCATATCCATTTTTATTAATTCAACCATAGAAAGCAATACTATCAGACCAAAAGAGTGCTTTTGTAGTTGCCTCAGGGAAGGCTCCCTGCCAGAGGAGATAAACACTACGAGGTCAGCAGAAACCTCAGATCAATTTGGGTTCGTGAGGTTTTCCACTGCTCTTTGGTTTTTGAGCTACCTGAAAGTTCAGGCCAGACAGGTGTTTTTCACCTGGTCTACCTGGAGAAGTGAGTCAAAATTACCTCGGCCTAAAAGATGCTACTCTTTGTTGTGATGTTTAAGTAGGATGTTTAATATTTTTGTACTCTGGTTTCATGTGTCTGTTCCCAGTTGTTGAAGTCACCTAAAGAATTAGAATTTTTGAAAAAGTTCTGCTTCCCAGCATCACCTCTTTAAGTATGTCTTAGATCATCAAGACTGTGACAGACAATTCAATTTGTCTTCCCCCCTCCTGCCCCGTTTTGTTTTCTAAGATTATTTTTTGGCAGGGTGGGGGGAAGTAATTTTTTTCCAATCTACAATTCCCCTCGACCCCCAACTTGGGTCTTGCAGGGAAAACACTGTGAAGGTTTGTGTCAGAGCGCAATGCTATGAAAATAGCCCAAGCGAATTATGAGATATCAATACACTAACTGATCTCAAACTACCACTACTCTTAACCTTTTCCCGTGTCTCTTCCTTTCTCACCCATGACCCCCTTACCCTTCTTTGTGTCCATTTCTCTTTCCTTATTTGTCTCTGATGGTGGCTCCAATGCCAAAACTAACTTGCAAAAGCAAAACATTTAAAAATCAATCCGTCGCGGCAGAAGTAAGTAGGGTGTGATGTGCGAGGACACGATGTGAGTTTTGGACACTTTCTTTCTTCCCTTGAAGGGAGGTCTTAGTTACTGATGTGAACAAAGTCTGCCCTCTGATGGCATCATTTAACAAAACAAATCCGATCTCGCTAATTCCATAATTCAAACGGGTTTCCACATCTTATTTCTAAATGTTGACTTTGTTTTCATTCTCATTAGCAAAGTCATCCATTTTAATTGTGTCCTGCAAATCTTTTGTAATAGTGACAGACACCTCAAGCTCTGAAGAGAGCGTCAAAATAAAACTGATATCAGCGCTTAGTGAGTGCTACCTTTACCTGCTTAGAGCCCAGAGGTTTGATTTTCAGGATGAGAGTCTTCTCTCGGCTTATCCTGCGAAGACATGGCTGGACTCGTCTTCCGGAAGTGGCGCTCTCCGCCTCCCTTTCCTCTTTTCCCTCCACAGCAGGTGGGCTCTGCCGCCCCGTGAGCCCCCACTCGTGGCTGGCCCGTCAGGGCGTGGTGTGATCTGGACTTGCCCTGAGCCCATCTCCTTGCACACCGCGAAGGGCTTCCTCCTTGTTGTCTGTTGGCTTCCACCAAGTCATCTTCCTCTCCCAGCAGGAACCTTAACTCCAGTGTCCCAGCTGCCCCACCCTCACTCAGCAGAAGCCCCCACCCCTCTTCCCTCAGGACACTCAGGGAGCAGAGAGTTAGCTCAACCTCTGCTTGCGTTTCGTGATGGGAGGCTCTGCGCTGCGCACCAAGGACCAAAGTGTCCGCTGAATGAGGTCGTGAGGACGGAGGGTGGCCCTTCCACCCCGTTGCAGCAAATGACCATTAATTAACCATCTTGCCCCTCCTCCGCCCGCAGGCAGCCCCTCATGCTGCCCCCCAAACAACTATATCCTTTTCCACGGTGGCCTTTCTCTCACTTCAAAGTGTCTCCTTCCTCACTGCCAGGGATCAAAGCATGGGCCACTAGCCTTGGGACACTCTTCCTTTTTTGATGTGGGTGACAGCGCAGGAATAACCTCTACTTTTAGGCCAGAGGTGAAAAATACAGATATACTTTCAGCAGAATGGAAATTGCCAGGGGTAAGGAGGAAGGAGGGGAACGGGATTTATTGTTTACTGGGCACAGAATTTCATCTGGGGATGATGAGAGGATTCTGGAGTTGGATGATGGTGATGGTGGTACAACAGTGTGAATGTACTTGATGCCACTGAACTGTCCCCTTAAAAATGGCAGAAAGGGTAAATGTTATGTGTATTTTAGCACAAGTAAAAATTATATATATGCTGTTTGCACTCATAGAAAACTCTACTGTCGTAGGGGGACAAAATATCTTAACTCTCTAGAATAATTTTTTTTTCACTTTCATGCTTTATTGAAAGTAAAATATGAATCAAGGACAGGTATCGGTAAGCAGGTTATGTCTCTAAAGAATTACTTTTAGTTCAGAGCAGAATGTTGTCCCATCTCCTGTGATACAAATCCTTTGCGGACCAATGCATCTGGTATGAAACTCAAGCAAGGAAATATAACAGAACTTTATTCCCTCCCGTGCCTATAAGTCTCATGTGTAAACATGATTTACTGATACTGCTACTAAACTTCTTCAGTCTTTACTTGCCCATTTCCCCCCCACCGCCCTTAAATATAAAATTTGAAACATTTCCTTCAAGTCTGATGGCCTTCAGTGCAATCTGCTATATTTGACATAAGGCATTTGGGGACAGTCATGTTTGAATGGTTTTCTGCCTTGCAGAGGAGTCGTGCTTATAGTTTCGGCCTTAAGTCTTGTTATTTAGTACATGCAGTAGCGGCCCAGGAAGAGTATCACCTGCAATCTGATGGAAGTGAACCTAAAATTCTTTCCCAAGGGCTTTGTGCAGCTACTGGGAGGTGACTAGTGTTGACCGAAGGGTTGATCCATGGAGGTAGCTGTGTGGGGCGAATGGTGAAGAAAATTCTCAGAATGAGATATTCAGGAATGCGTGGGAGAAGTGAGAACCATGCGGTTATTATTTCTGGAGAATTATGTCCTGCTTTGGACCTTCATCTTCTCATCAAAAAGCCAAAAACAGAATACGGTAAATTTGCAGCCAGTCAGAAGGAGACCCACAGGGGTAATTAAAGAGTTGGTAAATATGACCTATGAACAGATATCAGTGAAATTGGAAATACCTGCTATTTTAGGATGCCTGGAAAGAGCTCGAAATATGCTGTGGTTATTGTGGTGACCAAGGGCGAAGAGGGGGTGTTGTTAAGCGAAAGACAAAATATGACCTGACTCTCCTACTCTCCAGTACATGCAAAGCACAGAACCTCTCATCAGCTGTGGTCGGCTCAGGTTTTTAAAAAACTTGATAAAGATGAAATTAGAGCTATAGATGATAAAATTAAGGGAAATGAATCTCAAGACAGATGCTAAAGGGATTTCAAAAAGAAACACATGGCCTTCCCTGGTGGCGCAGAGGTTGAGAGTCCGCCTGCCGATGCAGGGGACACGGGTTCGTGCCCCGGTCCGGGAAGATCCCACATGCCGCAGAGCGGCTGGGCCCGTGAGCCATGGCCGCTGAGCCTGCGCGTCCGGAGACTGTGCTCCGCAACGGGAGAGGCCACAACAGTGAGAGGCCCGCGTACCGCAAAAAAAAAAAAAAAAAAAAAAAAAAGAAAAGAAAAAGAAACACATGCAAAAGAACGCTAAAGGAGCTGAGAAGGCTTAAAGTTGTAAAAGCATCTGAAGAGAAGCTGATCCTTTGTGTCGAGTGGATCAAACCAAAGGAAACGTGCACAGAAGGAAGACTAGGAATTTTGGTCGAGTGTAAAAAGGACGCCTCAACTGATGGGCTTCACAGGGAGGCTGTGAAATCTCCTCTCAAGCGTTTTAAAAAAATAAGGCAGAGCGTTGTGCTTCCTGGGAAGGCGGGGGAGGGGCGGGGGGAACAGTCAGTTCAGGTGACCCAGAGACCTTCCAAGGGTGACCTGGACTTCTGACCAGAATTTTAAAATTACTGAGAGAAGACAAACCGATCCTGAGAGAGGATGGGATGAGAGTGGGACATTTGTTTCCCTTCTCAAGCCCAGGGACACATGGGTGGTGTTTGGCCCCTTTTGTGTAACTGACATGTCACCTCAGGTTTTGCCCGTTTGGGAAGGAGCTGTGTGTCCTAGAAAAAGGATGTGGGTTGGTGGTCTGAAACCATTATTACTGTCATTTTCTGGAAGAGGAAAGATATGTATCAGATACCTCTCTCACAGTTAGAAATTTCTAGAGAGGCTATTGCAGTATCTGATACTATTTGACAATAAATTCCTACATTGTCTAAAACTTCTTCTGGAAATCTTGCATTGGGTCACAATGTGCAAACAGGAGCAGGTCGCCCCGGCTCGACAAGCCTTGTCATTCTTCTCATCTACAGCCTTCAGTGGAAGGTGGCTGTGACCAGGCTGAGAAAACCATCTCGTAGTGGGCAGCCGTGCATGGACTCACAGCACCAGGCGGTTCTGCTAATTAGCGGTAATAGTCATTCTTCACATGACCATGGAAGCACAGTTGAGGTTTTTAATAGCATGTTGCAATTTGAGGGTTGAATTGCATTCACATCTGGTATGCAGGCTTTGTCTTTCTAATCCCTAACCCTATTACTTTAGTTGCTATTTATCATAGATATGAAACCCAATTTAATTAAAAAGAGGAAGATACATCCAGGATGATGGTGGTTAGCCGTGGTTGGCACAGCTGATTTCTGGAACTAGTTAGTTGTTCGCCCAGCTGCGTGAACATCACCTTGTGTACATCTGGGATCTGACAAAGAGTCGTGTTGGCAGGGCTAACCCTGCTCCTGAGTGGTGTGTTTTCAGATGTGGTGTATTCGAGGAGTCCAGAATCGCACTGACGCATCCTGGCGCCTGAAATCACACCACTGGAGAGTCATCCCTTCTTGTGCCTTTGGATTCTTCTCTCTGAAGATTCTCTTTTAAAATGCAAAGACCTGGAGGGACTTCCCTGGCAGTCCAGTGGTTAAGACTTCGCCTTCCGATGCAGGGGGTGTGGGTTTAATCCCTGGTCGGGGAGCTAAGATCCCACGTGCCTCGCGGCCAGAAACCCAAAACATAAAACAGAAGCAATATTGTAACAAATCCAATAAAGACTTAAAAAATTGTCCACATTAAAAATACCCCAAAAAACCTGGGGAAAGCATTCTATGTATCAATACACAAAAAACGATTGGTGGCTCGTTATGTCTACTTTCCTTTACCACAGAGCCCTGTGATAGTGGCAGAAACTTGCAAACTCAGAAACATCCACCCATGGTGTCTTCTAAGACCATGCCTTCATTGGTTGAGCACCTACTGTGTGCCACACACTGTCTAAAGGACATTGTTCCTGGCTTCTGGAGGCCCATAGTCTGATGGGAGAGGCAGACATGTACACACAGAGTGGAGACAGCATTTGAGCCAGAGGAGGGAGGGATCGACACGAGGATGGGAGTCAACTGCGGAAGGATGTCACGGTGATTCTGGGCTGGGTCTTGAAAGGTGAACAGTCTGCCAGCTGGAGAGGTGGCAGCAGGATCGTGTCAGTTTGTTTTCTCTGAGCTCTTTCTGACCCCTGACAGAATGTCTAGGCATCCTCCTCGGAAGGTCACGGGGTGAGAGAAGCCTGTGGGTCCCTCAGGAGGTCCCCAGAGCAAGACCTCTGCCCAGAGCCTGGAGAGTTCTCCCAGGCCCTTCAGGGTCACTGCTTTCAGGCAGTTCAAAGAGAAAGGGGAGGAATCCGTAAGACAAATTCAACCAACCTAATCCTTTTGCCTGGCGAAGGCCTCGCTCTTGGGCCACAATTCAGTGCATTTGTCTACTCCCTTTGCAGAAGGAATTAAAATGGCACACTTAGATATTTGCTTTATTTTTATCTAAAACCCCTTGCCATCATTTGAGGATAATTATATTGATTTTTGTTGTGTTCATGTTATCCCTTACACTGTTACTTTTCTCAGCTTTGGAACCTTCTTTCCATGGTTCAGAGCACAGATTCTGGAGTCAGACTGCCTGGATTCATATCTGGGCTCAGCCACAAGTTGCGAGCTCCCTGCCTCCGTTTCCCCCATGTAAATGGGGATAATTATGATTTCTACTCCACTGAGGTGTGGGGAGGGTTCGGTGAGTCGGTTACAAAGTATTTACAGCAAGGTGAACAGGGAGCGTTTCATAAATGTTGGCTGTTATTATCCACTTCCTGCAGAGCCCCTTATCTGAGACTGTTTGAATTAGAATGTAGAATAAGTACCATTTCACCCAACGAGGCTTTCGGAATTTACCAGGCAGTCAAAACATTCCATGAGGGCCGGTGGAAATACAGCACCCAGTTCAGCGTGGCCCCGCCCTCAGGAACCTGCAGCCTCCCGAGAAAAGGAAACTGTATCTACACCTTCACGTTGACAAATACCGCAGTTTGCACAGCCCTCACCGCCTCTCAGCAGGTACCTGGACAGGCACCTCCCGCAGGATACTAAGTGCCCATCAGGAAACACTGCTCGCTGATTAGTTTGTGCACTGGCACCTGAGCAGACAGGGTCTTCTGATGACGATGTATTAACCTAGAGGGGAGCCAGGATCTAAGTGGGCTTGATTTTCCTCCAGAAGTGATGGCTTGTAACCAGCTCCATGTTTGTATGCGTCATAGGTTTGGAGGAGACCAGCCTGTCTACATCAACATCATTAGAGACCCTGTCAACCGGTTTTTATCTAACTATTTTTTCCGTCGATTTGGAGACTGGAGAGGAGAACAGAATCACATGATCCGTACCCCCAGCATGAGGCAGGAAGAGCGCTACCTGGTAAGTCCTGTCACATCGAAGACCTGGTCGCTCCCCTCCCCGTGGCCGTCCTGTCCACGAGCTCCATGTGATGAGGGCACGTCCTCAGGGAGCAAGTTTTTGCCAGTGAAAAATTAATTTTCCAGATGACCCAGATCCTAACGAACATTTTCTCAAATGACTTTCTAACCTTGTTTTCCTCAGTTTGTCTTTAGTGCTAGGTTTTAGGCCCCAGAGAAGAAATAGTCTTTCCCAGGGAATCCTGACCAGCACTATTGTCGTTTTGGTGTGTTTGGGGATTTCTCTTAAAAGGTCACAAAGTACTGTCTCATACTTCATGCCATTCAGTTCCCGTGACAGTCCCATGAGGGAGGGGTATTTTCAGATGAGAACCCTGAGGTTCCAAAAGGATGTGAGCACAGCCATGACTGACTGTTTCCAGGTCCTCTGACTCCAAGTCCAAGGTCCTTTCCACCAGAGCACAACAGAATCCGGCATCTTGACAAAATCAGTTTGCTTTTCTGGACCTTGTTTGGGGACTCTCAGCTTCATAGGGATGTTCATTTTGATCCCAGTAATTGTTTCCACAGCTTGGAGTTGGTAACAAATGAAAGTATTGCATCTGGCAGCCAGCACCAGAATAAACGATGCGTTTCTCACTAGTTTGTGACTTAGATTGACAAACACTTGCTGAGTGGCTTCGAGCCTCAGCCACTAAAGTGTTAAAGAGGCTGAAATGCTGGTCTCTGTGTCTGAGAGAGCCCGTCAGGTTCACCCAGACTGTCCCGGGCTGTCAGGCACAGCAGAAAGAGAAGGATGTATGGAGGGCTCTGTGCAGATCCGCTTCCACGGCTGGCGTGTAACACAGAGCCCATGCCCACCGCTGGTGCGTGCGCAGCAGCATCCTCGAGCTAAAGAAGAGTATCGTTAGTCACAGTTCCAGCACAACGCCAGAACTTCTCTTTCCTCATTTGATTTTAAAAAGCATGATAAACGTATGTGTTTGGAGGATGGAGCATTTTTCGATAATGTCACTTTCATGTCTTAAAATTCACAATTAGAGTCGAGAAAACTGAGATGCACAGAAGTTAAGGATCGTATCCAGTGCTACACAACTAGTTATAGATGGGCCATCACTAGCGACCAAGGCTTTTCACTCACCATTTAGCATTTGTTCAGCTACCTAATGCTTCAATGAAATATTCTGATGGTATATTTTTAAAGTGACTTTTATTTCTTTTTCTTTTTCACTTTTGATGGCAAAAACTCTGATCTTTTTCTTTAAAATACATGTTATGAATATGGCTCTGTATTTTTTTATTCAATGGCAAGTACATATTCAGAGTATAGAACCACTTACTAGAGGAATAATGTCTTTATAGTTTGTTCTGGACCTGATTAGCATTATATGTTTTTTTGAAAACATATAGCATCTTCCATGTAACCAAAATATACTACAAAGTTTCTGGCTCAATCCGATACTACAGAAGTTAGAACCGAGTGTAGCAGAAGATGCTGAAAAACCAAAGATATGAAGACAAGTCTTATGAATCCCACTCTTCAAATATTAATGTAGGTAATAAGTAAATTCATAGTCTACCAGAAAGTGAAAAGTGATTCGGGAAAGTGGATGGGCAGTCCCAGGGATCCATCATGCAGCGGGAGAGATGAGGGACAGGCTGCCATGAGATGTTGATAAGCAGGTCAGGGAAGGCATTGCATCTGGCATATAAGCAGCAATTAGAATGAGAAGTGGAATTGGTCACTCGGTCGGTTGGGAGAATGCAGCTCCAGGTGGAGGGGGCAGCTGGACCAAAGGCCTGGAGTGGGCACTTGTGTGCTCATTCAGAAATCAGCAGGGAGAACAGAGTGGCTGGTATAGAGTGAGGTGTGGGGAGAGGGAATTGGCAGGTAAGTCTTGGAGACCACAGATCATATAAGGCCCTGTGAGGCACTGCAGTAACTTTGAGTTGGGAAGTAACATGAATAACCCCAAATCGTTCACACCCTTTTTTATTGAAGTATAGTTGATTTACAATGTTGTGTTAATTTCTGCTGTACAGCAAAGTGACTCATTTATACATATTTATGCATTCTTTTTTTTATATCCTTTTCCATCATGGTTTATCATAGGATACTGAATATAGTTCTCTGTGTTATATGGTAGGACCTTGTTGTTTATTCATTTCGTATAGAATAGCTTACATCTGCTAACCCCAATCCCCCACTACATCCCTCCCCCAAACCCCTCCCCCTTGGCAACCACCAGTCTGTTCTCTATGTCCGTGAGTCTGTTTCGTAGATACATTCATTTGTGTCATATTTTAGATTCCACATATAAGTGATATCATATGGTATTTGTCTTTCTCTGTCTGACTTACTTCACTTAGTATGATAATCTCTAGTTGCATCCATGTTGCTGCAAATGGCATTATTACATTCCTTTTTATGGCTGAGTAGTATTCCATTGTATATATATATACCACAACTTCTTTATCCATTCATCTGTTGATGGACATTTGGGTTGTTTCCATGTCTTGGCTATTGTGAATAGTGCTGCTGTGAACATAGGGGTGCATGTGTCTTTTTGGATTAGAGTTTTGTCTGGATGTATGCCCAGGAGTGGGATTGCTGGATCATATGGTAATTCTATTTTTAGTTTTCTGAGGAACCTCCATACTGTTTTCCATAGTGGCTGTACCAACTTACATTCCCACCAGCAGTGTAGGCGGGTTCCCTTTTCTCCAAATCGTCTCCAGCTTTTGTTATTTGTAGACTTTTTAATGATGGCCATTCTGACTGGTGTGAGGTGGTACCTCGTTGTAGTTTTGATTTGCATTTCCCTAATAATTAGCGATGTTGAGCATCTTTTCAGGCACCTATTGGCCATTTGTACTTCTTCTTTGGAGAAATGTCTACTTAGGTCTTCTGCCCATTTTTTGATTGGGCTGTTTGCTTTGTTGTTGTTGAGTTGTATGAGGTGTTTTTATATTTTGGAAATTAAGCCCTTGCCGCAAATTGTACACGCCTTAATCAGTGGTTCTTTCTCCCGTATCTCCACTAAAAAGCAGAGCCCTCCTCCCAGCAGGGGATGTGTCATCTCATGAGCCTTCAAACATCCTCAGCAATTCTCCCCCTTCTTTCTGGGAGTCAGGACTCCTCCCTGCTGCTCTAGACCTGTATCTGACACCTGGGTGCTTGTTCTGAAGTCTCACAAGCCTCCTCACACTCAAAGTTTCCAGGGGTTCTATTGAAAATGGGGTCTGTGGGATGGAGACCCCAAAGTTGTGCAGTGCACAACCTACACAGCTGTACATGGATGTCCCAATATTCTTCTTCAGTGCTCCCACCAGGTTCTATGCTGGCTGGCCATGTCATTTCTCTGGGTGATATAACGTCTTCACATCTCTTCTGTCCTCCCAACAGCCTATAAGCTCTTTGAGGACAAGATAAGATCAGAGTTCCATCTATGTCCTTGGTACTCAGAAGAGGGGCTGAATTAGTAGAAGCCTCAATACACTACTTAATCAATAAAATAAACAACAACAAAAATATTAATACAGTTATAATGTAGTTAATATGGAGTTGGGGGAGTCTTCTACGTTTTTCTACCCTGTCATCCTGTAAATCATTCCACATAACATAGTCTTCACACAAACAATAAGTTGTAATCATTAGCGAGAGAAATTGTGTAAACATGCGAGAAAAAACTCATGGTTTAGTCTTTTTTTTTAAAGCCCATAAAATGTTGAAAGTTGGTAATGGAGGCAACTCTTATATTTTTGAAGAGCCTTTATGCTGTGATATGAGAGATTCCAGGGAAATTTCCCTGCCTGGAATTCTACCCTTAGAGATGTTGCAGGGGCCCCCGTTCCAAATGTAAAGCACTGTGTCCTGGGAAGGGCCGGTGTCAGATGAGCTCAGCTCATTCCTTGGCAAGACCCCAGCAGGAGAGCACTGGGCTCCCAAAAGCAGCAGAGGGAGAAATCAGGGGAGCAGGAGTGGAGAGGGGCCCCAGGGACACGTGACTCCTTTATGATCCAGCTCCAGCCTGACCCCGTTAGCAGGACTGTTTTCTTGTTCAAAGGATAGTTTGTTTATTTGGAAGAAGACAGTCTACAGGCTTTTTTTTTAATAGCTGAAACTTTTCATTCCATCTCCTTGGTCCCATCAGACCCTTGAAATAAAACTGCCCCCTTTCAGAGCCTGTCCTCATTTTGGCAAGCCTGGGTGGTCAGTTGTTTCACTCAAAAGAGGGTGTTGTTTGTGTCTCGCTGGGGTGCAGGGCAGCTGTGAGGAGACCTGGTTCACTCAGTGAGGCACCGCCTGGGCGTGAGGGCCCAAAAGGGGATGCACGCGGGGTGACCCTGCACCAGAGGGGGCAAGCAGAGCAGGCCACCCCCTCGGGGGACCTCACGGCGAGGCCTCTCCCTGCTCGCTACACACACACAGAGTCACGGAGGGGGTGGGGGGCGCCCGAAACGGGTCCACTGATGTCCCCACATGATTCCAGATCTCAGCGCTCCGAAGCCACTTGCTTTATCCAGTTGCCAAAAATCAGGCAGCTCTGCTCCTGGCCGTGAGCCTTGCAGAGCTGCTTAGCATACAGCTGAGAGAGGGCCGGGGCCTCTGGGGCTGAAATATTATCATCTCTGATGCTGGGTGGTTGGGAAGAAAATGCAAAAGGGCGCAGGGATCGTAGGATTCGCAGGGTCCCTGGAGTTCGGTCATGAGGAACCTCTCATTTCACAGATGTAGGAACAGGGCCTGGGTCTAGTGATGGGTTAGGGGTCCTGCCAGGCGTAGAGGCTGTCCTGACTCCACCGCTGTGTTGCTGGATCACTTGGACCTTATGTTTGACTTCCTGAATGGTAAAGGGAGAGGAGGACTGGGCCAAGTTCCATGCTTTTTGAGCAAAATCATTTTGTCTGACACATCTTTACAAAGACATAGCTGTTATAACAATTTTTTTCAAACACCCAAGCCTCTTATAGCTGTTTTCCATATTTTCTGGAAACAATTAGATTTTTCTAAAAGTTTCTGTTTCTTCCCAAACCAATCTTCACTTGTATTTATCAGGAAATAATTTTACAATAAATTATTGCTAGAACGGATACAAATTCAACTTATAGCAGCCACGCTGTGAAAAGGCAATTCTCTTAGGCTCATTTCTCTTTGTCCAGAGCCAGAGTGCAGATGTAGCTGCGTCCTTTTTCGGTTTTCGACTCAGGAGGTGGGGTAGATCTGAGCCCAGGCACACTTTGACACGTTCCAGCACTTGAGACTCTTCTCCAGCTGGAGTTCAGGCTGCGTTATTTCCAGGGCAGGGAAATACCTGGCACCCAGAATGCAGTTAATGAGAATGAATGTCTGCTCATGAAGAGCAACTGTTGTGATTTACAAGCAAGGGGGGAGAATCTCATTCCTGCCGAAGCCACTCCCTTTTCCAGTCCATGAGTTTCCAGTCACCTGCCATTTCTACTCTGTCAGTTACACATGTGTGATTTGTGCTTGTTGCTTGCCTAAAACCTGGCCTGAGAAAGTTTCATGGTAAAATATTCTGCAGAGACAGCACTTAGCACTTTCAGACTCCAAAAAATACCAAGTTGGGCTCCTTACCCAAACTTACTGCAACTTCACCAGACCATCCTTCACTAGGTGACCCTCCATTTGCAGAGCAGGAAGAGAGAGGAGGGCATTTTCCCAGGGAGAAAACTGCCTCTGTGATACTGTTTATTCATCTTGGCTATAAAGCGTGGAAAGTAATGCATGTTTGAAAAAAAAAGATGGTAATTTACAGCTTCTTAATTCATAAAGAATTCAGTAAATCATGTTGGCCCATTTGGATTCTGGAGAAGCCTGAACATTGGCCAGCGTCAGCAAAGATTTTCAGAAAGCTATGCATTTTAATCTACTTGAAAGCTTTGGACTCTGAGCATCCTCTAGCTTTGGAAGTGTATGTATGAGATACTCGTTTCTGGAAATTTCCACTCAGTCCTGACTGGCTGAGGCCATCCTGGGAATGAAACCTCAGGCTGTGCCTTCATCCCTAGAGCATCATTTTTCTTAAAGGAAGAAAACGAATAAGGGATTTGGATCATCTGCTTTCTACGTATCTCAGTAAACATCTCTGTTTTCCATATCTTTGAAGGTAAGAAAGTTCTTTGTCTCCAACTAGTTCAAATTTGGCTTATGATTGCAGGCTGAGCTAACGGCCCAGGACATGGTGTACTTAGGTTGCGCTCTCGGCTGCCCTAGCTGGGTGACTCAGCCAGTGATTTAGCCTTTGCGAACCTTATTCTTCTCATCTGTACAATGGGAACATATCACCTTGCCTGTATCACAGGCTTCTTGAGAAAATAAATTGAACATTCTATACAGAGGTGCTTTGAAAGCTAAAACTTTACAAAACACGTTTCAGCATTGATGCTTTCACACCCCTGTCTCTTATCAGTGGCTCCACGAGACCATTTTTTTCTGTAGATCCAGGGTGCTTGCCTCCTCCGGGGAGCCAGCAGGGGCTGCTGTTCTCTTGTGGCTCAGGCCACTCTGGGCCGTGTCCTGAACCGTCAGGTCCATGTGGCTTCTGCTGAGATCTCAGATAGCCCCACTAGACCCCTTCTCCTGGGAATCCGTTTCTAAGGAAACAGCTTCTCTTTGTTCCCAACAGCTGGAGACACGTTTTGATCCTAGCCTGCTGGCACCCATTTCTCCCGTGTTTATTTACTTGGAAACTTAAGCTGGTGTAGGCACGCGGCTGTAAAGTCACCGGAGCAGCACGTTCTGACCCCCGAGGGGTGGGGAGGAGAGGTGCGCGGGCCGGCAGGCTCTGTCATGCTGTGAGCCGCGCAGAGGACAAAGGAGCCCCCCCGGAGAGAGATGTCTTTGACATCCATTTGTCCTGAAGTATGTCGAAAGCAGGGGTCGCAGGTGTTTTTAGAACCAAAGACCAGTTCTGCAGTTTAGCAGTACAGGGAGTATCCCTGGGAGCTTGGGACAGAGAAGTTGATGGGCATAGAAGGAGGAGAGGCACGAGGCGAGAAGAAAACAACAAAGGGATTTTGGGGGAAAGGAGGGGTCATGAGAGAGCCGTGAGCTTGGAGCCTTTGCGAGGGGAGAACAGAACGCCACCAGCCACCACCTGAGATGTCACCGAATAACCACACACACAGCCAAGTGTGTGGCTTGATGCAGTCAGCGGGCTGTCCCCATATTAGCGCATTCATCCCCAGGGCATCCTCTGGTGTAGGTATTAGCACCCCCCCTTCAACCCCTTATTACAGTAAGACCCCTACATACGAACGAGTTCCATCCCAAGAGCACATTCATAGCCCAATTTCTTCGTAAGTCCAACAAAGTTAGCCTAGGTACCCAACTAACACAGTCGGTATGTATATCAATAGTACTGTACTGTAATAGGTTTATAGTACTTTTCACACAAATAATACGTAAAAAACAAACACAGAATATAAAGAAAACATTTTTAATCTTACAGTGCAGTACCTTGAAAAGTGCAGTAGTAGCAGCTACATCACCACTGCTTTTATGCTTACTTCCAGCCATCCTGGGCTTGAAATAAAGATCCTGTACCACTGTATTCTATACAGTACTGTACAGTAAAGTACAGAAAAGCACAACCACTTGTAGAGGATGCACACACATGACAATATACACCAGACACATGAACTAACTTACCTGATTGGACATGTGAACTCGCATTCACATCTTTGAAAGTTCACAACTTGAAGGTTCGTATGTAGGGGACTTGCTGTGTAGACTAGGAAGGCAACTCCGAGAGGCTGAGTGGATAAGACCAAACCTTGAACATGAGGAAGTGTGTTAGGCTGCATTAGTTACAAGGAGTTCAGGTCCACTCAGGTTGCCTCAGGGGAAGAGAAAAGTAAGAGTTATCATTAGGATGTATCCGGTAATGAGGACAGAAGGGCCACAACTTCCAGCAAAGACCAGGAGATGCCACGCAGAGCCAGGCCACGTGGGAAGAGCAAAGAGCAGAGCGCAGCTCAGCCTCCCTGCGGGAAAACTAGAAGTGGTTCAGAACGGGAGCCGGGTCCAGCGGCCGGGTTATGTGGGCACCCGGTCAGCCCAGGGGTTCCCTTCTCCCTGTTCCCTGGTTCTTGACACACTTCAGCCGCTTGCTGTGCTCTCCTCTCTGCTCCCACGATGGATGCTTCCTGGTGTTTCTCTGTAGCTCACATTCAGGCTTCTAAGAGTGACTTATTCGTCCACTTGGTCACTCTGACCAGCCATAGGTCACGTTTGGCTGCCCCTGGGACAAGTCTCATCTGTGCTGTGTTCAAGGGTGTGGTCAGACAGATGGGACAGGATGGAGTCAACTCCAGGTATAGTGTTTGTGTTAATTTCCCATTACTGCTGTGGCAATTTAACACACACTTAGTGGGTTAAACTACCGACATTTCTAATCTTCCAGTTCTATAGGTCAGCAGTCTGACACCAGTCCCACTGGGCTAGACTCAAGGTGTTGGCAAAGCTGATTTTTTTTTTAAGATTTTTTTTTTTTTATGTGGACCATTTTTTTAAGTCTTTATTGAATTTGTTACAATACTGCTTCTGTTTTTTTGTTTTGGGTTTTTGGCCGCGAGGCATAGTGGAATCTTAGCTCCCCGACCAGGGATCAAACCTGCACCCCCTGCATTGGAAGGGGGATTCTTAACCCCTGGACCACCAGGGAAGTCTCCAAAGCTGATTCCTTTTTGAAGGCTTGAGGGGAAGACCCATTTCCCTGTTCATTTGGGTGGTTGAGACTCCATGTCCTGTGGTTGTAGACTGAGATCCCATTTTCTTGCTGGTGGTCAGATGTGTGCCATTCTCATTCTCTAGAGGCATCTATGCTCCTTAAACCGTGGCTCCCTCCCTCCCAGCTTCCAAGTAACTGGTGGTGGGCTGAGTACCTCCCAAGCTTGACATTTCTGCCCCTTCTTCTTCTTTTTTTCTTTAATTTTATTTATTTATTTTTGGCTGTGTTGGGTCTTCATTGCTGCACATGGGCTTTCTCTAGTTGCGGTGAGTGGGGGCTACTCTTCATTGCAGCACGTGAACTTCTCAATGCAGTTGAGGAGCACAGGCTCTAGGCACATGGGCTTCAGTAGCTGTGGCTCGCAGGCTCAGTAGCTGTGGCTCATGGGTTGTAGAGTGCAGGCTCAGTAGTTGTGGCGCACAGGCTTAGTTGCTCCACGGCACGTGGGATCTTCCCGGACCAGGGCTCGAACCCGTGTCCCCTGCGTTGGCAGGCGGATTCTTAACCACTGCGCCACCAGGGAAGTCCCCTTCTCCTCGCTTCTTCCATCTCATTTCTCTAACCAGCTGAGAAGGGTTCTCCACTTTTAAAGATTTCTGTGAACCGACTGGGCCCACCCAGATAATCTAGAATCATCTCCCCATCTCAAGGACTGTAACGTTAATCACATCTGCAGAATCCTGTTTGCTGTATAAGGTCCCATATTCACAGGTCCCAGGGATTAAGGGTGTAGATGTCTTTGGGGTCTGTTATCCTGCCCACCACAGTGTCACCTAGGACTGTGGGGACTGAGGGGCCTGTGGAGGCGTTGTGAGCATGACAGGCATTTTGAAACTTGGCTTGTCCCAGCCACCGGTGGGGAGCCCACGTCTGGCTTTCCACTGTGGCATGCTGCCATGCAGTGGCACCAAACTATGGCTTTCCTGTCTCTGGTCTGAAAAACCAAGGGGCCAGTCATACATTTTATTTTTATTCCTATGGGTGACTTATTCATCCATCCATCTACTTATTCATCCATCCATCTACTCATTCATCATTCATTTATTCATTCAATAAATATTGATTTAGTATTCTGTGTGGCAAGCACAATAATAACTGGAAATAAAACGCTGAGCAAAATTAGACCCCGTGTCTGTCCTCACAGAGCTCAGAGTCCTGAGAGGGAAACAGGTATTAATCCCCAAACCACACAGATTCATGTGAAATAGTAACTGCATCACATTTTACAACACAGAGAGATGTGCCACTGTCCAGGCATAGAATGGGGTAGTTGGCAAGTCTAGAAGTCAGATAAATGATGGTTGAACTGAGATGTGAAGGGAAAGAGGAGAAGGAAGAATATCCAGACATTGGGAACAGCACGTGTAAAGGTCCTGTGGCAGAAGGGAGCAAAGTGAGCACAGGGGAAGAAGCAGGGAGGCCAGAGTGGGGTGAGGGAGGGAGACGGTGAGTGGCCTGGTGAGTGATGGAGGGAGGGAGAGCTGAACCCCACAGTGTGGGCAGGCAGGGGTCGGGCCCCACAGAACCTCCCAGGGCTTGTTCAAGAGGCCTGGGAGACACTAAGGGGTTTAAAGCAGGGCTGGGGATGGGGGAGCATGTTTACATGGGATCCTAAAACTTACATTTTGGAAAAAAATTACTTTAGCTTCAATATACAGAGCAGAAAAGGGCTTCAGTTGATCTGAGGCTACTGCAGTGATCAAGGGGGAGATAAGCAATCAAAAAGCAGGTATTTATGGAGCGAGGACCATTTGTGATGAGCAGCTCTAGGGGCAGGGGCGGTGATGGGGGAGCATTTACAGTGCGGGGGCCACCTCACTGCCCTTCCACTTGCTAACTGCCTGGCTGGCAACAGAAGACCCAAACTTGAGGAGTTGTCATTGGCTGGGACATGTTTAATTAGCAAAAGAATGATGCAGACACCGGAGAATTCAGGAGAAGAAACATCAGTGAGAGGTGGGATCTTTGCGGGAGGCTTCCTGGATGAGGTGGGAGCTCAGTCTTTGGGGACGGATGCAGATTCAGGCAGGGGTGAGGGTCAAGAGGACCGCAGGAGCAGAGCGTTTGTGTAAAAGCCTGAGAGCCCTAGGCTTGCGCTATGCTCAGCCACCCAGCTTGGCCGGAGCAGAGGGTTTAGGGAGGCAAGGAGCTTTGGGACTGAGAAGCGATTCTCCAGATGTCCCCGAGGAGGGTGCCAAATCAGCTTTGCCTGACCTGCTTTCTCAATGGAAGGTCCCATCAGGAGCATCAAATCCAAGCTGCCAGAGCGCAGCCAGGTGCATCCCGCTGGCCACCTGTCAGCTGAGCTCATCTGCTCCGGACCCCCGCGTCTCACTGTGAGTCAGCGACCAGCTGCAGCCGCCTCCTTGCTGCGGGCTCAGCCCTGCACCCCAGCTGGGACAGATGGCTCAGATTTATGAAGGTGGTGGTTCTCAGCCTGGCCGCTCATTGGAATCACCTGGGAGGCTTTTAAAACTACCGATGCCTGGGTCCCACACCCAAAGATTCTGGTTTAATCGGTCAGGGGTGCAGGCTGGGCCTTGGGACTTTTTAAAAGCCGGAAGTGAGGCCAACATGTAGCTAGGGCTGAGAACTACTGAGAAATAACAACACATCCATTCTTGTCTGTATTAGCAGGAACTATTTTTACTGAGAGATATACCTCCCGAATATCTTCTAGAAGCTTACTTTCTATATCCTCTGCACATTTGGAAAAGCTCTATTTGCCTTCGCCTCAGGAATTTTTTTATTTGTTAGACTTTTAGTTGGCGTGTGCAAATAAATGTCATTAAAGGAGTTTGATGGTATAGTGTAAGATTTGTTGTATTTATGAATACTCTGTGTAGGTCTTAAGTCAGGCTTTCTTTTAAACTGAAGTGGGAAACCAAAGAGTACATTATACTGTACATTTAAGATCTCACCTTAGGAAGCGTGCTTTAGGCAATAAAACAGAGTAAGTACTTTGATGAATAAAATATTTTAGCATGAAGACATCTTCTTATTTGGCCGATGAGGCATTTAGAATCCATTGCCATTTTTCCAGAGACATGCGTCACTCTTTAGATGCAGGCCAGTTCATAAAATACAATAAATGCTAACTTTAAAGACATGGATGAATAGAACTACACTTTAAATGCAGTCAGGAAATGTTCTTTAAAATAATGTTTTTTAAATGCAGCCAGGGAGCTTGCTATTCAAAGAAGTTATGCAGTGAAGTTTTATATAAAGTAAAAAACTAATGGCTTGATTTAATCTGTGTTAAAATTTTGAATCTCATATCCTATACTTCTTTTCCAGAACCTGGCACACCTCTGTCGTTTTCCTCAATTTGCTTTGCCAAATTGTAATATTTTTTCACTGCCCAACTGTTTTACATACACAGCATAAATTCCCCAAAGGGAGAACGACCTCCAAACGTGTTCTTAAAAATATTTCGTGAACTCTAAAGACAGGAAAAGTAAGTGTAAAACATCTAAGAGATTTATTGGAATCTCAGCTTGAATTCTAATTGCAAGTACTTATGAAAATGTCAAAATTAACATGAAATGGCTGGCAGTTTTTCTAATAACTGTAAATTGAATTAGATAGTGTGTAATTGGAAAAATGCTTGCTTCGCTCAGGCTCTCTCAAAACAAGTCTTAGAATCTGTTAGCTGCAGCAGCCTTGCCCTCTAATGGCTGGAAATTGAAGGACAAGGCTAAATACTTTCGACTACAGGGAGGATAGAAACTAAGCAGAGGGATATGGCACCATGTCAGGAGACTCTTCCCTGACATGACATGAATCTTCATTCATGATTAAATGAAAGAATTTTAACCAAAGCCTACTCGATTTCAAGTCAAATGAAGCTTTTTAAAAATGGCTCCGCATTTCATATTACAAACTAAAAACACAATGGAATTGTATCAACATGTAGCTAAATGTTTCTATACTCATTTTTTTTTTTTTTGCATTGAAGAGGAAGGTTTTACCGGTATGACTTTTTTTTTTTAATTAATTAATTAATTTGTTTTTATTTTTGCCTTGTTGGGTCTTCATTCCTGTGCTCGGGCTTTCTCTAGTTGTGGCGAGCGGGGGCTACTGTTTGTTGCGGTGCACAGGCTTCTCTTTGTGGTGGCTTCTCTTGTTGCCAAGCACGGGCTCTAGGCGCACGGGCCTCAGTAGTTGTGGCACGTGGGCTCAGTAGTGTGGCTCGAGGGCTCTAGAGCGCAGGCTCAGTAGTTGTGGTGCACGGGCTTAGTTGCTCTGTGGCATGTGGGATCTTCCTGGACCAGGACGCGAACCCGTGTCCCCTGCATTGGCTGGCGGATTCTTAACCACTGAGCCTCCAGGGCGGCCCCTGGTATAACTTTTATAGTGAGATGGCTGCCCCTTCACCACTCTGCAGAGTTTTAAACACTCACTGCCAGTTTTTGAAATAAACTAAACTCTGGGATGAGACTTGTCAAAAGAATCAGCAGATGCATAAAAGAAAGTTATCAAGTTTAATAAGAGACAGAGGAAACTTTGTTGATGAAATCTCACTATAATTATGGCATCCCATATCTGACCACTATTAATAAATAAAAACCCTATGAGATTAAGAAAAGTGATCTAAACCAAGACAATAGGGAGTTCCCTTGTGGCCTAGTGGTTAGGGGCTTTCACTGCTGCGGCCTGGGTTCAATCCCTGGTTGGGGAAATGAGATCCCTCAAGCCATATGGCATGGCCAAAAAAATAAAAAATAAACCAAGACAATAAGATTAACCTCAGCCAACCTTGATTACTGCTCATCTTTATTTCTCCAGGTAATTATTACTTGGTGTGAATTATATTTAGTTTTTACATGCTAATATAAATAATATATATTTTTTACTTGTTAATATATATTGCTTCTAAAATCCTTCAAATTATTTCACATTTGTATATGTCTTCTATGTTTAACTAAAATATAATTCTCTCAGATGATAGGACATGATCTCCTCTTTTAATCCCAGCACCCTTCACAGCCACCTGGCCAACACCCAGCCCAACTTTCAGTACATACTTAATAATAGATACAAATGTGGACCAAGCACCAACGTTTGCCTCTTCTCTCCACTTACAACTTCAATATACTTTGAACACCTGCAAAGCGTCAGGCATTGTGATGGGAATAGCTGTGGCAAGATGAGCATCTGCTCCTACTCTCTGCCTCTACCGCACACAAAGAAACCCATCTCCTCCTGTATTCCATTAATAGTGAGTGGTACCCCTATCGGTTCAGTCACCCATACAAGAGACTCTGGAGTCATCCCTGCCTGCTTTCTTTCCCCAACCCCCCAACCCATATGCAATCAGTCACCAGCTTAACCTGGAATCCTCCTGAAAGCAGAGCCTGAGGCAAGGGTTTGGAGGAAGGGTTTTAGAATTTGGACAGTGATCCCAGGGACTAGGAGTGGGGGACTGGAGAGAGAGGGAAGGAGGGAAGGTCAACACAAGGGCGTGTCCTGACATTGGTCACTCCCGTGGAAACCGAGGCTCAAGCTTGCCAGCACTGTGGGAGGACAGGGTAGAATTTGCCCTAGAATGTTTCTTACTGAGGAAAGCAGAAAGCATTTACCCACTGCTTTCATCGTTTGTTGTCAGGTTCACCTCATGAAGCCTTAACTCCCCGCACATCTGGGCTGTGCACACAGGGGGGCCATGTGGGTTCCTCTGGGTGTAGCACTGGGAACAGAAAGCGAGGTTGCTCTCAGGTTACTTCTGTGTGAATCTCTTGGCTGCAGCAATGGCTAGAGAAAAAGTGGCCAAGAGGACGGGAGGCAGGGCACAAGAGTGTCCAGTCCAGCTGCCAAGACCGTCGCTTCTTCCTCCTTGACGTCTCTCAGATCATTCCCCATCAGGGTCATCAACAAAGCCCTCCTCATGTTCTACCCAGATATCTGGAAAAGCCTCATAGGCGGTCAGCCTGGCTCCAGTCCATCTTCCAACCCACAGTCATAGCCTCTAGTGTGCAAATCTGACATTGTCCTTCTCCTGCTTAAAACTCTTCTGTGTCTTTCTGTTCCCTAGGTGTAATGTCAGCTATCGATATTGTTATAATATTATCATAATATTTAGGGTTGTTTGGCCTGAGGCGACCCAGCACTGGAACATGCAGGCTCTTTGGTGGTGCTAATGGCGGGAGGGCTCACGCCAAGGAGTATTTCCCAGAACTTCTGCTGGCAGTGTCCTTGTCCCGGCAGTGAGCCACAGCCACCTCCCGCCTCTGCAAGATACCCTCCAACACCAACAGGGAGGCCTGGCTCAGTCTCCTACGGAGTCACTGCTCCTTCCCCCTGCATCCCGATGCGCACACTACCCTGTGTGTGCCCTTCATGAGTGGAGTCTCTGTTTCCCCCAGTCCTGTCGAAGTCCTGCAGTCAAATCCTGCTAGCCTTCAAAGTCTGATTCTCTGGGAATTCCTCCTCCTGTTGCCAGACCCCCAGGCTATTTTTTTGATTCCCACAAACCCACCACCAACATTCAGGAAGCCAGAACTTTGTTCTGATGATTTCACCAATTTTGTTAAAAAGTGCCTAGTGAAGAATCCTGAGCAGAGGGCTACTGCAACACAACTTTTACAGCACCCTTTTATCAGGAATGCAAAACCTGTATCAATTTTAAGAGACTTGATCACAGAAGCTATGGAAATCAAGGCTAAAAGACATGAGGAATAGAGCGAGAATTGGAAGAGGAAGAAGAAAATTCGGATGAAGATGAGCTGTATTCCCACACCATGGTGAAGGCTAGCTCAGAAAGCGTGCGCACCATGAGGCCCACAAGCACGATGAGTGAAGGGGCCCAGACCATGATTGAACATAACAGCACAATGTTAGAGCCTGACTTGGGGGCCATGGTTATAAACAGTGAGGATGAGGAAGAAGATGGAACTATGAAAAGAAATGCAACTTCACCACAAGTACCATCTTTCATGGATTACTTTGATAAACAGGACTTCAAAATAAGAGTCATGAAAACCATAATCAGAATATGCATGAACCCTTCCCTATGTCCAAAAATGTTTTTCCTGATAACTGGAAAGTTCCTCAAGATGGAGACTTTGACTTTGGGCTTCCCGGGTGGCGCAGTGGTTGAGAATCTGCTCCAATGCAGTGGACACGGGTTCGCTCCCTGGTCCAGGAAGATCCCACATGCCGTGGAGCATCTAAGCCCGTGCGCCAGAACTGCTGAGCCCGTGTGCCTAGAGCCCGTGCTTCGTAACAAGAGAAGCCGCCACAATGAGAAGCCCGCGCACCGCAACGAAGAGCCCCCGCTCGCCGCAACTAGAGAAAGCCCATGCACGGTAACGAAGACCCAACACAGCCAAAAATAAATAAATTTATTTTAAAATATATATTATCATAATATTTAACCAAAAAGCATCACAACCGCATGTGAATCTACAATTATCTCAGTAAAAAATTTCAATGAAAAGAAGCTTCACAAACCAAGAGGAAAAGGATAGGTTAACCAATGAATAGCATAGGAAAAATGCAAGTGAGAATGAGCCAGTTTTGGAAACAGGATGTGAGAAGCGTGGTTTGATTAACACGTATTTATTTAGGAAAGCAGTAAGTCAAGGCTGGCAGGACAGGACCAGATAACTGAGAGTCTTGAAAGCTGCAGAAAGGACTTGAAAATTCATCACAGAAGGCAGGACTCAAGCGTCTTGAGCAAGGAATTAAATGTCAGGATGTGAAATGCTGCTTCTAAGTTGTGTGTTACACTTAGAAAGACCTTCTTCGCTCTGAAGCTATTAAAAAAATTCTCCATGGTGTCTTCCGGAGTTTTTGTCGTGATTCCTGTTGTCTAATATAAAATCTTTGATCCATCCTGCTGTCAGGTGTAACATATGAATCCAATATCTTTTTTTTCCCAGATGGTTAACAAATTATCTCAACAACCTTTACAGAATAATTTATTTTTTCACACTAAACTGTCGCCTTTACCATATAATAAATTCTTATTTTTGGAGGGATCAATTTTTTGACTTTTTATGTTATTCCATTGATCTGTGTCTTTAGGTAAAGTAGAACACTATTACATATGTGTGTGTGTGTGTGTGTGTGTGCTCTTGTGTGTAAACTGATATATAATCACATAATATACATTTTATTATATAATAGACAATAATATCATCAATACAATTAATGTACTATACAATATTATATACTAAATATTTTATTATCTGGTAGGCTCTAATCTCTTCTCACTAATCTTTTCCCCTAACTGTTCTAGCTCTTTCGTCTTTGTTGATTTTTCTATAGAAACTTTAAAATCAGCTTGTTCAGCTCTCCCTCCCCCCACATACATCCCCAGGAAACATTAAGTTTTAGATGGACTTGAGAAGCACCGTGGGCGACCTTGAGTGACACCGCATCTCCCACCGTGCCCTCTCTTGGCCCTGTGTGATCAGCACGTTCGCCGGATAAGTGTTATTTCTCCTTCACTTGTGGGAACTAAGTTGAAGTCAGCAAATAAAACCCCTCACTTGAATTGTTCTGACTTAATATGCATCTGAGACTTTAACTTGGTCACTTCCAGCTGCTCCCCTCATTAAATTCAGATCACTAATATCATACGTTAGTATATGCCTTTTACCTTTGTGTGCAAACCCCAGACGTGAAAGCCTGAGTAATTCATCATTTACTTTGAATGGAGGGTTCTGTTTCTGGCCCTTCACAGGTGGGCTCCTCCTGTCACACAATATTTCTTTCTTTCCATTAATACCTTGGCTCTGCATCTTCATCGGGTTCTCGCGTTCAGTCTTCCGTGGGCATCCTGCGAGAGTTTTGTGCAGCCAGTTTCATGCATCTTGCCTATTCTCTGTTTGCCCAATCTGATCACTCTGCAATTGAAAACATTTGAATAATATACACACATCATCAATATACCACTACCCTGATTTTTTGGGGAAAGTTCTTCTCCTTCATCCATTCAGTCCAATCTGCACTGAAACCCTTTTTATTTTGTTTAGAATGTCTCTCAGCGTCGCTCACCCTCTCTCCATTGCCACTGCCATTAGCACGGTCTTTAACGTTTTTCAGCGCTGGAACAGCCTCCTAACTAACCTCCTCTGATTCAGCCACTTTCTCGCCCTTTCACCCTGTATAGTGCTGCCAGATTCGTTTTCCAAAGCAGCACTTCACATCCTGTCATTTAATTCCTTGCTCAAGAAGCTTGGTGTGTCCTGCCTTCTGTGATGAATTCTCAAGTCCTTTCTGCGGCTTTCAAGACTCTCAATAATCTGTACCTATCCTGCCAACCTTGACTTACTGCTTTCCCAATTAAATGCTAATTGAACCAAGCTTCTCAAATTCTCTCTTGAGAACAGGCTCCTTCCCATATCCATTCTTTTCCTTATGTTGCTACCCTAAGCTGGAACGTCTTCTTCTCGTTTCTCTCTCCATCCATATCCTATCCATCCTTCAAAATCTCATCACCATTCTCTCTTGATCCCAACCTTTGGGTCGCTGTTCCTTAGTACCTGAATACTTAACTCGATCCTCGTAGCACAATCTTATGAGATTATTATTATGTTATCATGATCTCAATTTAATGATGAGCCTGTTGCTCAGGAAGGTTAAGCAACTTGCCCAGAGTTAAGTTACATCCATGAAGTGATGAAACTAGGATTCAGACTCCAGCAGTCTGGCTTCAGAGGCCATGTCCCTAACCACCATGCTGAACTGCCTCTTTTCATCCTGTGTGACTCTCAGCTTGTTTCCTTAGTCCTTTCTCAGCCTGACTGTCAAGTATTCCATCTGCTCTTGGTCACGTATCATCTTCCCTGCTTTGTGTACATCCCATTTTTTGCTTCCCTGGAGCCCATCATGTAGGAAGGACTTAATAGGATTTACTGCATATGCACAGGGAACTTAGCGGCCTTACTCACCAGCATTTCTTCAGCACCTAAAAAAAGTTTTTTTAAAAATAAAATAACAGGATCTGACACATAGTAAGTGCTCAAAGATTATTTGTTGAATAAATGACTAAATGAATATTGGATTGATTCACTGTTTGATAAATATATGACCATGTCAGTGTATCCTTCTCAAGTTTTTCCATTCATACAGATGTGCACATCTGTATCTTATGTACAGGTCTCTCAGTTGCCTCTAGGCCATGACTGATCATTAGCTGGATTTTTTTTTCTGGATAAAATGGATGCTTAGTTGTTATCAGCTGAGTTAGTTGTTGCCTCTACGGACCTAAAGGCCCTTCCCAGGGCACGGCAGGTCTTGGAGTTCAGCTCTCTATTATAGCTGATGAAATTAAGTTACACCAATTTAATTAGACTAATATTTTACTATCAAAAGCAAAAAGAAACACTTTTGCTAGGTTTAGCTGCCTTAGCAAATAGTACTTTTAAACTTGAGGTCTGTAGCCCTTGATTATTTATAAGTAAATAAAATGTTATCGATAATCCAACAAAATTTAATTTTTAGAAGTGTTTCTTCTTCGTGAAAAAGTTCTTCTAACCTGGCGAAGGGCATTATTTGCTTCATACCCTATTCCTGAAGACTACTTTGGTTTCTACTTTTCATCCAGTATCAATTTTAATATTTTGGCTAAAAGATACCTCAGGTAATCCTCTCTAAATGTTATTAGTGGAAGTCAGGCTTCTGCAGAGCAAAACCTGTATTTAATTTATTTGCAAAGCCACATTTAGCATTGCGAATTTTAAAATTCAGTCAAAATAAATGATTTTACATCAAGGGCTGAATTAACACCAAGTTTTCGAAAGGCTTTTTTTCTGAGAAATTCAAAGCTTCTCATTAAGTCTACAGTCTTCCAAAATTGTGCTGTTCTCCAAGATAGCCTTATTAGTCCCATTTTGCAAATAACGAAATTGTGGCAAGAAGCAATTAAATATCTTTACCAGGGTCTATTGGAATGGTGTCATACTGGGTAGGCCCTTGACTTATGATCGCGCCATCATTGGTAAATTAGAGGAGGCTACAAACAAAGAAGGAAGAAAAAAGATTAGCAAGGAGGAAGGCAAATGTAGGAACAGGATTTGTCATCAGGGCCCTTTTAACATGGGGTCCCAGGGAGTTGGGAGGGAAAAAAAAACAGACCTTAATTAATCATAGTACCTTTTAAGGCAGAAAAGAAACATAGAGGGCTTCCCTGATGGCACAGTGGTTAAGAATCTGCCTGCCAATGCAGGGGACACGGGTTCGAGCCCTGGTCCAGGAAGATCCCACATGCCGCAGAGCAACTAAGCCCGTGAACCACAACTACTGAGCCCGTGTGCTGCAACTACTGAAGCCCATGTGCCTAGAGCCCGTGCTCCGCAACAAGAGAAGCCACCGCAATGAGAAGCCTGCACAGCGCAATAAAGACCCGACACAGCCATAAATAAATAAATAAATAAATTTATTAAAAATAAAAGAAACATAGAGGTTATCTCATCTCATCCACTCACTTAAGGAGTTAAGACTGGAGTGTGAAGGTTGGAAATACCACATGGAGCTGCCCTCATTATGATGGTGTTGACTGTAAAGGCTAAGCTAAATCAGATATTTATCAGAGAAAGGAATTTAGAAATAGAATGTCATGAACAAATTTGTGAAATATAGGAAAGTCTGAAAAGGGTGTATGTTAAGTTCTGGAACAAAATTATAAAGCCCGGAAGTGATGGCCATCTCCTAAACTTTTCCAGTCTGTTGCTCACCAGTCTCCTTATTATGACAGCCTAGTTCAGTTTCATGCTTGTGCAGAAAAGGAGGACACAGTCATCTCAAGATGACCAAATCACCATGGTGGACCCCCTGTCACCACCCCGCCACACACACACACACACCTACACATGCTCACTCACACCCTCTCAGTGACTGAAATTGACGGCTTTTTTTTTTTTTTTTAATGTTAAACTCTTCTTCCTGGGTTCTTTTCTTTAATTATAAATAAAACTGGTAGGTCTGGCATTTTGTTACCAGCATCTTTTAATGAACCTACCCATCCACGAGGTTATGTACGTCTCGTGCATAAATGTTTGGACTATTTATATTCTGATACGGTTAATTCATTCTCTCTTTCTTTCAACAAGCATTCAGCACCTACTCTGTAGCCAGTGCTTTGGCAGATACTGAGAATGCAGTACTGAAAAACACAGGTGTAGTTCCACCTTTCATGGAGTGTATAATCTGTCAGGGAAACAGACATTAAACAAGTGCCTGGAAGAGGTGATCAGGCTGTGGGAATAGTATGTACATAAATCAGGAGTCCCAGGTACTACAAAACTTATATGGATGGAGTTTTAGAAGGCAGGGCACAGGGGTATGCTATGCAGATGGAAAGGTGGGCAGGGGCAAATATGTCTTAAGTATGTGAGGCTTTATTCTGAAAACAATGAAAAGTCTGAGACAGGTCGAATTGTGGTCAGGGAGGGGGGCATGACGTGACAGGATCTGCATTTGAAATCCTGTGCAAGGGGAAGATGCTTGGAGTAGGGCAGGGTAAACTATTTTGGTTTGGGATAGAATTGGCATGGTAGAGGAGACTGATAGGAATGAAAAGATTCAGACACATGTCTGAGGTAGAATCAGCCATTGCCCCTTGAGTGATTGAATGTGGAGCTGGAGGATGAGGGGAGTTAAGGAAGATCCTGGGTTTCTGGTTGGAGCAATTCGATGGAGGGTACTACTGTGGGTGGGGAATACAGGTACAGAGGGGCGGGAGAGATAAGTTCTGCTTTGGATATGCTGAGTTTCAGATGCTCACGTGAATGGAGACAGCCGGCAGTCAGAAGAGAGGGCTGGGCTAGATTTATAGAATTGGAAATTATCAGTATCCAGAGAAAGGGTAATTATATGTACCTATCTGCATATATCTACATCTATATCTATATTCCACGAGGGGTGAGATCATGTCTCGAGCAATGGCGGTGCTCACTGATTATTCTTCTTCTTATTATTATTATTATATATACCTATCTGCATATATCTACATCTGTATCTATATCTATATTCCACGAGGGGTGAGATCATGTCTGGAGCAATGGCGGTGCTCACTGATTATTCTTCTTCTTATTATTATTATTATATATACCTATCTGCATATATCTACATCTGTATCTATATCTATATTCCACGAGGGGTGAGATCATGTCTGGAGCAATGGCGGTGCTCACTGATTATTCTTCTTATTATTATTATATATACCTATCTGCATATATCTACATCTGTATCTATATCTATATTCCACGAGGGGTGAGATCATGTCTGGAGCAATGGCGGTGCTCACTGATTATTTGCTGACAGTTGTTGAATTGAAGCCATTTGGTGAAATCAAGGATGAGGATAAAAAGCCTGTGGGTCACCCATTTTTTAGCACTCTTTGAGGAGTGGGAAACAAGAGCGTCAGTCCCAAGAAGAGGATAACATAGAGATGTGGCATCACAGAATCAGAGGGAAAAAGTCTTGAGAAGGGAGGATAGTTCATCATTGTTGGAAGTGGCTAGGAGGGGCAAGCAAAAGAAAACTAGAAAAATGGAGATAGTGATGGAAGTGTTGGTCTGCATTGCCCTGGTGAGGTAGGCAGAGGCACCCCTGGGTTGATAGTCATCGTCTCTCCTAAAGAGGATGTTCTGTCTCAGGATCACTTTACCAGGGGAAGAAGTAGGTCCTCAAGGGCAAGGGAATCCCACATCACTCTTCTTTTTAAAAAAATAAATATTTATTGAGAACTTGCTATATGCACAGTCTAAAGTGACTAGCATGCTAAGTTCCTCTGAGAAGCAGAAGCCAAGATGAGATTGGACATGCAGAGATTTATTGGGAGAAATGCTGGTGAGGGAAAAGGGAATTGGAAAAAGACACCATACCTGCTGTAGGTCTGACCCCCGTGAAGAACAGAGAGGGAAGGATTGGGTAGGCAGAAGCTCAGACTACAGTGCAGCTCTAATAAAGTTTTGGCCAAGCCAGTGGGGAATCTTCAAGCCAAAGTCATCCATCGGAGGAGTCCTGCAGCTTGCAGGAATGGACCTGCTATAACCTCCCTGCCAGTCTTTGGCTTAGAGCAGCCCGTGGCCTCAGCAGGAATGAGGTGATAGACTCAGAGCAAAGCATCTCGGACCATTGGTCAATTACTCTCCCGACAGCAGGAGAGGTTCATACCTGCCACACGTACATTATCTCATGTAATCTTTACAGCATCCCTCTAAGATAAATATTATTATGCCCATTTCACAGATGAGACACTAAGGACTACAGAAGCTATGTAACTTGCTTAAGTTTTCACAACTAGTAAGAAGTAGAGCCTGGGTTTCAACCAATGGTGCTCTGGAGCTGGCTTGGACTGGCTCTGAGCAACTGTTAAATTTTCAGGAATTGTGCTATTTAGTTGACATCAAGATGGTGGCTTGAATTTGGCCATGGTAGGCGTATTCACACCATGGAAATCTGCAAATGCTATAAATCAGGTCTTTGTTTTTTCAGGAAGGGTGGTTGTTACACATTTACCACTGATAGCCACTGATGGCAGATCAGTGGTAGGTCATATGCCACCGATCTGAATCCAGGTCACCTGACTCCAGAGTTGCCCCTGCTGAATAAGTGTTTACCTTCGAAGGTAACACGGATATACGTACATACCTCTAGTGATGATTAGGGACTGGTAATCTATGAAATTATGTAAAATGTTGGGTCTGGTACAGTTATCTCCGTTACCACTCATATGAATTCCTGCATCTTACGTTTATAAAGGCAGACACTACTGGAAAGTGTGTTTCAACCTCAAGATGACCTCTGAAGAGGACTGTAACACCCATTACAGCCCAGTGATGTAACTGATGTTCTTCCTGCCTACTCCCACCCACAGACCAGAGGATATTAATTACCTGCCTGCCTGGCCACTGGCAGCTTCTTGCGGAATTGTTTATCCTCCCAGCTCTGCACTCTCCAGCCTGGGAAATAAAATGTGCATGCTGCCTGTGTCATGTGCTCCAGCGTCTGAGAGCACAGCATCTGTAGAGAACAACCCAAGAAAGGTTAGGATGAAAAGAAGCCCAGGGACTTTGGCCACTGTAGAAAGTAATGTGCCCTAGGTGTCCCTGAGAGTCAGAAGACGCAGGTTTCAGAGTCACTTCAAACTGCAAAATATGAGAGCTACTAAAAATATTTCTAGTGCACATGACCCAGCTGAGGAAGAAGCTTATGCCGGGAAGCCTGCCTCCAGATGAAAAAGCAGGTCTGTCATGACAGCAGCCCTTGCCCTCAAGCAAAGCTCTTTGAAATCTTCTGACATTGCAAAAGAATCTGTAAATCACCACTTCTGCACCACTTCCAAAAACGTTTCTTCCTTATTAATTTATTTAAAAATACTTTTTAGGGCTTCCCTGGTGGCGCAGTGGTTGAGAGTCCGCCTGCCGATGCAGGGGACACGGGTTCGTGCCCCGGTCCGGGAAGACCCCACATGCCGTGGAGCGGCTAGGCCCGTGAGCCACGGCCGCTGACCCTGCACGTCCGGAGCCTGTGCTCCGCAATGGGAGAGGCCACAACAGTGAGAGGCCCGCGTACCGAAAAAAAAGAAAAACACTTTTTAAATAAAAAGTAAGAGAGAGGCCCTTTTCTTGGCACTTGGGACCATCAGGGAATAGGACATAAATTGCTATTGCTGTGAAGCTCACGTTCAATTTTTTTTTTTTTTTTTTTTTTTTTTTTCTGCAGTACGCGGGCCTCTCACTGTTGGGGCCTCTCCCGTTGCGGAGCACAGGCTCCGGACGCGCAGGCTCAGCGGCCATGGCTTACGGGCCTAGCCGCTCCACGGCATGTGGGATCTTCCCGGCCCGGGGCACGAACCCGTGTCCCCTGCATCGGCAGGCGGACTCTCAACCACTGCGCCACCAGGCAAGCCCCATGTTCAAGTTTTATTCCTTGCTTCAACCCTCTTCATCTTCATCGCATGTGTATGTGTTCATTTATCAAACGTGTATCATTCAGCCAAACAGGCACTGGGCGTCTGCTCTGGGCCACGTGCAGTGGTAAGGGCTGGGGAAACAAGATAGACTTTGCTCTTAGAAATACAGTCTAAGGGGAGAGGCAGGCACATAGCCCTTGGGTCCTAACACCAGGGCATTATCTACAAGCATCAGTGGACGGCTGTGGAGGTCATGTCTGGAGGCTTCCTGGAGGAGATGACACGAGTTGAGTCTTGCTGAATAAGTAGAAGGCAGCCAGACAGAGAGGGAATAACTTGAAACAGCTTGCTGCATAGGAGGAACTAAAGACAGCAAAGGTTGCTGGGGCATAAAGGATGAGGCAGGAACAGGAACCCAAGGTTGGACAGGTAGGCAGAGCCTGCATCATGATGTCAATTCCCTGGTTAATTTCACTTATTTAAAAAACAGGACAGCCTAAACTTCCTGACGTTCATTTCGGCTGGTGTTCTCCATTGAAAGACAGGCAGGAAGCCAGAGGAGGCCGCCTCTCTGGTCTCTAACCTGCAGGTGTAGACCTGCGAGGTGATGCACTGTCTCATGCTCCCTGCCCCCTCCCAGCCACGCCCCAGCCCTCTGCACTTCAACACTGCAACTCGCCTCTTTCCATTGCCAAATCCACTCTTCAAAGGAGACCTCTGCCTGTTTCCAAGGATGCAGCTCGTTGGTTCCTCCTCCACATTGCCCTGCTTCCGGCTAATTCATGGTAATTCACTGGCCTGTCAGTCAGCAGCTCAGAGCCTGCACTCTCTCCCACCCACATTCCAACACCCTTTTACCACCAGTGAGTGAGTGAGCCAGGAGTGAGCTTTACAGCCACTTCTGCTCCTCTGGAATGGCCCTTCTAGAAATGTAGGAACCTCATCATCCTCCATCAGCCAGTAAAAATGGGATAATAGATGTTCAAAGGCTTTGAAAATACAAGAAACATGTAATTCACAGTGTTCTTGTTATCATTTGAAGCCTCTAGACTTCTAAAGAAGCAATTTATGGCTTTGTGGGAACTTCACGAAGGTGGGGTTCTTTGACCTCAGTAAGTGCCCCCAAATAAAAACCTTGGTTAAAAAGTTTAAAAGGTTCAAAAGGATTTAGGACAGTGAAGGGAGGGAAGAACCGAGGTGGAATATTGAAGTCAGAAATTTCAGGGCCTTCCCTCTGTGAAGGAGTAGCTAAGCCGCAGCAGAAATCCAACACCTGGGTCTCCATTACTTTTTACAAACTGCATTAGCATTTTACCAATACTGTAGACTGATTTGACGGAGGGCCACGGCATTAAGGGGAAAAATAGTAACCCATGAGACCCTTACCAAAATAATGGATAAACAAAAGTGAGTGGTCTTTATCCTCGTTCAAATAAACTGAAAACAACTTGGATTGCGTTAATAGAAGCATCTGTTCTCACAACAGCAAATGCAGATTATGTGTCTCCAACTCTGTCCCGTGTCTTTCCAGGTTATCAGATAACTTACTAAATTAAGGCAGCCACGTTTACTCTTCCAAAACGGGACCTGTAAAACTGAGACATCAAAGCCCAGCCAGGGCCATTGACCATTCTCATTTGAGAGGTGAAGGCTTTGTCTAATCTTCACATCTCTTCCTCAAATACAAGAGTTAATAATAAGTTGCCAGTTCATATGGTAAATAACAAACTTTCCTGAGCTTTTGGGTAATCAGTGAGTTTTTACTTTATTAATTCCACTCCTCTCCATTTCTAATGTAGATGGAGGAACATTTAAGTCAGTGGAAATGCAACTAAAGAAACAGGGCCACTTTGTGAAGAAATTTCACACTTAAATATAAAAAGAAAAACATGTGTGTAGGGTAATAAAGTTCAAAGACCGTTGCTTCCTTTGTTCTTTTAATCTTTTATTTGGAATTTGGCATTAGAGTCAGGACAACCCACAGTAACCAAAATAGACTTTCATATAAAAAATACTAAAAAGGGTTATACACCAAAATTTTCTTTTTATCTATTATATTTTAATTCCTTATATCTTTTATTTTAAAATATTTATATTTGTGTGGCAGATTTAGGGTTGCTTTTTATTTTCCTTTTTTCGCTTAACCGTATATTCTATAATAAACTATGGGTTGATTTTTTTTTTTTTTTTTTTTTTTTTTTTTGCGGTACGCGGCCCTCTCACTGTTGTGGACTCTCCCGTTGCGGAGCAACAGGCTCCGGACGCGCAGGCTCAGCGGCCATGGCTCACGGGCCCAGCCGCTCCGCGGCATGTGGGATCTTCCCGGACCAGGGCACGAACCCGTGTCCCCTGCATCGGCAGGCGGACTCTCAACCACTGCGCCACCAGGGAATCCCATGGGTTGATTTTATAATAAAAATATTGGAGGAGCAAGGCTAAGCTTTGACACCAAGGAGATCTTTCTTGCTTTGGAATTTGAATAGTTAAGCAAATTAGTGCATTAAGATTGAGAAGCCAAAGAAAACATTCAGGTACAAGTTAACTGGATGCTACTTCTCCATTTACCTGTCTGACCTCGTTCACATGACACCAGGGTGTTCTCATGGATAAAATTATAATCCCAGATATACAGACTTTCAGATTCATATTTTCCGTCTTAGCGCACAGAAGCTTTACTTTGGGGATTTTGCAGAAAATTCTTGTGTTTCAGTCATTTGCCTTTTCTCTGTGAAAGCCAGTAGGGAACAGTAGTAGGCGCTGATCATCCCCAGACCCCCAGAGAACAGTGCTAGGAGGCTCTGTATTCATTGATTGAGAAGTTCTTTCAAAGCACCAACTTCTTTCTAAAACAGTTTGGATCAAATAATGAGACTGGCTGCAAACCACAATATTTATAAGAGGTGTAAATTTGAAATCTGCAGTGATGTTCTTTTAGGAGTCTGACCTAGAAGTGGAAAGAGGAGGATGGGCCAAGTTTATTGAGTAGGGCCTGGAACTGATGGTACTTCCTCATTCACTTGAGAAATGCTGGCTGAATATCGGCTCCAGGCCGGGCACCCTTCAAAGCCCTGGGACCGCTCTGAACAACACAAAGTCCCACCTCTCTTGGAGCTGATACCCTAGTGAGGCGAAACAAATAGTAAACAAATAGATAGACAAATAATAGGCAGTAGTCAGGTGGTGATAATTGTCCATGGATAAAGTCCAGGAGAGTCTATGAACTCCAATAGAGGAAAAAAATACGTCATTATTTTCACTAACTTAGCATTTCCTTCATTTTTGAATATAGGCAACAAACTATAGCAGTATTCACAATACCTATAATGTCACCAATAGAATTCATTTCTGTTTTATATCAATTACTCTTATTGGAGATCTCTTTAAGTAACCATTCACACTACCATAATACCTGGATTGATATGATGGTAGATATTAGACCCACTGAGAAATCTTGTTATTTAATATTTTAACAAGCACATATATTACTTACCCCGACTTTTTAGTATTTTGATAAATAATTCAATATATTTTGTTTTCTTTCTACTATCATATGTTTTATTTTACACATTCAAGCACATTGATCTGAGAAGTGGGTCCTTAGGCTCCACCAGACTGCCGAGAGGTCAGTAGCAGAAGTGCTTTATGCAATCTTCCCTTATCTCCTCAGAGTTGAAAGGGCTGAAATTGAGCACAACTGATAGTTTTTACTGCTCCTTCAAAGACATTCTTAAGTTAAAAAATTTTTTGAAGTGTGTGCAGTGGTGAAGAGTACCATGATATCTAGTCACGTCTGGTCCACTGTCTTTTCTTTTTTTAATTAATCAATTAATTTTTGGCTGCGTTGGGTCTTCGTTGATGCACGTGGGCTTTAGTTGCAGCGAGCAGGGCCTACTCTTTGTTGCAATGCACAGGCTTCTCATTGCGGTGGCTTCTCTTGTTGTGGAGCACGGGCTTTAGGCACACGGGCTTCAGTAGTTGTGGCACGTGGGCTCAGTAGTTGTGGCTCACCGGCTCTAGAGCGCAGGCTCAGTAGTTGCGGCGCACGGGCTTAGGTGCTCCGCGGCATGTGGGATCTTCCCAGACCAGGGCTCAAACGTGTGTCCCCTGCATTGGCAGGCAGATTCTTAACCTCTGCACCACCAGGGAAGCCTGGTCCACTGTCTTGGTTCATGCTAACAAACCAACCACTTATCACCACCGTTTTGCACCATCAGTGCCAATGTTGACACCATCAAAAATACAAATAACACCTTAGTATGATTATGAAAATAGTTTTGATCTTGTGGACCCCTAAAAGGGTCTCAAGTCCCGCCAGCAATCTGTGGACCACACTTTGAGAACCACTGTGCTAGATTAAGTGTCAAGTACAGAAATTCTTTTAAGCACTTAAACCACCAAGGGGACTCTATTTGCATAAAAATATTTGTTGGTGGTTGTTGTGGTTTGCTCTCCAACTCTTTGAAATGGAATTTTTAAAATCTTGGTAAAAAATAATCTTCTGTTGACAGTTTTGGATGGGCCAGTGCTGTAGTACAAGTTAGGAAATACATCTTACGGCAGAGACATACGCCTCCTGTCCATATCCAGTACGGAGGGTCTTCACCTCCTTCATGTCATGAACCGCTTTAGCAGTCTAGTGAAGCCTAAGGACCTCTCAGAATAATGTTTTTAAATGCAAAACAAATCATACTGAAATACAGTTATAGCCCCATACCACTTTGCGAGGGTGGGGGAGTGTCTGTACTCTGTACTCCAAGTTAATAACCACCTGCTTCCCTCAGTCTTTACTGGCAAGGAGAAGCAGCTAGGGATGACATTTGTTTTTTAATGCATTTGTTCCCATGTCAGTTGACATCTTAAATCCCCAAATTCTGACTATCAATGAGATAGATTTAGACCTAACAAGTCCAGAGCAAGAATGTAGCATAAGGAGAATGATTTTCTCCTCCACCTTCTATAGGACTGAGCGGCACATACCTCCTGCTAAATCCTGACTCTCTCTAAAGGAGAACTGTCGTGGGCTGCAGACAGGAAGGTCTTGGGCACTGTCTCCCTAATAGTCTAGGACTACCGAGGATTCTCTAATGGGACTTTCTAAAATGTTGGTTACTCTTTTTGAAAAACGGTAATCGTTTCATATCAATAACTCCCTTCCTTTTCTCTGCTTCTTAAATCAAAGCAGCATCCTTAGGCTTATTGTACTTTGAGAAACTATCTAGCCCTTAGTGCTAAAAGTGAAGAAGCAAAGAATTTACAGTATGGTTACCGAAAGAGTGAAACCAATCATAACCCCCTGGGGAAATTTTCCACTCTTCTGGTGAAAGCTTTGAAATCAACTGTATTTAGTCTTGGAATTAATAACGGTATTCTAGCATTGTGACCTCCTCTGATTGTGTTTTTCTTGGGCTAATATTGAAATGAATTCTTATTCTTTGACTTAAGGGTGGAGAGGTAAGTTGGTGATTTGAAAATATCCCGAGAGTAGGAAGCCAGCCTGCGCTTTTAAATTTGCCACAAATAATCCACCAGGTGGCTATTCACCACTTTGTCAGTCAAGGGTTTCACTGTGGTCCTAGTAAGTCTTTTCACGACGGGAATCATGCTCCCTATAAACCACAGCTCTCCTTCCGGACCCCACTACTAAGCTCTTTTAGTTTTCACCCTGCTTTCCTTGTATTTCTCACTGCATAGCTTTCCTTCTAGGGGTGAGGTGAACTGTCAAGCCCTTGTATTTCCACGACTGCGTTATCCAATGTTGCTGAATCCTTGATAGCCCTTAATCAATGCATTCAAAAACAGAACCGCCTATTCACTCCTATAGTTCTCGCACCCAGTCAATTCTTAGTCACTCATGATTACACTGTCTTAAGAAACTGCAGTTCCCAGTTCATCTAAAATAATCATTCTGGCTCTTTAGTTTCAATTTCTCTTTATTAAACCTGTTGTGGATTCTGTATGACCTTCTGAGTTGGGACTACAGGGCCACAGAAAGGAGAGGCTGTGAGCCTTCAAAGATCTACAGACATGTTGTTTATGCCCTGGATAACCAGAAGTTGAAAGTGTGACTTTTGTGGTTAGATTTGGCCTCTTAGGCCAAAACTATTAGACTATTGGATGTGAAAGAAAGAAAAGGGAATTCTAAACCTCTTCAGCTGGGAAGGCAAAATCATCAAAATTCTATGAGGTTAAGACAGTTTCTGTGGCTTTTAGAAACTTGTGTGGCCCAAAGGAGTCATAAATAATTTTTATGGTGTAAAAACCCTTGAAGAACGTACTTGGTTTCCCAGGAATTCCTGCCATTCTTACACTCACAAAGTCTCAGGTCGGTGGAGAAGCTCTGTTGGAGCCCCTGATTTGTCTGCCTAGTACTACCTCCAGGAAATACTGAACTGTGTGGGGACTTAGCCTACTCCTGAGGCTTCTTTTAACAGGTGAAATGAACAGATATGAGGTGAGTGATGCATTTCTTTCCAGTTCATAACTCAACTTTGAAGTAAAATCTGCAGTGGTCCTTCTGATCTCTGGCCTCAGTTTTACCGGCATCTTTTCTTTCTGGTGTTGCACGGAAAGCAGTCAAGTTAAAATGTATTTCCATGGTTTTATTAAGATCTAGAGTGGGAAAACTGTAGACCCATAAGAGCCACTGGCAATCCACTCGAATGATATCATACTACCACCCCACAGAAAGCCCACAGAGTGGTGACCTATTTTTCTATGTGACTAGGTAGGAGAGAGGGTGGTGGATCTCTCCATAAACCTGTCCTCCTGCTTATTTTAAGGGCTTGATCAGCATCTCAACATTAGTCGTGCTAGAAGGACAGAGAGTCCTATTGACTCTATGCTTCCAAATTGAATCAGCATAGCCCCCTTTTGCAAAGATTGCTGCCATCTATGTGCTGGGCCGAATGCACAGGGCAGAATTGCCCACAGGGGGCTGGTTAACCAAGATAGCATTTTCAGAGCTCACGGCAGAGCTGCTGGTGGCAGAGGTCCAGCCACATGGCTTTTCTGGGCCTTGGAGACTAGAATCACAAAGCCCCAAAGTCATTATTCCTCTAAGTGGAGCCCGAATCTGGAATGTACTTTTTCTAGCAGGGAGTGGGTTAGAGGTCATTTAATGACATTTCAGTCCTCCAGATGTCTACTAAAAAAATATATCCATAATGATATATCTTCATCCACAATATCATTTAAGCATTTTCTGATTAAAATGCACCAGTACTTTCATTCTGCATTTCACTCTGCTGCTGAATTTTTTATGATGTTGTTTATTGAAAAACAGCAGTGTCTTCTGAAAGCTTTTACCAGATTCCCATGGTGATTTGCTAGGCATAGCACAATTCAAATTAAAATCTCATCATCTTCAAAGGCTACTTTTATGAGCTATAAAAGAGCACCTGCCTGGCCCTGGGTGGGTACCATCGTACAGAGAGGAGACAGGAAGCTTTCCTTCCAGAAGTTTAGAGTCTACATAATACTAATAAAGAAAATGTAGAGGGAAGATTATGCCATTTTTGTGTTCGTGGTATACTTCACATATTGGAACTTTCAGCGACACACTTGAAGCAATTAAAAGGTTCAAAGCAACAGCATTATAATAAAGTCCCTGCTACAATATATTAATATCTTGCAGGGTCTGTAAGAAGAATCCTCAGGAATCATACTATTTGAGGTCCGGCTTAAACTGTGCTTTGGCCTCTGACATCCTCATGAAGCAGAAATGGTCACATTTCAATAAACACGTGACCTTGCTTTGGCATGGACTTGACATTTTACCAAGCATCTTTCCTCTGACTCAGCAAGGTGCACTCCCCACATCCATCACACACATTTCTGCACTCCATATTCTTTCCAATAGAACTCCCTGAAGGAAAAAAAGCATGAACAGCCCATACAGGACCCCCAAGCGAGATGGTATAGAGATTTCGCTCTCCCTTGGCCCCAAACACGTAGCAATGTTAGATAAGAATATTTAAAAAGGAAATCCAAAGAGGGTCCCCATGCCTGGAACAATACCAGAGTGATGAGCCGTGGTGAAATCACAGGCCAGCTGAGCTCCGGTCCAGAATGGGGCAGCGGCAGCCAGCCATTGGGCTCCCTGTCAAGATGGGGGCCAGCACCAGGCTCAGTGCTTTCAGGGCCTCAGGTGGGGAGCCACACTTCCCTCACAGCCAAGCAAAGAAAGCCAGACAAAACGACTGCTGACCCATCACTGGGACTATGGCTTTTAAAGGGCAGACCTAGAGACGTGGTAGAACAAAGCCACAGCCTATGAACAGAATAAACAAAGTTAAATTTACATTCAAATATTTTAGAGTAAAACTGCAGGATATCAAGGAAAAGGAAGAAAAACAGATGACCAGTGAAGGAAGCATAATTAGGCTGATAGCAGATTTCCCATCAGCAACAGTAGATACCAGATGACAGCAGAGTAATACCTTCAGAGTGCTGAGGGAAAATAACCATCAACCTAGGATTTTATATCCAGCTACACAATCACTCTATAGACTTTTTCAGACATAGAAAGAGTTAACCACTTAACGACTTCACTAAAAGGATCATTAAAAGATGGATTATGAGGAGAAGTAAGGAAGGTGCAGGACACAAGATGCAACAGTGAATATAGCCATTGATTAACACCTGTTGGTAGAATGAGTTAAATACTGAGTGCGAAGAGTTTTTTGTGTTAAAAAAGGATTAGATTTAGACAACATTGATAAGATGGGATGGGCAGTGTTTAATGGATAATTAAAAGTGCTAAGATCTTTCCAGATTCAGGAGAAATATAGAAACACCAAATTACTTCAGACTTTACTAGAAAAATATTAATCAAATTTGAACGTTAAACATTTTTAAATGACTCTTCCATCAACTCATCTTTCTGACCATTTATGAATGATTTCTTAAAATTATGCACCTCTCCTCAGTACTTCTCAAGTATTAAGCTGCATTGTTATCGTTTGTATTTTTTAAGCTGTCAGAACCACATATCTGGGGGAAAAAAATCTTAGAACATTAAAAAATGTAAGGGTAATTGTGAAAATAGTAGAAAGAAAATCTTTAGATTCTAAAGCAGAAGAAGAAAGGCAGGTGGTATTATTAAAAACTTTAGAAACCAACAGAAAAGAAAAAAAAAGCAGAGGAAAAGAATAGCAAACAAAACACAAAGAAAGATGCAAAAATAAATCCAAATATATCAATAATCATAATAAGGTAAATGATTACATTCATCTGTTAAACAGGGAGAGGGAGTCATCTGTTGAAAATAGAGACTGGAAGTAAAGGGATGAGAAAAGGTCACCATTTAAATGCTAAAAAAAAGTTTATAAGACAAATTTTAATATAAGGTAAGAGCATTAATAAAAAGGGAACCACATACAAATAAAGGGAACCACTACCAAGAATATATTCTATATAAATGTTAGTAAAGTTACATTTTGTAAACTACAAGTAAAGGGAGACAGGCACAATTATTTGTCAGCTACTTGAGGCCAGGGTGCTTACCATGATGTCTTATGTACAGTAGATGCCTTAATTCGTAAAATAATTAAAGAACCTTGGCATTGGTTCGTTGAAGATTTCAGCTTGATTTATTTAAACACAACAAGCAACCGATTTTGAGCTACTCCAAATTAAGAATCTCTGAAATCAGATTGCATTTGACCATATTGTAGCATCATAGATGTAAACTTTATGAGAAAATTCTAGTTGAAAGTTTAAAATTAGAATCCCAGGTGAAGTTTATCATGTGTTTCATTTCTAATAAAGAGCACTAAAGGATTGATAGCCCTCCTCTACCTCTTTTTTCCTGAGTCTTCCTTCAGCTAGTCACTGAATTCAGTTCTCATAATTTATGATTCTATAAAATTTATGCCTGAAATTTTTTGTCGAGATGGACTTCCTTAAAGTGTCCCACTTGTGTAAAATTTAGGGTATCCAGTGGTTTCTTAAGTAACTCCCACTGGGGCTGACCTCCGCTTAAAGACATTCTTTGTGCAAGTATTCCAGACATTATATGTAGAAGGAAGCGAAATGATCGTTAGCCAAAAAAACTATAATTAGGAAAACGAGTGACTGATAATGTATTCCACTTTTACTTTTGAAAATGTTTGTACAAAACTGGGTTGGGCCCAGTGGTTTTGCACTAGAATCTGTAGACATTTATTTGCCTAATAAAATAACTGCACAATCTGGCAGAATTCTGCATACTTGGCAGCCCTTCCTGCCCAGGAGCCTGGAACAGCATTGGCCCAGCAGGTGTGGCTTTCAAAACGTTCAGAGAGTTGAATTCGGGAAGTCTGCCCAGCACCCCACCTGTGTACCGTATGCCTTCCTGAAGGCCACGTTCGTGCCCAGCTTGTCATAGGTTCAAAGGGCCTCTATTCATTCACAATTGATAATGAAAACTAAAATAATCAAGGGATTGACACTATACACCAAAATTATAATAAATTAAATTTCTCTTCAATAAAAGATGCCATGCATTTTTAAAGATATTTTTGACATTTAGAATATAGATACTCTATAGTGTTTAACACTGTTGTGCACATAAGAAACCTACTCTTCCCCTTGCTAGCATGGGCTTGGTATCCCCTCTTTCCTTAAAGGGTGAGATAGGGGGAAGAATAGAACTCTCAGCAGCCTGGACCCTAGGAAGGAGAGGAAGAGGAAAAATGTTTTCTCATATTTTTGGCTTTTTCCACAAGGTGCTCTTTAATCATAGGACCCAAACAGTCATGACCCAGCTAGTAAGATCCGACTTCCTGGGCCCTACAATCAGAATCACCTGCTTATATAGGGCAAAGGGAGGGGCGGTGTGATGGGGGTCATGCTAGCTGTTCCAATACCCTGAGCCTCTGTGTGCTGGCCTGAAGCAATGATTTTCAGATTTAGAGCCTTGTTATCAGCTGAAATCTTATACGGAACCCAATACATAAACCCAGGCAAAGCATAGCTCTTCTGGTTTTGGTAGGGCTGCGGGGTGCTGGAGCCCTGCCCATCTGGCACAGCCCTCACCTCACCATGGACCGTATGTGTAGCTCAACTTTTCCTTTTACTGGAACTCCTTAAATCCCTCCTTTCTGGGCCCAGGATTAGCCATAGGATTGGAGGGGGCTTGATGACGAAAGATCGTGGCATGAATGAGAAATATACTAGAGACTTCACTTATTTTGTCTTACTAGAGGAGCAAAGTCCCAGGACCACTCTCAGTTTGGTAAGAGGGGAGAGGATTGTTTTAAATGGGGACTGTGGATGGTTAGGAGGCTGCAAAGCACACAGGGTAGGTTGTGTGTGCTTTGTCTACCCAGAAGGCTCACCAGGAGTTACCTTGAACTTGCTGTCAGATCCTGAATTCCTCTCCAGCTTCTGGAGCCTTCCTTTCGCTACAGGTGGACTGGCATATATACTAACACTCGTCCTGCCAGGAATTCCGCCAAAACCTAGGCCTGCTATGGGACCAGGGGAGGAGGCAGAAGGAAATTCCAGGCAAGGGACCCAGATGAGCCAGGCGTGGAATTACCTACTGGCCCAGTGTTGAGGCCCATGAAGGGCAACCAGGTTCTCAAAATCACCAAGGTTCCTCTTTAAAATGCAGGATGGAACTAGAGTCTGTCATACAGAGTGAAGTAAGTCAGAAAGAGAAAAACAAATACCGTATGCTAACACATATGTATGGAATCTAAAAAACAAACAAAAAAAAGGTCATGAAGAACCTAGGGGCAAGATGGGAATAAAGACACAGACCTACTAGAGAATGGACTTGAGGACACGGGGACGGGGAAGGGTAAGCTGGGACAAAGTGAGAGAGTGGCGTGGACATATATACACTACCAAATGTAAAATAGATAGCTAGTGGGAAGCAGCCACGTAGCACAGGGAGATCAGCTCGGTGCTTTGTGACCACCTAGAGGGGTGGGATAGGGAGGGTGGGATAGGGAGGGTGGGAGGGAGGGAGACGCAAGAAGGAAGAGATATGGGAACATATGTATATGTGTAACTGATTCTCTTTGTTATAAAGCAGAAACTAACACACCATTGTAAAGCAGTTATACTCCAATAGAGATGTTAAAATAAATAAATAAATAAAAATAAATAAATAAAATGCAGATTTCTAGCCTTGTCTCCAGAAAAACCTGTTAAATCAAGCTCTCCGTTAAATCAGGGTAGGGTCCGGGAATTAGCATTTCTTAACAGGTGCCCTACTTGATCCTTATTGCCACTGCACTGTCACTAAGAGTCCTTCAAAGCTTTTGAACAGAGGGGTGAAGTGGATGAATTTGCATTTCAGCTAAGTCACTGCAGCAACTTTGTGTAGAATGTGTTCAGGGAGAAGAGATGAAAGGAAGAGATACTGACCAGCTGCGAAGGAGCTGAGCAGGGCCTGAGGTGTGGAATGGATGCCGGAAGGCAGGTTAGAAACCATTTAGGGGTCAGGTTGCAGGGTCGGGCCACTGAATGGTGTCAACAGTGAGGGTGAGAGAGGACCCGGGAGTGACCCCCAGGGATCTGGCTGTAGTGACTGGGGTTTCCTTTGGGCACTGAGGGCCCTTGGGCATTTGACAGGTGCGTGTTATTCATCACAGTCTATCCAGTGAAAATGTTACGGGAGAAAATCAATTGAACGTGATTTTGCTGTCCGATCAAAGTGGAAGAAGGTGAAGCCACTAAGAAAACCTAGAGGGTGTAAGTGTATGCTTTTAAAAATAGCACAGTTTAGAATAAATTTCAACCAAAATTGGCCTTTTTTTTTTTTTTTGTAGTTTTGGCAATTAAAAGGACTCAGTTGAATGTTCGCTCCTAGAGAATATCTCATTTCCCGAATAAATTGAGAATGTGGGGTCTTATGTTGAAACCCAGTCTTACAAGAGGGCTAGTCTTGGGCAAGGGGACACTTTGTGGGGTGCCATGGCAGCTGCCAAGATCCAAGGACCAGATAAGCAAATCGTAGATCAAGCACTGGCAAGCAGTCTGGCAAGCGGGCCAGCTTGGCTAAATCATCACCGTCATGAAGACCTTAGAGCAAGTCTTAAAATAAATATTAAGGTTTTTGTTTAAAACAACCTTATCCTAGAAACACTGCATGGGAAGAAAAAATGAAATTGCATAATCATTTTGACTATATATGTACAAAGAGAACTTCAGTATAAAAAGGGGATTGTAAAACAACACAAGATAGCGAAGCCTAACGCCAAAAATAAAACCATTAATCCTGGGGGGAAACCGTATGGCCCTGGCGGGGGACTGGAGCAGAGCACTGGAGGAACAGCTGTGTTGACACTTATCACATTTGGTTGCCCAAAACACTGAACGGCCATTCACTGAAGTTCTGGGTTCCAGTAAGAGTGGACTGTGTGAGTGGCCAGGAGCAGCTTCCCGAAGCCCCGCGTCCTTGAGCTGCCGGGAAGCAGACGAGTAGTGTTCACTGTGGCCAAGCCGTAGGCAGCTGAGTGCGTGGGTCTTCACAGCTCGTTTCCTGCTTCCGCTTGGTCTTACATCTGAGTCATCTTGTATTTATGTCCTCCTATAGCATTTCCATAAGATGCTTGTGGCCAACACCATCCATCAACCAAATGGGCTCAAATGGAACTGTTTGAAATCTCCTGCGACATGCCTTGCTCTAAGAAAGGAAGAATTGTTAACAGTAATTCTTAAACTAGGAATTTATGTCTTCCCATAAATTGACCTTGAGAGGTTATTTGTGGATTCCAATAGAGAAACGTCTTTCCTAGGTCCCTGCAGTCCTCAGCCCTCCCCTTCCCCACCAACTGATGCCCTCTGCCCCCTCCTGCGAGCCCCAGGCCAGGATCTCTGGGAACAGAATCAGGGGTGTGTGTCTTGGCTTGTTCCTTCTGCCATTTGCTCATTCAGTCGCTGAGTATTTATTGCACCTCTGCTTTTTCCAGGAAGGGTGCTAAGCACTGGAGATGCAGTGAGCAGGCATCTGGGCTCTCCTGGAGTCACTACCTAAACAAACAATTACACAAGTTCTTCTTAAAAGGCCACTGTAAAGTGAACTCGGAGAAGCGCAGGCGCTGTCAGAGTCTCTGCAGGAGGCTTTGGTGGGCTCAGTTGCCCCGCCCCTCGTGTTAATGCAGGTCTCTGGGGGGCTGACTGTGTGTGGGGCAGATCTCTGGACACCCCCTAAATCACTACCATTTTACTCAGCCATTTGCTGTGAAATCTCGACCTCAGAGGACAGACCCTCCTGACCACGCTGGCCGTGCCCGGAGTCTCCTGTGCTCTGCTTCCCACCCAGCTCCTAGCTCCCTCCCTCTGACCCCAGCCCAGTTCCTGGGTCACTCTGACCTAAGGCTCAGGTCCCTGGGGGAAGCCAACTGCCAGAGGATACCTGGAGGGTGAGGGAGGAAGGGAGGTCAGAGCATCCTCATGGCAAAGCCTGGTCACCCTCTATACAAGTTTTAGTTTGTTTTACAATGTGTAGATCTCCTTAACCTTTTCTGATGATAAAACTAAAATATATATATTATAATTAAAGCTAACATTTCAAAAACAAATAAAGTTCAGTGTATTCCCATCTTCCATTACATCTACCACCATAAATGACTTCTTTTAACAGTTTGGTGTTTATCCTTACAGATTTTTTTTTTTTTTTTTTTTTTTGCGGTACGCGGGCCTCTCACTGTTGTGGCCTCTCCCGTTGCGGAGCACAGGCTCCGGACGCTTGGGCTCGGTGGCCATGGCTCACGGGCCCAGCCGCTCCGCGGCATGTGGGATCTTCCCGGACCGGGGCACGAACCCGCGTCCCCTGCATCGGCAGGCGGACTCTCAACCACTGCGCCACCAGGGAAGCCCCTTCCAGATATTTCTGTCCTTATGGAAACACATTTTATTTTTATGTTGTCCTACATGTTCATATTGTCCTATAATTGACTTTATTTTCTTAGAAAGGTATTTGGGGTCTAACATCGTGCATTTGTAATGGGTTTTCATATGCAATGAGGTGCTCTTATTGCCTTCACTTCATGCATGGCTGGATGGGCTGACGTACACCATTCCACGTGCTTCTCGTATACTCCTCTCTGCGAACTGTGCACCTGTGCTTCCCACAATAGGCTCAGGTGCTCAGCTGGAGTGTGTCTGTTCCTGAATCTCTTTATTCCGGTTGAATTTGTTACTGTAATTGTGTAATTTATTTCAGTGGTATATAAACCAAAGAAGCACGAGAGGGAAAAGAAAATGTTGTTGAAAAAAATAGATATTTAAGTCATATTTTCCAACTCCCAACTTGAACTAAAAAAAACCTTTTAATAACTAACCATTTACCCTAATGGTATTAGATTCAGTGGCTTCAACTGACTCATAAACTTCATTGACCATAGGACCATGTTTGCTGAGTTATATCCACTCTTAATTTGCCTTGCCAGTATTGTCTCTGAAGAAACATCCCATAGCTGTTTGGTTTGTTTGTAAATTGGGTTATCTTTTCTCCTTAGAAATACCTAAGAACCAGACATGTCTTATCTAGGGTATCCAATGTAGTCTGCCTTGATGAAAGAGGATTTTTAGCCCTTCTTTTCATGTCATTGTAAGCTCTAGTAATGCTGACAAAGACACTGCACTCAACCTCATAGAAGAGAAATTTTCTATCCAGAAATTCCAGATTTTCTATTTGAAAATCACAACTGTTGCTTTTGAAAGTGAGATAATGTCTATATGCAAACATCCGGCCACTTCCTAACCTAATATAACATTAGAAATGGTTTTACAGCCCCTCCAAAATTTACAGACCCTCTATGTGACTGTTGTAGGTACTTAATAAGTATTTGTTGGGCATGTGGATACACAGGGAAACACATTTCTACAGGATTGGCTGTACAGGGATCTCTGATTAAGTCTGAATGAATTAAGTCATACTGAATTCATTCAACAAATATTTGTTAAGTGTCCACTGTATACTTCTCAGTTTCTCATAACTGCTGGGGCCACAGCTAGCCACAGTCAGTCGAACTGCTCCAAGATGCTTGTCATCTAGCTAGAGACTTCAGGCCACTGGGAAACGCAGAAATTCATTTAACTCAACAGAACCAGCACTGTGAAATGCTCTGACCGTATGTGTACCTGGCCAGTGAAGCAGGCTGGTGCAAGGCAAAAAAGGGATTTCATTTCTTCTCATGAAATCCATCAATTCTGTACATCTTCTCAAGGCCTTCCCGTATCATTAAAGTATCAATTTTACTTACACTGTATGACATTTGACAAAGCCCTGCAGAGACCGCCAGACATCTCACTGCTGTGTTTTCTCTTCTAGGACATCAACGAGTGTATCCTTGAAAACTATCCTGAGTGTTCCAACCCCAGGTTGTTTTACATCATTCCGTACTTTTGTGGACAGCATCCCAGATGCAGGTAAGGACTGAAACAGGCTCATGACGTGCTCACTTGGACAACAATGACGGGAAACCCACCAGCTGGCACTGCATGGGCGTCTTCTGCGTCCCCAGTCTCTCTAACTTCTGGAATTCAGTTAATATTTACTGTTAATCTTTCAAGATGGCATTTGAGATTCTGAATGTCCTATAAATAAAGAAATGAACAAATCAAGGTCTGGCAGAGGCCTTGGGAACCACCCGTAAAGCTGTGTAACTGAAATGCCAGCCAAACTCTTCTTCACCTTTGACATACAGCTGTCACTCCCCAGCCCATGAGATAGTAAAGCCCAGGGGGTGCGCCCAACCTGCTCCTCTGTAGTGACTGTGCTGCATCCACAGCTGTCCTTGCCAGTGTGGTGTGTCTGATTGGGTCTGAAACACTAGATGCTCGCACCCAAAATTCCAGAGTGTCTCTCTCCTGAGGCATACTTAGTAAAAAGAGAAGAAAGTACTTTCTAGTGATCCCTCCTCAACCTTACTTGGTTGCAAGACCTTCTTTAGAAAGTGACTTATTCAGATAGTAAGGGCCCTCAGTGTGGTCCACCCACCTCCTGCATCTGCATCCCTGGGGTACTTGTTAGGAACCCTCACCTGATCACAGTCTCTGAGGTGAGGCCCAGGCATCTGTGACCACCTCCCAGGTGATTCTGGTCTAGCTACACTTGAAATTCGTTGTACTAGACAAATGTGTAGCCTCCAGAAGAAATGGTAGTAACGATGAATATTATCTTTGCTTGGTGGAAAATAAACCCTGCTGCCAGAAGCAGCATTTTCCCCGAAAGGAGACATTGATTAGAAGGTCGTTGTGTTCCTTAAGAGACTGGGGGTTGGGGGGGACACAGCTGTTTCCAAGTTGCAGCTCACTCGTACTTTTTGCTTACACTGTGATTGCTGCTTAGTTATTATGTGTGCTGTTATTATTGACGTTTTGCCGAGTTAACCAATTGGCTTACGGTCAGAATTCTGGGGCTAGAAGTGCCAGTTTTCTGCTTCATTATAAACTCCTGAGCTCAGGAGGCCTCCCTCACCCACCCTGGCCCCTGGAGTAAATGCCTTCTGCTTCACGGTCAGGGCTTCAGATCCTGGGAAGATTTGGGGCCAGTTGACTCGCTTTCTGTCAAAATGAGGATATTTATTCCAAGAAACAAGATTCCAACTCCTTAAAGTACTTTTAAAATTATATATTTCCCGATCTTGGGGCGAGGACTTCTGATGCCTTATCTCATGGTGATTTTCAAAATGCTTTCAAAATGTCACCTTGTTCTACCTTGATGACAATTATTTGAGCTAAGTAAGGATTATTAAAAATTTTCAAAAAAGAATCCTGGCTTGCCCAAATTCCCCCAGATAGTCAACGCCAGCCAGGCGTTACATTCATATCAGTGTTGTTGGCTCCCGGATCTGCCTTACAAATAAGATTAGGCTGTTTTCCTTCTGTAATTGAAGAAAAAAAAAAAAAGTTTGTTTTTAAATTCCTCAAAAGAATAAGATGATTAGTGGTCATGACCTGACACCTATTTTGATTTCTGCAGACATCAAAATCAGTAAGTTTCATATTTCAAAACTTCTAACTTTACGGGTTCGGTTTGGTCCTCCTATTAAAAGGCCATTCTAATCAGCGTTTATTGAGACCTAGCTGCCTGGGCCCATTTTCTCTTAACAAACATTTAGGTGGGGCTCGCTGGGCCCTGGAGAAAGTGGGATTTGGACTTGTGTGACTGGGGATGGGTGGGAGAAGGGAGAAGCTTCCAACATGTTGTTGCTGCAATTCGAAAACCAATCTTTGATTTCAAACTCATTTTTATATCCATAAAGGGAGCCTGGTGAGTGGGCCCTTGAAAGAGCAAAGCTGAACGTGAATGAAAACTTCCTGCTTGTGGGGATTCTTGAAGAGTTGGAAGATGTGCTGCTTTTACTGGAAAGATTTTTACCTCATTACTTCAAGGGTGTGCTCAGTATCTACAAAGACCCAGGTAACTCCGTCTGTAAGCAAGTGCTTCTCTGTTTTGAGGCTTACTCACCTTGAAAAGGACTCGGGAAATAAAGGCGTGAAATCATCTCTTCTGTTAGTGAAGGGGAGCTCCCCTGGCTTCAAAGCAAGGTTAGAACCACGAGATTTAGATACCAAAACCTTGAGCTTCAGGGCCAAACATAAACTCGCCATGTTTTAAAGGCCGGATGCTTCCGTTTCTCCCTCTGGAAAGTGAGATGGGCAGCATTCCCGTGGGCCGTGTCCTGGTGCTGGGGTGAACCAGTGAACAGGCAGGTGTGTGATGAGGTAACTCTGGCCCTACTTCCATTTGACAAAAGCAAATCCTGGCACATAGAGTCCATAAAGCAGCACATTGAGAATACAATTATGATTTTACTCTAATAGATGGAGTGGTGTCCAAACAGAAGAAAGAGAATGCAGCAAAGCAATTATAAGGGTTGCCCATAGTGTCACTGTAAAATCATTACTTTCAGAAGTCCGTCATTTGTTCTTCTCAACTTTGTTTCTTTCCTGTTCTTAATCTACTGCTGCCTCAACAATACCTCTTCACTAATCCGTTTATGGTTTTGTTTTGTTGTCGGGAAATGGAAGGTATTATTCTGCTTTGTAGAAATGAGGCACAGAGGAAGGGCTCCCCAAACGAAGCCTCTGCCTCACATGCCACGCAGCCAGGCAGGGACCTCGTACCACACCTGCATCACTGACAGGTGCTGATGCCCAGGTGAACTGGTTCTGCCTACAGGAGCCCTGACTTTGGTTCCATCGGGTGGCCCTACCACTACCAGGGACTTGCTGGGGGAAGGTGATTTTGCCTTGGTCTCCCAACACTCTTATTCAGAGGCAAACTCGCATGTACTTACATGACCATGGACCTCGAGGTGTGTCTCCGCAGCAAGAAGTGTGGTTGGAATAGCTAGAAGCATAACAAACTCTAAATTGTCATTTTTTGAAACAGGGCCTTCCTTTGCTCTTTCAACTCTGGGCAATTTAAAGAGTTCAAAGAATTTAAAGAGTTCTCCTGTGACCAGTTTTTAGCTCTGTAGGACAAAGTAAACTCTGGTCTTTGTGCAAGGAGGAGTCTCACCCTAAATCAGGCTCCTTTGAAGAAAAGGTTTACGTTATTCATTGTTATTTCCCTTCTTCGGCTTTATCTTGTTGTATAGTGTGTGGGGGTGTGGGGGTGTGAGATGTACAGTATGAGATAAAAGACTGACTGGGTCTTGGAGACACATAGCTGTCAGATAAGAAGAACACACTCTTATCCCAGCACTTGGGAAGAGTATGGGTGAGGCCACACCACGCACTTCATCCATCCTGGGATCTGGGATTGACACGATCCACAGGATGTCACAGCCCAGCACACCAAGGGTCAACATCTGAAGTGTAGGTCTGATAACTTAGAAGAGGACATTTTAATCTTTGTTCTTCTTAAATACAAATAAACCACATACAAAAATCTTAGCCCCAAGGGCTCACTTACCTACTGTTGTCAGGATGTATCATCTTCACTTCCCAACTGTTTTCCTCATTTAAATACCTGACTTCTCAGGAATTGTAGGCCTTCGTCCCGTGATCTAGAAGCCCATTAATTAAAGTAGAACATATTTTTGAAGATTGAGTGACTGTTAGCTCTTTTGTCTTTAGCTGTGATCTTTCCACCTATAAAGATTTTTCTCCCCTTTGAGTTTGGCATAGCAATATATGAAATACTTCTGAGGCTGCTGCCCCAGGGAGAACGCAGGCCAGCCAACACATTACCAGTTCACACAGTCCAGCTATACTAGTGGTTAAAACAGCGAGACACGTCTACACTGCCCTGGGCTCCCACACTCTAGGTGCACTTCCACACACACACACACACACACACACACACACACACACACCTCACCGTCGCCCCCCCCCCCGCAAGGCCCCCACCCCCCCGCAAGGGAGTCTTCAGGACTCTGGCCCAGGACTCAACAACTGTTCTAATTTAGTTCCTGAGTGGAACTGGTGTTAAATATTTTGCATATCACTCCAGTGTAATGGGCTCCGCTGCCACACGGCACGTAGACAACAAAATGAACATTTGAGTGATCCTTCAGTAACTTCCCCTGTGTTTTGTGGTCTCTCAGGCCCCTTCTGTGAGATTTTTCTATGGTAACCTTGAAGGCCAAGTTGCTCTGTCCCAAAGAGTTTCCTCATCCCCTGAAGCAGGGGACAGGAGATGAGCATCCTTGCCTGGCCAGCTTTCTGGTATATTTTAGCCTCTGCAAAGACTAAGCCCCTGTATTGTTTCCTCATGGCCGCAAATCAGTGAGCTGGTATCAAATAGGTTAAAAGAAGAGAAGCAGCAGGTCACTTCATCATTCACACCAGAGCCTCATCACCTGTGCATTTTCAATCTCCACTCACAGATAATGGCCCACTAAAATCATTGCTCTTGCCCTTTATACAAGAATTTTATAACTGAGTAGACTAGAGGACAGAGGGAAGAAACACTAAAATCTGAGACCTTTAAATATTTGTAGGTTAAACTGACCATGGAGCTGGATTAAGAGGCAAACATTCCACTTGCCATTTTTCTTTGGTGCTCGTCCTGTTATTTAAAAAATGCAGGTGTGTGCGGATTTCAGCAGTCCCCTTCCAGCAAGACGAAAAATATTTAGACCAGTCTCACTGCTGAAGAAAAAACACTAATAACAATAACCGGGGAGCTGGTAAAAGTAGCATCCGCTAGTCAGATGGGTTTTGCCACTTATTCTAGATGGGAAGGATAGTCATTAATTCTTTCCAGTCAGTACTGTGGGTTCCTATAGCCCACCATTTAGAGAAGTTAAGAACTTCGCTAAATAACAGGTCAACTGTTTGTGCTCCCTCACCCCATTCATTGCCTGTAAGAAGGTATATGCTGGTGAGTAAACTTGTCTCCTACCAGAAATATTTGAGAAACTTAGTCTTCATAAATTTTTTTGAAATTTAGCCATTTTATATTAATGTTTGCATTCTGTGGAGACCCAGTTAGTGTATCTCAGAAGAAGTTGAAGATAGTAAGTACTCGAGATGAAATAAGAATGAAAGTTGTAGCCTGGTGGATAACCAGGAGGACACACTCTGGTATTTCCCGCCAGCCCAAGGGCAGTTGCTAATGCTGAGGCCAGTACCTTGGAGTGAGGGCTCAGTAAACTCCGCCCAACCTGGGTATGAGTTTGAATTGGGGGAACCAAGGCCGAAACAGATTTACTGGGTAAGAGTGACCTCACTTCTTTAACTTATGCGGTCTCATTTTTTATTGATTAATCTCGATTACATTTGCTCATTACTTAACTTTCAAAAACGAGAAGCTTGGAGCCGGCCCAAAGAATTGGAGAGACAGCTCCATGGTCATCCACCGAAATGTGAACCAAAGGGCCACAACTTAAGAGCTTCTGAGCCACAAGCGTTAACGTGTTCATGAATGCTTTTCCCCCTTAGCTCTTAAAAAGGGACACGCTTTCTTAGTCATAGTTTCTTTAGGAGCTAAAATCACAGTGGTGTTAAAGGCCACAATAAATAAGAAAATTAATTAAAGACAGAGAATAAGTGGATATCTGTGATAGGGAAAGACCTTATATCAGCGTCTCCCATATCCGCCCCTGACTTGGTGAGTAACCCAGCTGTTCCAGTTCAGTAGTGCCACTTAGCATCCAGATATGGAACAATAGGACCTGATATTTTAACCCTCCTACGTGAGGACTACATGAGGACTTGAAAGCTAATCCTTTTCCCTTGTATTTTAAATACTTTCCGATCCTTTCCCCTTGTATTCTAAATACTTTCCGTGACTAGCATTACATTAGTATTCATTTTCAACTTGTTTCCGTTACAAATGTAAACACTGGAACCTCAGTAGAGAATTTACAAGACTTTTGTGGGCTGTCTTGAGAATCTGGCCACCAACTATACTACAAAGGAAAAATGTCTAATTCCAAACAAAATGACTTCCGTGCTAACTTTGAGGATTTAAGTTCATTCATAAATTGGGTGCTTTGTTTTTTTTTTTAAAAAAAAACTGCTTATACTTAAATATTTTTTATTAACAACGATGATAAATAAAGTACAAATTTAAATATCTTTTTCCTAGGCATGAATGATAATTAGACTCCTATTAAGGGTATAGCAGTGTACTCTTGGAGTTCATTTGCATTGCAGTATTCAAATCTGAGGATATTTACATAGAAAATTAAAATTGTCCTATTATTCATAAAGAAAAGTTATTATTATTTTTTTTTATGCGGTTCGCGGGCCTCTCACTGTTGTGGCCTCTCCCGTTGCGGAGCACAGGCTCCGGATGCGCAGGCTCAGTGGCCATGGCTCAGGGCCCAGCCGCTCCGCGGCATGTGGGATCTTCCCGGCCCGGGGCACGAACCCGTGTCCCCTGCATCAGCAGGCGGACTCTCAGCCACCGGGGAAGCCACATGGGAAGCCCAAGAAAAGTTGCCACCAGGGAAGCCCAAGAAAAGTTATTTTTTAAAGAAAGAACACTGAGTTGGGAGTTTGAAGAGACTCCTTGTCCTCTTTCTGCTGTGGTTCTGCCCAGAGGACCCGAGCAAATGTAGCTTTGGGCGGTTGATCGCTAAGGTCTATATTATTATGATACTAAAGTATCACATATAAGGTTTTAAGGCTCCTCTTTCTACCTTCTGTTGGTTAGCACAATAATACGGTGCTTCCCCCCGGCCCCCGCCCCGCAAAAACCACAGGCAGTCCCCATTGCCTTCGTTAATTCCCAGGTTTAGTTATGGAGACTATCGCCACCTAGAGGACATAACGAATCCTCGCTGCAGGGTCATTCCTTCAGAATCCGTTCTTCCCTAAGCCAGGGATCCCAACACACTCTCTGGTCACACTGTCCACCCTTCTCTCTCCACACCATATGCATTTCTGTCCAGAAGACAGAATATCATAATTATTAGGGCACAGCCTCTGGAGTAGGCAGTCTGGGCATTAAAGCCCGTTCTCCACTTAACTGGATAACCAGAGGTAAGGTGTAACCCCTGTACCCCATAGCCTCCCCATCTGTATAAGGCACATAAACAGTACTGTCTACTTCACAGGGTTGTTGTGAGAGATGAACCTGATCGAATCCATGTAAAGCCCTTAGCCCAGAGCTTAACATATGATTAAGTGTTCAATAATTAGCTATTAGCCTGCCAGCCACATTACAGGAGAGAGGGCCATTATCTGGGAGGAACTAGGGCTTCAGCTCTCTCTGTAAGTTCTACATGAAAGAAGGAAAGAGAGGAGGGGGGGGAAGAAGAAAAAAATGGTCACCCTTCACTTACTTCATCAGTGACAGCTGACCTATGACTGTGAAATCGCATGCCTTTAGGAAATAGTATTTCTGACTTAGAAGGAGAGGAACAATTATATTCTGGCCAATACTTTATTCCTGAAACAATCACAGGGAATAAGTTTAATGGAAATATTACTACAGTGACATGCTCAGGACTGAAAAACACACACCATGCAAGTCACTGAGGGTTTTTAAAAAATCATCTATTTGTATGCCTGAACTCTTAGCAGAAATATCAGGGCGTTAAAATTTCAACCTTAAATGAAATCCACTGGTTGAGATGTGACCAGGGCCAATTACCATTAACTCGAGTTGAATGTTGAATCTTTCAGCCTGTTATGCATCATGTTATTTAGTAGATATAGGATGGGTGTTCAGTGATTTAATGGCGTTTTTATTTTAACTATGACCCTAAGATTCAGTTCCTGAAAAACCTTTATTTTCCATATGCAGAATTGCATACTTCAGAGCGCTGTTAATGAATTAAACTTTGTCCAGCAGGTGGCAGTGTCTCTCCATTTTCTCAAGGAAGTGCTTGTGGTTTCCTAACAGTTTGCATCTGCTGACAGGCGTTTACAGAATGCTTGAACACAGATGTACAATTATGCCCAATATGGGGCCTGAAAATGGGATCGTATCAAAAGGATTCCAAGTACAATTGATTGCAGTAGTCCAAAGCACATTATCTGAGAGCCAGTGGGGTCGGGAATTGGGGGATAGTTTACAAATAAGTTTGCGTGGGTTAAAAATATATGTACCGTCTACTCTGGTTTTATAAAAATCATCCATCATTCTACAATGATTGGATTAAACATGCTATTTCTCATTTTTTATTTCCATCTTCTTATTACTTTTGTGCTACAACAAAACCCAAAAACATTCTGGAACTTCACGGGTATACAACTGATGGTTGGGAGAAATTCAGACTATCTACAGGCACCAATGAAGTTATTTAAAAACCTCAATTATTGGGCTTCCCTGGTGGCGCAGTGGTTGAGAGTCCGCCTGCCGATGCAGGGGACATGGGTTCGTGCCCCGGTCCGGGAGGATCCCACATGCTGTGGAGCGGCTGGGCCCATGAGCTGTGGCTGCTGGGCCTGCGCGTCCAGGGCCTGTGCTCCACGGCGGGAGGGGCCACAGCAGTGAGAGGCCCGCATACCGCAAAAAAAACAAAAACAAAAAACCTCAATTATCATTTATAAAAAATAGGATACCAATCTGTTACTGGTTCATGTACCATCAATATTCTCCATAACGATTTGTTTATCACCAGTCATGTCCTAGGCTCAGATTCTAGTCAGGTTGGTACTGCATTACGTGTGTGTGTGTGTGTGTGTGTGTGTACACCCATTCATGTTCAAACAACTAAACTCCTTATTACACAGCAATGGTATCTTAGTGAATAGTCTTGCATGCGAACACCAGCAACAGTTCCTAAATAATAATAATTTGCATAGCAATTTACCGTTTATAAAGCACTTCCTTAAGATGACCTCGTTTGATTCTTACACGAATCCTCTGAAGCTGAGGAGGACAATTAGTCTTTGTCTCACTTTCTAAATAAGAAAGCTGAGAGTCAAAGAGTAGAATAGCTTTGCCCACAGTTATCAAGTCCTAAGTGACCACAGACATTCAAGCTTCTGTCCCCAGAACCACCACAAACTCCATGAATCTATGACCCTCCAAACATCCTTCATACTTAATCACTAATACAGAGCATTAAGTGGGTATTAAGCACTCTTATGTATTGCAGTTGAAGGTAAATGCTTGAAAATAAAATCTGTAGATTATCTCTATTTAACACATGGTCTGATTTTATAGTAATAACGTTCCAAAAATATTTCTCTTCTTTGAAGACTAATATCTAAATAGCAGGTATAATCTCAAAATACTAGAAAAATTCAACAAGCGCTTTCAGCAAGTGTTTCCATGTCTGCAATACACTCCAGCCCTGGGCGACAGCCGTATAAAGATAAAGAAAACCATATCTGGCATGAATGCCATCGCAAACTGGATGGGCACTTCCTACTGGAGATATTTGGGCCAGGCCTTGAAGGGTGCATCGCTCTTCACCAGGTGGATGTGGGAGGAGGCAAGTTAGGCAGAAAAAAATAACATGAGTGCAGACCTGGAGGTGTGAAGACACAGAAGTCCCAAGTCCCATACTTGGGAGGCATGAGGGGCGTCCAGCCCACCTCGGCCCTTGCCTACTGACCTTGCCTCTTTGAGCTGAGCCCCCAAGTCTTCGCAGCTCAGTCACCCTACTGCTAAGCCAGCCCACAGCCTGTTCTCTTATAAAAGTTCTCTTATAAAAGTATCCGCAGCCTTAGATCTCTATGTGGTACAACCTGGAACTGAGTCACTCATACCAATCCCAGAACCAGTGGCCAAGCCACAGTTGCCAGAGGGCCATGTGTCACTCCCCCAACCCCGCTTTCCCTGCCCTCTGCAAGCCTGACCACCACCCAAGGATCCCTCACTTCCTAACAGTGTGTCAGGATACTGCCAGGTTCCCAGGTCCCTAGAGCTGGGATTCTTCCTCCTTGCTTTCTTTCCGTTTTTCTGCGCCCAAGACCCAGCCACTCTCCAGGCCTGGCGTAACCATTGGCTCCAGTCGGTCCTGCACTGTTCCACTGGGGAGCCCACCACACCTCTCCAGATACCACCTACTGCCCTGCCTGACCCCCAGATTCCCCTCTCTGCCCACCAGCGTGGACTCCCCTTCTGTTACCAGGCACTCGCTGACTCCGGTGAGCTCGCTGTATCCCTTGATGCTGCCTCTGGTCTTCCTGGCCTCCCTCACTAGGAGCCCTTGGAATACCTTTCCCGAAGTTTCCCCCAGTCTCCACCTCCCATCCATGCACCCTGGGAAATTGATCTCTTCTAGGTCCCAACCTCATCCTCTGGAGAACCCCAGATGCTCCCCACAGTGTGGCCAAGCATGGGCTATGCAGTTTTCTTTCTTATGATTCATTTCCCCAGACAAAAAGGTGGCTAATAATATCTGGGTGTGTGGTGGAGGTACCAGCATTCTTCTGTGTTTATAGGTGAATTTCTTCTACTTGGGAATTTATTCACTTCTACCTTGAGCAGTTTTTAGTTGAACTTGACAGTAATGTGCTTTGCATTGAGTAAGAATGTTACCAAGTGTGGAATTAGTCACCACACATTTCAATTTTTGGACTTTCCTGGTAACTCAGCAAAGCTGAAATGCTCCTAGAGCCGGGGCAAAGATTAGAGACCCGACCCCAGAGGTGATAGTTGATCTTTTTATAAAAGACCCTGTGAGCTTCCTTGCTCTTTCACGCCCAAACTTCCAAGGTCTGTACCCGCCCCAGGGCCTAATGTGGTGATGTGGAAAGGGCCTCAGACAGAGAATTTCAGAACTGTCTTTGTGCCCTTGACTCACGGTCTTGCCTTGCTGACATTCTTTGCTTATAAAATGTACCCCCAGCTGGGGCGAAGTACAATCCTTACCCATTTCGCATGACTCAACATTTTACAATGGAAACTTCTATTTTTGTTCAACTAAATCTTGTTCAAATAAAAATATCATTTCCTGGGCTGTATTTTTTTAATATCTCATACATTTTTATCAACATATAATGTCCTAGCTTTTCACGTCTTGCAAATGGTGTCGGACTGTGAAAGAACACAGTGAAAAACTGCAAATATGCCTGTGTACAGAACGTTGCTGCTTTTAGTGGTTTCTTGTGAGCTATGTTAAGCATATTCATTTCACTGTCCGCAAACCCATAGAGAAATCCAACCTATTTCCCCACTGATGAGAGTAGGGAAGTTTTACTTGTTGAGTGGGAGGTTCAGATACTCTGGAAAGTCTCACCTCTCCAGTTTTTACAGTATGCTTCTAAGTACTTCTGTTGCCTTGTCGTAGCCAGACACTACTGGAGCTACTTTTCAAAGCACGTTTTCCTAGAATTTTACCTTCCTGTTTTTTAACTATATATATTAAAGTAGTGCATATATATAATTAAAAATCAAATAGTACTAAAAGACATGTAATGAAAAGCAGTCATTTCCTATTTCAACCCTCTCCATTGCAAAGTCTGGTTCTGCAGAGGCAAACGCTTTCAGCACTGTTAGCTGGTTCTTCTGATAATCACCACACTAATTATAACCAGTATGCACAGGCTTGTTTTATTCTTATTGTCTTGATGTATTTATTTGAGCCGTTATTTAGTGCTCTTATTCCACCACCCTTACCTCTACTTCCTCTCCTCCACCATCTTCATAGTATAGCTCTATCCATGTGTTACACGCGTAGCCCCTGTTTACGTTACTGTGACTGCATATGTTTGTTCGATGCTGATCCAAGTAGTACACCATCATCTTGTTTCATTTCTTGCATAACTTACTGTTTTTCTAGAATTGATCATTGCCTTGGGTTTTTTATCCACTTAGATTTATTTATACCTATCAAAATTTTCATATGTGTCGGGGCTTCCCTGGTGGTGCAGTGGTTGAGAGTCCGCCTGCCGATGCAGGGGACGTGGGTTCGTGCCCCAGTCTGGAAGGATCCCACATGCTGCGGAGCGGCCGGGCCCGTGAGCCATGGCCGCTGAGCCTGCGCGTCCGGAGCCTGTGCTCCGCATCGGGAGAGGCCGCAACAGCGAGGGGCCCGCGTACCACAAAAAAAAAAAAAAATTTTCATATGTGCCATTAGATCTGTTGTATCAATCTTACTTTTGATTTTTTTCCCATATTTTTATCAGTTAAGTATACCATTCCATTTCCTGCTCCCCCATCCCAGGACCACTACCCTCCTTCCCACCCAGAGCTCTAACTTCCTGCTTCCATCTGTGCTGATTACTCAGAAGCTCCCTTCGCAGCTGTCCTGCAACTTCCCTTTACCATTTTGCTGAATGTATTGTATCCCTGATCTCCTGAATCCCTCAAATTCTATTTCTTGATTTCATAACTCATTTTATTCCAAGATAGGCCCAAATTGCTTCCTGATAAAAGGTGCGTGGGAGGTAGTAAATTCTTTGAGTCCCTGCATGTCTGAAAAGCTCAGTGTTCTACCATCTCGCCTGATTGCCAGTTTGGCTGGGTATGGATTTCTTCATACATGCACTTCATTTCCCACATCTTTTTCTCTGACTTTTTCATTCTCTCTCTCTCTCTCTCCTGGAGTGTTCCGTTTATTCCTTTTATGAAAGTTTGCAACGCCTCAGGGTACTGAGTATTCGGTAGATACATTTAAGCTTAAAACTCGTGTTTTCCATTTCTGGGAATTTTTCTTGTTTTACTTCTTTCATGATTTTATCAGCACCATTTTCTCTGATTCATTTCTGGAATGCTGTTGGTCAGATATTTGAATCCCTAGGTGCATCCTCTCTATGTGCTTTATTTTTTTTTCCTCTCTTAATTTCCATTTCTTCAACTTTTTCTCTCTGGAAGAGTTCCTCGATGTGTATTCCAGTCATTCTGTTGAATTTTCTCTTTTCCAAGAGCTCTTTTTTAATATTTTTTGTCTTTTTGCATAATATCTTGCTCTTGCTTGTTGGGTACGATGCCCCCTTAAATCTCTGAAAATTACAGAGATTTTTGAAAAGTGTTTTCATCTATTTCTTACATTATCTCTACTTGCTCCAGGATCCTTTTCACTGTTCGGTTGATTTGGGCATCTCTTTTTCAGTCTGAAGTCTTTCCTCTGATAATCTTTGTCGGAACTCATATTTGAGGGTGAGACACTAAAGAGCTCATTGAAAGTGCTGTGCAGTAGGGGAGGCTTATCAACTAATGGACCCACTTGGGATGATCAGGCAGCGATAGAAGTTTTGCTGGGAAAACATTTGTTAGTGACTTTAGGTCTTTTTTTCTCTGGAGTTGATCCAGTTTCCCCACTGAAGAGTCCCCCAAATATCCCCTTGGGGGACGGGAGGTGAGGAGGGAATAGGGGAGCAGGACACACGTCTGATTGCTGGTGAGGGACAGGAGCTGAAGGCCCACGTTCAGGCACAATTCACTTCATTGTTCTCATTTTAGCCCATGCTCTCCTCTCTCCGCTGGGTTAGCAAATCAGTCTGGAGCCTCTGCCAGATTCTTTGGAGACTTAATCCTAAGATTGCCGGATCACAGGCAGTGGAGAACGGGGGAAGAAGCATTGCAAGATAGCTGGCTGCATGCAGGTGTGGAGGGAATTTGGGGCCCAACTGCTTCATAGCCAGACTACCTGCCTCATGCCCGGCTTTCCCATCTGGGCTACCTGGTGCCACTCGTCTCTCTCTCAAGGGTTCTTTGGGTGAGCTGACCCTCCTGATGTATGTCTCCCCTCTGCCAACACTCCAGTGCGTATACTCTGCTCGGCCACGTGCAATGCACTCCTCCAACCACTTTTCATCTTCCAGAAGTTGTTTGAAGTTTGTCTTCTATTGAAATCCTTCTCCAGTTCTTTGTCCTTGCAATCTTTTTATAAAATTATCGTCCTTTACTGTCACTTTAGTGAAGTGTTTCAAAGGAGAGGTGTTGAAGGCCTGTAGTCAGCCTACTGCGTTTATCTGGGAATGTGCTAACTACCTGAACTTTACGATTCTATTACCAGTTTTGTGTGTATAGCTTCTAGCTAGATCTGTTATAAATGTTTCTTTCATGGGATATCTGCGTAGCCATGATGTGAATCGGGCCACCGTAGCACTGCCTTCAGCATCCGTATCTTGGGATTACAGTAGTGATGAAATTTCAAAAGCAAAGCAAACAAAAACAAGATCCCTTAATGGTAGTTTATTAGTTAAACTCCTTTGTGTTTTGTTTTTTTTTTTTTTGCTTTTCATTGGAGTAGAGTTGTTTTATAACGTTGCGTTAGTTTCTGCTGTATAGCAAAGTGAATCAGCTCTACGTATACATATATCCCCTCTTTTTTGGATTTCCTTCCTGTTTAGGTCACCACAGAGCACTGAGTAGAGTTCCCTGTGCTATACAGTAGGTCCTCGTTAGTTATCTATTTTATACATAGTAGTGTATACGGGTCAATCCCAGTCTCCTAATTCATCCCCCCATCTTGGTATCCATAAGTTTGTTCTCTACATCTGTGTCTCTATTTCTGCTTTGCAGATAAATTCATCTGTACCATTATTCTAGATTCCACATATAAGCGATATTATATATTTGTTTTTCTCTTTCTGACTTACTTCACTCTGCATGACAGTCTCTAGATCTATCCACGTCTTTTTACTGAATGATGTTTGCTATGATGAGGCCCCAAACTACTGTTTTTTAAGATTACCTGGAAGACAGATCAGGGCCATATTGGAGATTTATTGGATGGGAGAGAATGTAAATTATAAGAACTGATAAAAAAGACACTCTCTCATGATCAGAGGCAGGACCCGACCGTCCAAAGATACCATGCCCATGTAACTTGGCAGAAACAGGCACCACCGTTTTGTGTGCTGTCCTGTGTCGTTTCCCTAACCTAATGCAGGGATAGTGACACAGGTATCCCAAGCCTGGAGAGCCCAGGGCCTCGGTCCATGAGCGCTGTCAGTCAGCACATGTCCAGGAGAAAAAGCCGCCGTTGAGAGGGTTTCTCGGCAGCAGCTGCCTTAGTAGCAGTAGCAGCAGCTCATATAACAAATGTTTCATGACAAATGCAAACAAAAGCCAGCTCCGAAATTCCAGCCACGCCGTGTCCAAGCCAGTTCAGAGTCGTATCACCACTCCGTTCAAGGTTTCTCCCCTCTCTAAATGCATTCCATATGAGCCGTGGTGTTGGGACAGCTGGGATCTCCTGCATTCACTCAGAAGGCTGTTTTTAAAGCCCAGACTGAAAGGAAAGTAAGTCAGTGGGAAAACAAACTCAAAGAAAACACTGAGACTCAGGTGGGTGTGGGAGGTGTGTTTGTTTTCGCCAGCCAGGCATGACCCCCGGAATGGGGCTGAAGGCTGGGAACCCTTTAGCCCCCCTCCTCGGAGGCCTGGGAGCAGGATGGTCCAGTGGGGCCCCTGTGTCGGCATTGGCCCTGGCTCCAGACAAGCACCACTTCTCAAAGTGTGGTCCAAGGACTGTTGCCAGCCCGTAAGCTGCTTGCTGCCAGCCCATGGTGAGACGAGGTAGAAATTGAGAGTAAGCCTGTAGAAACTTTAATGGTAATTTGGTATGGCTCTGATTATTTTTTTAATAACTCATTTTTATTGTAGTTTACAAAAGTATCAATCTGAGATGGATTACAGTGGGAAAAATTCAGAGATCTTTTGCGAAGCAATGTTGTAGATTCTCCCACCGGCTTGGGCTGCCCAGGTCAGCAAGTAGGAGGTCATCCAATTGACAAGACCAGTCCTAAGGCATTTGGGGCTTCTGAGGCGCCATGATTCTTCCATATGATTTTGCCTTCTTGGCTTCAAATCTCAAACTGCTGTTCCATAGAAGTGGCCGAACACTCAAACTCAAGGAGATGTGATACTTTGAAACTCTGCCTTCCTAAAACTGGTGCCTTGACCTAAAACCTTTAAAAGTCATGATTCACACTAAGATAGCACTTTTACAGTTAACAGAGCACCTTAGATTTATGTTGACTCACTTCTTCCTCACAACTTGGTTAGGTAGTGTTGTAGGTCGAATCGTGTCCCCCCAAAATACGTTGAAGTCCTAACCCCATGTATCTGTGAGTGTGACCTTATTTGGAAACAGGGTCTTTGCAGATATAATCACGTTAAGATGAGGTCACATTGCATTAGGGTGGACCCTAAATCCAATGACTGGTGTCGTTATACAGAGAGAGAAATTCAGAGACACAGGAAAGAAGGCCGTTTGAAGTCCGAGGCAGAGATTGGAATTATGTTGCCACCAGCCAAGGAATGTCAAAGATTGTCAGCATGGACAGTCAGAAACTAGAAAGAGCCAGGAAAAATTCTTCCCTCGAGTCTTCAGAGGGAGCATGGCCCTGCTGACACCTTGACTTTGGACTTCTAACCTCCTGAACAGTGGAAGGATACATTTCTGTTATTTAAGCTACCCAGTTTATGGTAATTTTACGACAGTCCTGGGAAACTAATACAAGTAGAAATCTTCATCCCATTTCCAGATGAATATCTGGAGACTCAGTGATAATAAGCTCTGTCCATGTTCGAAGCAGCCAGCAAGTAGCAAGACCTGGATTTAAGCAAAGGTGAGCACTACCCAATACACCAGGTTGCCTGTCTTTGTGGGACACAGGAATTGGGGGGAAAAGAAATATCTAACATGGAGAAAGTTAAATAAATGACTTTACAATAATGCAATGAAATATGAAGAAGCCATTGGAATTTCATTTTGAAGAATTGTTCATTCTGAACCACTAATGAAAAATCAGACACACTATTATATTGTACAATATGTTTATAGTGTACATACAATATGCTTAGAAGAACAAACTAAAAGGGAAAAAAACAAAAGAATAGCAGTTGTTAATTGTGCTTGTGGGCTCTGAGTAGTTTTCATTTGTTCCTTTAGACTTTTCTGTTTTATCTACCTTTTTTATAATACACATGCGTCGCAGATGCCACAGTGCAGTATGTCCCGACACTGTGCTCTGTACCCTCTATGTATCTTCTTAATCATCACAGTGGTGCAGCAAATTAGATATTATTATCCAAATTCTACTGAGGAGAAAACACACCCAGACAGTCTAAGGGCTCTATCTGAGGTCTCATAGCTGGTGAGAGGCAGAGCCTGTCTGGCTCCAAACCCACTATGCTTGGTGGCCTCTTCCACTTTCATGATCAGAAAAAAAGAGGATTGTGGGAAGGGGCACAAGTGAACAGCGGTGAAACAAGAAGAGACTGTCACTATGGCCCCTTCAGGCAGGGCTTGCTCATCCTCGGTCATTTGTATGAAATAGAGGAGTTATCCTTTTGGCATTAACTCTACAGGGACTTCTTGAAGACAGGGACCATGGCTGCTACCTTCCTGATGCCCCATAGTACCCACTGTAGAATGCTACTCATCACAGGTGATGCCTGGCTGTCCTCCCATCCTTCCCTTCTCTCTGAAACCCCCTCCTGGCAAAGTTTTGGGAACACTAGGTAAAGCACAGTTACTTACTGGGCATTTCCAGGACAAATACCTGGGAGTGCCTGCCTGGGTGACCAGATGTCCTATTCCTCCAACCCCCACACCTGAAGGCTAGTTAGAGCATGAAAAAAAAAATGCTATACTTTTCTCTGTTTGATGTAGCCCTGAACCTTTCCAATTTGAATAATTCAAACCTTAACTATAAAAAACTTGATTTTTAATAGAGTATTGAAACAAGTTTTATTCCATTAGTATATCAAATAGTTTCATCATCGAATTTTAATTCTCATTTGTCTGATTCTTTGTTTCCATTATTTTGATCTGATTTTTATTTATATTTTTAATATTTTTTTCCTGAAAAATATCTCCAGATACCAGCAGATAAGCATTGTAAAAATCAAATCTTATTTTTTATGTAGGTCGGTGAAAGGCCTTCAATTCAGTCTGTCGTCTGCACGCATCCTCTCTAGGAGGGTGTGCCACTTCCCTGGGTGTTAACTCCATGGCACAGCTTTTTAAAGGCTCAGTAGCATCCTGGTAAAGACTCCCAAGGCCTCTTCTTACCCGATTCTATTTCCGTGATCCGGATATGTTTCTCACCCATCTTACTAATATGCTGTAGCAGATTCATTCTTCAGCCCAATGAATGAATTGTGCCCGATGCTCCTCCTTGCTCTGAGACAGTCTGTGGCATTCCCCTAAGAGCTTGGGTGGGTATCAGTTGTACAGAAATGTCACCTTCCTTGCTAAAATATGAGTAAAGCCCATTATTCCCAGGAAGGAAATTTCCTGATAGAGAGAAGCAACTGGGTCACTCACTTAACAAACATCAATTTTGCACTTACTATGAGCCAGGCAGCATGTGAGCACTTTATAGATATTAACCCGTTTAATAGTCGTGACACTTGTCTCTGTGGCTGAGTTCTCCTTGCACTGCTGGTCCCTGTGCTCCCTCTTCAACCTCCAGCCCAGAGAGGTAGATCTGGAATGTTCCGCAGGAGAGCAGAGGGAAAGGCACAGAGACAGGGGCATAAACCTGGGTAGTTTGGCTGCAAGGTCTAACTGGCATCCCGAGGTTCATAGCCAAGGAAAGGACCTGGAGCTGTGGCATTCCTGTCTTGTGTCCCCCAGTCCATGTTCCTTGCTCTTCTGGAGATGTCCCCTTCTTTCCAGGGAGACCCACTGCACCAACCTTCAGTCTAGTCGTGCAGACTTTCTGCGACGATGGAGAGTATTGACGACAGTCTCTGGTCATTGTGAAGCGCACACGCCACGGTCTGGATGCCTCATTAGTGTTCATTCTCTCCCATAACTGGAGATCAGGTCCCTCTCTCACTCATGCGTCACTGTGAGCAGAATGGACCCTCCTCATTGTGAGCAAATGAAGTTTCTCTTCTGCATCCTCCTACTGCATCATTCTCCTTTGTGCCTGCCTCCAGCCTTCCAGTACCTCTGTAAGCCAGCAGTCCCCAACCTTTCTGGCACCAGGGACCAGTCTTATGGAAGACAGTTTTTCCACGGACTGGGGGAGGGGGATGGTTTGGGGATGATTCAAGCACATTACATTTATTGTGCACTTTATTTCTGTTATTATTACATTGTGATATATAATGAAATAATTATACAACTCACCATAATGCAGAATTAGCGGGGCACTGAGCTTGTTTTCACTTGCCACTCACTGATAGGATTTTGATATGAGTCTGCAAGCAATCGATTTATTATGGTCTCTGTGCAGTCAAACCTCTCGGCTAATGATAATCTGTATTCGCAGCTGCTCCCCAGCGCTAGCATCACCGCCTCAGCTCCACCGCAGATCATCAGGCGTTAGATTCTCATAAGGAGAATGCAACCTAGATCCCTCACATGCGCAATTCACAGTTCGAGCTCCTGTGAGAATAACACCGCAGCTGATCTGACAGGAGGCGGAGCTCAGGCGGTAATGCGAGTGATGGGGAGCGGCTGTAAATACAGATGAAGCTTCACTCGCCCGCCACTCACTTCCTGCTGTGCAGTCTGGTTCCTAACAGGCCACGGACCAGTCCATGTTCCGGGGCTTGGGGACCCCTGCTGTACACCATTTCCACACCCTAAACTGCCCTCTCCGTGCTAATAGCACTTGGCACCTGAACTATACTCTCTCGAAATCTAGCTGTCTTATGACTCCCTTAGAGCCCTGATAAATAATTCTAGAAGTTTGAAGGGGTTAACAGCTGACAGTAACACAATTTGTGTTGCCCAGGGGAATTTCTAACAATAATGATAATAATAGCAACCCCTAGAACGGTGCTTTGCACATTGTGAGTAATCAACAAAAAGTTATTGAAGTAATATTGAAGGCTTTTTATGTGGACTTTCTAATTTAATCCTCAGAACAATGCAATGACGTAGATACTTTCATTATTCCCATTTTACAGATGAGTAAAGTGAAGTTTAAAGAGATATAGATGACATCACTCTTTTATTAGGAGATCCCTTACAAAAAGAATCATTAAAAAAATTTTTTTTATTGGAGTATAAATTGCTTTACAATGTTGTGTTAGTTTCTGCTGTACAATGAAGTGAATCAGCTATATGTATACCTACATCCCCACCCTCCTGGACCTCCCTCTCACCCACCCTCCTTCCCACCCATCTAGGTCATCACGGAGCACCGAGCTGAGCTCCCTGTGCTATACAGCAGGTTCCCACTAGCTATCTGTTTTACACATGGTAGTGTATATATGTCAATCCTAATCTCCCAATTCGTCCCACCCTCCCCTTCTCCCCGTGTCCACGTGTCCATTCTCTACGTCTGTGTCTCTATTCCTGCCCTGGAAATCGGTTCATCTGTACCATTTTTCTAGGTTCCACATATATGCGTTAATATACGATATTTGTTTTTCTCTTTCTGGGTTACTTCACTCTGTATGACAGTCTCTAGGTCCATCCACGTCTCTACAAATGACCCAATTTGGAGTATAGCTGATTTACAATGTTGTGTTAGTTTCAGGTGTACAGCAAAGGGATTCAGTTATATGTATACATGTATCTATTCTTTTTCAAATGAGAAAGAATCATTTTAGATACATTTTATTATATGTGAACTAAAAATGATTTCTAAAGAGCTTCTTTGGAGGAAATATGTTGCTTTACTCACCTAAATTTAGTGCACTAGAAATATAGGGAGGGGATGTGAACTTCAGTTGGTCATTACATCTTTGTTATTTTACATCTTTGGCACTTCCTTTCATTCGTCACATCAGCAGCTAGGACAGAGGGTGAACTCTTGGTTGGCTGGGGGTATGGTAATATACTCTTTATGCCGATAGCCCATCCTAGGTCACAGAGCACCAGGATTTGGATGTAACCACCACACATCCTGCCTCCTGTGGTTTATTGTGTTCTTCCTGAGGGGAGAAATTATTAATGGTAGAAATCCAGACATGGGCTATACTGCTAAGAACAAGAGCTTTTTCTAGAGGCATGGATCTTCATTAGCCCCAGAAAACCTACCATTTATAGGACTATCTGTTCTGCCCACAGCAAATGTTCTTAACCTGAAGCTCCATCACATGGTTTTCAGGGAATCCTAACACTGCCCCATCCCCATCCATTTAATATGAAAATATTTTGTGTGCCTTCTTTTCTCTGGGAAGCAAAGTATTTTCAGACTTGCACAGATGTTCCCAACCCCCCGAACAGTAAGAATCACAGTCTGTATGTAAGGCCAGCCCCAAGGGCCTCTCACACTTGCTGTTGCACATACTCCCTTTCCAATAGCTGGTCTCTGGAAAGACCTGCCCACTTGATAACATGCCCATCCTGCTGGACTGTGGTGGAGCCCTACCACAGAAGAGGGAGCCCCACGGCTGTGAGCTTTGACACAGGCCTGATCTGATGGAGAACGACCAGGAGGACTATTGAACTGGCCTGATGGCCTGAGGTGGGCCATCTTCTTTGGAGCCAGAATATCGAGCTGAAGCTCCACATGGTGATGAAGCCTTGTGTTTGTTCAGGGTGATTTTTGGCTCTGCCGTACTTCCAGACTTCCACATTCTAGCATAGGAGATTGTTTGCCTAAGTATAATAGGGCATATGAGTTGGTTCCTGGCATTGACCATGGAAGATTGGCTTACGTTCACCAACCCAGAGTCAGTCCCCATGGCTATCAAGAAAGACCACACAAATCCCAGAGTGTCTATAAGTAGATACCAAACCACATGTGTTATTATTCTTGATCTTAAACCATATTATTATTAACTTTGCTTTGGTTGAAAGTGGACCCCATCATATTGTTAAACTAGAGTTTCACAGCCTTTAAGTGACCAGGGTATGACACTTTTAAGACGTTTTTCCAAAAGAAAATGTTAAATCCCAAATACAATTTTGGCTGAATAGTTGGTTTTAATGGTCCAGGTCAAAAACTGTAACTTAATTCCTTGTAAAACTTAAATCAATTTCATGAGGGTTCTGCTACACAGTTCCCTCTGTTCAGCCCGAGATTCCTACTAGTGCCTAACCCTTAAGAAGTATTAGCGTATTCTTTTAAAATGCCAATATTTTTCCATTTAAAAGAAGTTCTGTTGTCAGTATCTGACTTCCCTTGACATACAGTAGCTTATTGGAGGCCTCAATTATAGTATTGTGGCTATAGTTTCCCCCTTTTCCCTCACTTCCTTTTGCCTTAGTATCAGTGAGGAAACAGCGTCCAAATGATGATCTACATCTATAGTTTTCTGCGTTTCTGCATTTTGCTTTCTGAAGGTGTTGAGAGTGGATGGGAGTGTTATTCAGAATTCTGCATCTATAGGTCGAACTTAATATTGAGCATGACTGGTGCCTTCTACGTCTCATTCATGGGGTTTAGTGGTAACATGGCATCTGCTACGTGCCTGTGGCTCCAGCTTAATACCACCAGAGACAAGAACGCTGGGCCCCACTGAAAGGCGGTAAAGCATCTGGAGAGCTTCTTCTAAGAAAGATCCAAGTCGTTTTCAACTTTGCCTAAGAACATGCTCAGTAGTCTGATGTTATGGACACAAACAGCCAAATCTTCTTCCAGTAACACGTGCTTTGGATATCAGATTATGTGCGGCAGGAAACACTTGCAAAAAGGAATCCACCCAAAAGAAAAAGGCCAATATGCCAGCATCAAAGGCTTGGTGTTTTGTTTTGCTTTGTTTTGTTTTACAAAAGGGAAAAGAATCTTACCCCGTAGTGAGCACACATTGCTGAAATAATCAATGTCTCATCAACAGTGTGCCCAATTCTGTAAATTGATAAGTATCATTCTTTATGAGGGGGTGTTAACTAATCTGGTACTGTTTTCAGATTCAGAGAGATTTAGGAGTTCTGAGGTTCTGAGGACAAAGTCTTTATCTAAAGTGTGGATGTGTGGACAGGATTTTCTGCTTGTTGAAGGCTATCATTATTTATTTTGGGCTCAGAAATCTATGTATTTGAAGTTCATCTTTTTTATATGAAGCTGGTCTCTTTTGTGGGTCGCTTTTATGTTGCTTATTTTCCCATAAGTTTCCCTTCATTTTTTAGTAAATTTTTTTTTTTTACTAAAGATGCAGCACTATAGAGGAATAAGGAAAAGGGATTTATTTGGTGAACAAACTCAATTCAGTGTCACAAGCATGTTTTTGAGCACCTGTTATGTGCCTGACCCTGCTGGGCTCAGGAAGAACTCTCAGGAAAGTGGCTTCTTGGTGGGATAAGGGTCCCCAGGGGAACCCCTCCCCATGATGGACATGCTGACTCTCTTGTCCACCCAGGGACAAGCTGCCAGGAGGTGCCAGCCCGGGAAGCCCCAGATGATTCCAGTGCAGTGTCGCCACCTCCCACACTGAGCATCTCTCTCCTGGGATTGAAAGACTGAGCTTGAAGTCAACCAGAATCTCCAAGAGAAAGCAGCGGGGTCTTTAGGAGCAGGGCAGCCCCTTCGGGTTCTCTGCTTGCTTTAATCACCTTTGTGAAATTTCGTGTTTTATTTATTTAAAGGGAGATAGATTACCCTACAGCACCACCATTTTGTCAGTCACCCAAGTTTAGAAGCTTGAAGTCATTTCAGTTATAACTAAAGAGAACCATCCCCCAGAAAATCTGTTTGGGAGCACTGTGGAAATTTTCCCAGTCACCATAGAGAGCACAGATTCCAGATTGCTGGGTGCCAGACATATGTCTCTCAATTACTATTGTTTCCTGCAGGCTACAGTCAAGAAATATTCAATAGAGAATTGGAAAGAGATTTTCCTCTTAAATCCATACAGAGCTTCAGCACACTTAGAATGTGCATGTGCCTGGAGTGCATCACTGCACCCCTAGTTATGGAGCTTGGAATTTTACTTGGTGGACAGAATCTATGGGTAAGCAGTAATGGCTGCAGCCCTATCCCGGAAGTTGAACAAAAGGAGGCTCAGAGCCTTTTTGGTTGGGTTGTGCAGGCCACACTTGGTGAGGGTTGTAGGTTGGACCCTCAGCCAGCCTACTGACCAGGGCTGGGGCCTCCACTTCCCTATAGCAGGCCGAGGGATTAGCTGAGCTTCTAGGAGCCTGGTTCACTTCACCTTGTCCTCAACAGTCTGTTAGGAAGCTAACAGCTGCTCTTTCACAAAAGGCTTCATATATTTTATTTATATATATATATATATATATATATATATATATATATATATATATATATATATATATATACACACCATATCACATGGCTTTTGGGATCTTAGTTCCCCAACCAGGGATTGAACCCAAGCCCTTGACTGTGAAAGCGCTGAGTCCTAACCACTGTACCGCCAGGGAATTCCCAGGGTTTCTTCTGTTAACAAGGTTTGCTTCTCCTTTCCTGAGATGAGAAAGCAGTATAGACACAGGTCACAGTCATGGGCTTTGGAGCCAGTAGACTTGGGTTTGAAATCAGCTCTAATTCGTAGCAGCTGTTTAACCCTGGGCAAGTTTCTTAACCTCTCTGAGCTTCACTTTCCTCATCTGAAAGAAGAGAATGGTAACTGAGCTGTTTAGAAGATTAATGGACACAATGTACTCCTGCACAAATGCAGTTTCCAGGGCCCTTTTCAAACCACCTCATTTGATTCCTCATTTAAAGTCTCTCATAGGGCAGTGTTTTCAACAAGTGCTCATGCAGTCCCGTCTTTGAGTTTCAAAGGAGAGACCAACACAATGGTTCCAAAGTCTATTTGTCATAGTGCTGAGTTCCAGTATTCGCTGGCATGCTCCGTAGTGGTGTGTGGCCTGAGTTGTCTGTGGGCTGCAGCTTTTCCTGTCGTAGTGGAACTGCCCATTTAGTGCCTACTGATCTGGGCAGCTTAACTTTAAGGAAGCATCTCTGTCGGGAATAAAGGAGGAATTATTTTCCTTCTGCGTTATTTTGAAGATCACCTTTGAAGTCAATAGTTAGAGCTGTTTTCTGATGCAGATGTCGAGGGCACATGAAATTGACTGACCACATCCTGCGGCACATTCCCACTTGTTCTTCCCGTTTATTTGTATTATAAACCAAGAGTAAAAATACAAAACACCCCATCTCAGATGCAAATTGAAGCCTGGCTGTGTTTCCACATATCTGTAAAGTGGAGTAAGTAACCTAGTGGAAAAAAGAATGGTGCTAATACTTAGGCATATTTTACTAGTTGTTGCTAATGCCAAGTTAACATAGAGTTTTTAAGAAGAATTAAGGAATAGGTACAGGATGGTACCATGATCATAACTCTTATTTCTGCAATGTGCTAGAACTAGGATTTTAACACCAAAGCTCATTAGTCAGAGTTAAGGAAACATTTTCATAACCATTTACGGAGCATTTCAAAATGTAAAAATCCTCTTGGCTTGGTGAAATTTAATCTTTTGTGCTTCTCCCACCCCTTGGCCATTGGTGTGTAGTATGCTTTACGTGAGCTCAAAAGTTTTCATCAATAGTTCTAGCCCTTGAGAGACCCCAGAATTTCTACTTGAAATGTGAGCACCAAACTTTACTTGGGGAAAAACAACCACCACAAATGCAAAACAGGAAGGTAATTCATGTTTGTGCCTGAAAATGTAAAATATTGTAAATATGTCATTTTTCTCAAATTAGCATATAATTCGAAGAGAATTTTTTTTAAGTGATTCTCAAGCTTATCTGGAAAAATAAACATGTGAGATGGTTAGTGATTTTTTTTTTTTAAGGAAATGAGAGGACATTTGCCTTACAAGACTCTAAAATATTAGAAAGTTCCTGGGTTTAGTATGACGATGTAAAGGCACAAGCTCTGACAGACAAGTCAGTGGAAAAGAAATAGATGCTAGTGTAAAAAGTGTTGTGGTGTCAAGTTTAGAGACCATTACAAAGAAGGAGTAAATAAAGGTGTCAAGTAGTTGGCTAAACGTTCAGAGAAAAAAATAGAATCTCACGTTATAACATGAGCCTTAATATTGATTGTTCTAAAGAGTTATTTTGTTTAATGGAAACAGAAATAGAAGAAAAATTGGTGGCTATTTTTGTGGTGATGGGGTATTGCTAAGGGTTTACTAGGTATAAAAGCAACAAAACACATATATACATACAAAGAGAATAAAGAATATATATGCTTACTTAAAACTTTAAAGTAAGCATGTCTAAAACACTTAGTTGGCAAAAATATTTTTTTCCAGCAATGATAAGATATAGTATGGTTAATATCTTACCATTAATATATAAAGAATTTTTATAAATCCATAAGAAAGACACCAACAGAAAAAAGTGGAGAACAATACAAGTGGCCAATAAATATATTAAAAAATAAGCCCAGCCTCACTAATAATTTAAGAAATGCACATTAAAATGACACCTTATTTTCTATTAATACGTCTGTTAATGGACAAACTCTAGCAGAATGAGAGAGTCCCTGATGATGGGGATTTTGTAGAGAAATGGCATTTTAGAAGGACAAATTAGTACAACTGGGGGTAAAAAGTAACTTAATAATAAATATTAAGTGTAATTTAATAATACATATTAAGAACCTTCAGGGTGTCATAGCTGGGAGACTAACAGAAGTATCCTGTATCTTATTTGTGGCAGTGGTTGCACATGTATATGTAGCTATCAAAACTCATTGAATTGCATACTTTAAACATGCTTTTGAAAACATTTAATGACATAGGTGATTTCTCAAAGTGTGATTGGACATGAAGTGCAAGGGAAAAGGATAGCCAACAGTATTTACAATATGATACCAATGTTATTAGAAAAACTATATAAACACAGGAATACAACTAAATTGGAATATCTCAAAGTGTTCATGGTCATTATTCATATCTCTGGGTGGTGGGATTTCTAGTGACTTTTTTTTCTTTATTTCCCAACTAATATATAATAAGCACATAGAATTTTAATTTTTGGAAAAGGATTATTAATTTTCAGAAAATAATTGAATAGTCACATAAAATTTATATGTGAAAGCAGAAATAGTGCCCACTAGATCACTATGGGATTGAACAGAACTTTTATCCTTTCTCTCTTCCATGTTCTTTTGTGCACATGAAGCAAGATTGACCGGGAAGGGACAAATAAAGAGCATCATAAATAAAGATTCATGCAGATGGAATCCAGGGCCCAACTTTTTGTCACTTCATCAGCCTTACTCCCTAAAGATGTTCAGTCTATTATCAGCATCTCTCCTTTGGAGTTCATTAAATTGCCAGCCGCACACACACACACACACACACACACACACACACACACACACAGCTCTTTCTGAGGATATATTGGAGCTCTGAAATTGTGTAAAGGTTTCTAACTCTGAAATACTAAAATTCTGTAATTCTGTACTTAACTCTTTAATAGTCTTGAAGTTTTTATCTTGCTTTAAGAACTATGGTATAAACACCAAAAGGGCAGGAATTGGCTTCCTAGGCTTGAATCCTTGACTATTTGGGTCAACCATACAAATATTAAGATGGTTTAATTACACGAAGTTAGCTCATAGATCTTTTCTATTGCAGCATGACCATCCTTAGCCTGAAAACAAATTGACTTTATTCTGCAGTAGCTGACTCACCTTCCTCCCCACAAGTCATCGTAGTATGAAGGGTAAATGTCAGTATCATGGTTTAGCCAAACCAGATGTGAACTGTGTAATTATTTTCATGTCAGGGACTGAAGTTTAAATATGCATCCTTTATTTGTTTTTAATTGAGTGATTACAGGTGGCACCTAATAAAGTCTTCATGCTGTGATATCTTGAGGTCATTGATTGATGAAGTTTGGTAGGTGTAGACACTCCAAATTCTGGTCAACCTCCCTGGCGTTCCATAGCACGATTCTGAAGGAATGTTGAAATGACATTTGCCTGTTTACTTTTCCTCTTGACTGATGATGATCCTTTCTGAGAGGTAAACACTAGTGTTATTCAGGAGTGAAGTTTAGATTTTGTTGATATTTTTCAAAGTCGATTTTCAAAACTGCTTCAAAATTAAGTGGCAAAAATAAAAGCCATGGACTTTTCTTTGGATATGTATTAGCCATAATCATCACACCTCTGGTTGATACAAATTGATTCTGAGTTTTTTATAAAAGTAATGATTAATTGTACAAAAATGTTGAGAGTCAGGAACCAGACTGGTCAAGGAACCAGAGTCAGGGCAACACCCGGGCAGGCAGTTCAGACAAGCTAGGATGGTGGCTGGGACACAAGGCACAAGGAACCCAAGCCCTGGGCATGTCAGGTGGCTGCAGTGTAGAGACAGATCAGGTAGGCAGCGCAGGAAGACAACAGTGTTGGGGGTGGGTAGTAAGAGTGAGGGCCACAGCCCGACAGAGACCAGAAGACTCCATGTGGAATATGGATGCCACGAGCTGAGAACTCTCAGTTTCACATTGAGCTATAGGTCTTGCCCAGCCATATTCATGCGGAAACACCTACGTTCAAGAGGAGAGAACTCCAAAACTGCCCTCAGCAACCCTTGGTCAGCCCTGTGGGATGCAGCTGACCAGAAAAGACCTCGAGGGTTAGGCAGCCCATGTGGACCTTTTGGGGTCTTCCACCAAGTAGTGGTTTTTATTCTGGAAAAAAATGGGAAAGTCAACACAGAACAGAAGAAGTCCTGGGACTGGACCTGATTTTCTTAACACCAATTCATGGGTATTGTTGGGTCTTTTGACCCACCAACTCAAATTGATCCTCTTCGTGTTTTATTATTCAGTTAAATAGCATGTCATGCCGAAAGAAAGCAAGTCTGAATTGGTTTTGGCCAAATTACATGACCCAGGGAATTGGGCAGAGGGTTGAATGGCATAACTCCAGATCTCAACAGGGCCATGTTTTGTCCTTTCTATCTTGAGCATTTTATTGTATTTCCCTAGACTGCCCACTATTATAATGATGGGTTGGGGATGAGTTTCTAAAAAAATATTACTTTTATTCTTCTTTTAAAGCATTTCAGATGCTGCAGTCATGAAATATTTTTTTTAAAGTTTGTTATTTTCCCAGGCCAGGCAAAATGCAACAGAAGAGAAAATGGGGAGAAAAGAGATAGTCCTACCCAAGTGGAACTCTGGGGAGAGAAAAAGACATGAAATATCCAAAATAAATTTTTGACATTTAAAGCATTATAGAATCAATTCTAGATTGTGTGGCATTAGTAAGCAAAAGGCACACTGAGAAATTTATAAAGCTAGTTAATATGTAGGTGGGGAAAGTCTATCTATAACTGTGCATGAATACTCTATAGGATATGAATCTTTACTTTCATTGACCACCAGGTCTTAAACTTTTGAAGAAGTGCATCTTGAAGTTTTGATGTGTGTAATTGCAGGAAGTATATCTGCTAAGTTTCATTTAAATTTAAACGTAAATCCTTCTGTTTCAACTGGGAAGATTAGCATTTTTGTTTTAGTAGCAGAATACTGTTGTTCCAAGAGAACAGATTTTGAGAAAGATAATAATAGTAACATCATCACCACCATCATCATTGCTCTTGTTACAGTTCACAACTATTTGGGAATTTATTGTGTCCTAGGAAGCTTTTTTTCGGCTGCGTTGGGTCTTCGTTGCTGTGCAGAGGCTTTCTCTAGTTGCGGCGAGCGTGCGCTACTCTTTGTTGTGGTGCGCGGGCTTCTCAATGCGGTGGCTTCTCTTGTTGCGGAGCACAGGCTCTAGGCTTCAGTAGTTGTGGCGCGTGGGCTCAGTAGTCGTGGCTTGCAGGCTCTAGAGTACAGGCTCAGTAGTTGTGGCGCATGGGCTTCGTTGCTGTGCGACATGTGGGATCTTCCCGGACCAGGGCTCGAACCCGTGTCCCTTGCATTGGCAGGCGGATTTTTTTTTTTTTTTTTTTGCGGTACGGGCCTCTCACTGTTGTGGCCTGTCCCGTTGCGGAGCACAGGCTCCAGACACACAGGCTCAGCGGCCATGGCTCACAGGCCTAGCCGTTCCATGGCATGTGGGATCTTCCCGGACCGGGGCATGAACCCGGAAGGGGCACAAACCTGGCAGGCAGACTCTCAACCACTGCGCCACCACGGAAGCCCGGAACTTTTTTTTTTTTTTGAAGTATAGTTGATTTACAATGTTGTATCAATCTCTGCTGTACAGCAAAGTGACTCAGTTTAACAGATATATATTCTTTTTTAATATTCTTTTCCATTATGGTTTATCCCAGGAGACTGGGTATAGTTCCCTGTGCTATACAGTAGGACTTTGTTGTTTATCCATTCTAAATGTAATAGTTTGCATCTACCAACTCCAAATTCCCAGTCCATCCCTCTCTCTCCCCGCCTCCCCATTGGCAGCCACAAGTCTGATCTCCATGTCTATGAGTCTGTTTCTGTTTTGTAGATAGGTTCATTTGTGCCATATTTTAGATTCCACATAAGTGATATCATATGGTATTTGTCTTTCTCTTTCTGACTTACTTCACTTAGTATGATAATCTCTAGTTCTATCACTGTTGCTGCAAATGGCATTATTTTGGGGGTTTTTTATGGCTGAGTAATATTCCATTGTATATATGTACCACATCTTCTTTATCCATTCATCTGTCATTTAGGTTGTTTCCATGTTTTGGCTATTGTGAATAGTGCTGCTATGAACATAGGGGTGCATGTGTCTTTTTGGATTAGGGTTTTGTCTGGATATATGCCCAGGAGTGGGATAACTAGATCATATGATAATTCTATTTTTAGTTTTCTGAGGAACCTTCATACTGTTTTCCATAGTAGCTGCACCAACTTACATTCCCACCAACAGTGTAGGAGGGTTCCCTTTTCTTCACACCCTCTTCAGCATTTGTTACATGTAGACTTTTTAATGATGGCCATTCTGACCAGTGTGAGGTGATACCTCATTGTAGTTTTGATTTGCATTTCTCTAATAATTAGTGATGACGAGCATCTTTTCATGTGCCTACTGGCCATCTGTATGTCATCTTTGGAGAAATGTCTCCTAGGCACTTTTTAATCCTTTAGTTATATGATTTCATTTCATCCTAATAACATTCCTATGAGATAGGTACTCTTATTATCTCAATTTTACAGATAAGGAAATTGATAAGTTAGAGAGGATTTCCTAGGTCAATGAGCTGGTCATCAACAGAGCAAGCACTCAAACTCAGGCCTGGGTTTTCAATACCCCTTGCTCTTGGCCACTCTACTGCCTCTCCATATAAAGAGCAAAACCAAAAACATAGAGCTCTGAGGGAGATGGGGTAGTTAATAAAACCTATGATTCTAGGAAATTTTTTTCTGCTAAATTCTTAGAACCCAGTGTTTCTGGAAAGCTTAGAAGTTCTGTTGAGATGATGTTCACTGTTCTGTTAGATATGTTACTTTGTTCTGTTTTTTTTTCTGGGAGAAATTCTTTATTAGTTGAAATCACCAGAACTGACTGCTTTAATAAAGTGCTTGCAAAGCCTCAATCTGGTGAACAGTGAAGTCGTTTGTTTCAGTCGTGTCAACAACTTTGGCTTTCAGAAGGATTTTAATGAATCGGGGAATGGAATTTAAGAAAGCAAACAATCTAAGGAAAATCACTTATTTTTCTAAAATAGTAAAAGCAAAAATGGGAATCTTTTCCAGTCTAGTTGCTGCAAATGTCTGTTGAAGTCTTAAAAATTCTTAAGAGTACATGATTTATCACATATAACAAAAAGGTCATTAATGAGCACTTCTTTTTTTAAATTTTTTTTTTTTTTTTGGCCGTGCCATGTGGCACACGGGATCTTAGTTCCTCAACCAGGGATCAAACCCGTGCAGTGGAAGCTGGAAGTCCTAACCACTGGACAGCTAAGGAATTCCCAATGAGCGCTTCTTTAAGATTTTTTTGGATCCTATCATCATTATTCTGGTTGCTTAGATAGGAAAATATTCCATGATGTATTCACTGTTAAAATTATAGTGAGTCAACCTTCAGTAACATTTATTTTAAAATTTATTTATCAAAATATACAATCTATCAGAAATAAATATGGTTACCAAGTAGGGAAATCAATTTAATTTTTTTAACGTTATTATTGGAGTATAACTGCTTTACAATGGTGTGTTAGTTTCTGCTTTATAACAAAGTGAATCAGCTATACATATACATATATCCCCATATCTCTTCCCTCTTGCGTCTCCCTCCCTCCCACCCTCCCTATCCCACCCTTCTAGCTGGTCACAAAGCACCGAGCTGATCTCCCTGTGCTATGCGACTGCTTCCCACTAGCTATCTATTTTACATTTGGTAGTGTATATATGTCCATATATACACTACCACTCTCTCACTTTGTCCCAGCTTACCCTTCCCCCTCCCCGTGTCCTCAGGTCCATTGTCTAGTAGGTCCGTGTCTTTATTCCCGTCTTGCCCCTAGGTTCTTCATGAGCTTTTTTTTTTTTTTTTTAGATTCCATATATGTGTTAACATACGATATTTGTTTTTCTCTTTCTGACTTATTTCACTCTGTATGACAGACTCTAGATCCATCCATCTCACTACAGATAACTCAATTTTGTTTCTTTTTATGGCTGAGTAATATTCCATTGTATAATAGATGTGCCACATCTTCTTTATCCATTCATCTGTTGATGGACACTTAGGTTGCTTCCATGTCCTGGCTATTGTAAGTAGAGCTGCAGTGAACTTTGGGGTACATGACTCTTATTGAATTATGGTTTTCTCAGGGTATATGCCCAGTAGTGGGATTGCTGGGTCGTATGGTAGTTCTATTTTTAGTTTTTTAAGGAACCTCCATACTGTTCTCCATAGTGGCTGTATCAATTTACATTCCCACCAACAGTGTATGAGGGCTCCCTTTTCTCCACACCCTCTCCAGCATTTATTGTTTGTAGATTTTTTGATGATGGCCACTCTGACTGGTGTGAGATGATATTGCATTGTAGTTTTGATTTGCATTTCTCTACTGATTAATGATGTTGAGCATTCTTTCATGTGTTTGTTGGCAATCTGTATATCTCTTTTGGAGAAATGTCTATTTAGGTCTTCTGCTCATTTTTGGATTGGGTTGTTTGTTTTTTTTTGATATTGAGCTGCATGAGCTGCTTGTAAATTTTGGAGATTAATCCTTTGTCAGTTGCTTCATTTGCAAATATTTTCTTGCATTCTGAGGGTTGTCTTTTCATCTTGTTTATGTTTTCCTTTGCTGTGCAAAAGCTTTTAAGTTTCATTAGGTCCCATTTGTTTATTTATTTTTTTATATTCCCATTTCTCTAGGAGCTGGGTCAAAAAGGATCTTGCTGTGATTTATTTCAGAGTGTTCTGCCTATGTTTTACTGTAAGAGTTTGATACTGTCTGGCCTTACATTTAGGTCTTTAATCCATTTTGAGTTTATTCTTGTGTATGGTGTTAGGGAGTGTTGTAATTTCATTCTTTTACATGTAGCTGTCCAGTTTTCCCAGCACCACTTATTGAAAAGGCTGTCTTTTCTCCATTGTATATTCTTGCCTCCTTTATCAAAGATAAGGTGACCATATGTGGGTGGGTGTATCTCTGGGCTTTCTATCCTGTTCCATTGATCTGTATTTCTGTTTCAGTGCCAGTACCATACTGTCTTGATTATTGTAGCTTTGTAGTATAGTCAAGTCTGGGAGCCTGATTCCTCCAGCTCCGTTTTTCTTTCTCAAGATTGCTTTGGCTATTCGGGGTCTTTTGTGCTTCCATACTAATTGTGAAATTTTTTGTTCTAGTTCTGTGAAAAATGTCCATGGTAGTTTGATAGGGATTGCACTGAATCTGTAGATTGCTTTGGGTAGTATAGTCATTTTCACAATGTTGATTCTTCCAATCCAAGAACATGGTATATCTCTCCATCTATTTGTATCATCTTTAATTTCTTTCATTAGTGTCTTATAATTTTCTGCATACAGGTCTTTTGTTTCCTTAGGTAGGTTTATCCCTAGGTATTTTATTCTTTTTGTTGCAGTGGTAAATGGGAGTGTTTTCTTAATTTCACTTTCAGATTTTTCATCATTAGTGTATAGGAATGCAAGAGATTTCTGTGCATTAATTTTGTATCCTGCTACTTTACCAAATTCATTGATTAGCTCTAATAGTTTTCTGGTAGCATCTTTAGGATTCTTTATGTACAGTATCATGTCATCTGCAAGCAGTGACAGCTTTACTTCTTCTTTTCCGATTTGGATTCCTTTTATTTCTTTTTCTTCTCTGCTTGCTGTGGCTAAAACTTCCAAAACTATGTTGAATAACAGTGGTGAGAGTGGGCAACCTTGTCTTGTTCCTGATCTTAATGGAAATGGTTTCAGTTTTTCACCATTGAGGATGATGTTGGCTGTGGGTTTGTCATACATGGCCTTTATTATGTTGAGGTAAGTTCCCTGTATGCCTACTTTCTGGAGGGTTTTTTATCATAAATGGGTGTTGAATTTTGTCGAAAGCTTTCTCTGCATCTATTAAGATGGTCATACGGTTTTTCTCCTTCAATTTGTTAATATGGTGTATCACATTGATTGATTTGCGTATATTGAAGAATCCTTGCATTCCAGGGATAAACCCCACTTGATCATGGTATATGGTCCTTTTAATGTGCTGTTGGATTCTGTTTGCTAGTATTTTGTTGAGGATTTTTGCATCTGTGTTCATCAGTGATGTTGGTCTGTAGTTTTCTTTTTTTTTTTTTTTTTGTAGTTTTCTTTCTTTGTGACATCTTTGTCTGGTTTTGGTATCAAGGTGATGGTGGCCTCGTAGAATGAGTTAATTTAATTTTTTAAATTAAACTATAGTAGATTTACCATGTTGTGTTATTTTCTGCTGTACAGCAAAGTGATTCGGTTTATATATATTATTTTTCAGATTCTTTTTCATTGTTGGTTATTACAAGATACTGAATATATTTCCTTGTGCTATACAGTAGGACCTTGTTGTTTCTCTGTTTTATATATAGTAGTTCATATCTGCTAATGCCAAACTCCTAATTTATCTCTCCCCCTTTTCCCCTTTGGTAACCACATGTTTGTTTTCTGTGTCTGTGATTCTGTTTCTGTTGTATAAAGAAGTCCATTTGTATCATATTTTAGATTCCACATATAAAAGGTATCATTCGGGGCTTCCCTGGTGGCGCAGTGGTTGAGAGTCTGCCTGCCGATGCAGGGGACACGGGTTTGTGCCCCGGTCCGGGAGTATCCCCTATGCCGTGGTGGAGCGGCTGAGCCCGTGAGCCATGGCTGCTGAGCCTGTGCGTCCAGAGCCTATGCTCCACAACAGGAGAGGCCACAACAGTGAGAGGCCCACGTACGGGAAAAAAAAAAAAAAAAGTATCATTCATCTTTTTCTGTCTGACATCACTTAGTATTATAATCTCTAGGTCCATCCATGTTGCTACAAATGGTATTATTTCATTCTCTTTTATGGCTGAGTTTTTATTCCATTGTATATATATACCACATCTTCTTTATCCATTCATCTGTCATCTGTTGATGAACATTTAGGTTGTTTTCATTTCTTGGCTATTGTAAATAGTGCTGCTATGAACATTGGGGTGTATGTATCTTTTCAAATTATAGTTTTCTCCAAATATATGCCCAGGAGTGGGATTGCTGGATCATGTGGTAATTCTGTTTTTAGTTTTCTGAGGAACGTGTTCTCCATAGTGTCTGCACCAGTTTACATTCTCACCAACAGTGTAGGAGGGTTCCCTTTTTCCACAACCTCTTCAGCATTTATCATTTGTGGACTGTTTTTTTTTTTTTTTTTGCCCCGGTCCGGGAGGATCCCACGTGCCACGGAGCGGCTGGGCCCGTGCGCCATGGCCGCTGGGCCTGCGCGTCCGAGAGCCTGTGCTCCGCGGCGGGAGGGGCCACAGCAGTGAGAGGCCTGCGTACTGCAAAAAAAAAAAAAAGGAAGGAGAGAAAGAGAAGTTCTTATGCTCCAGAGTGTTTTGCAACCTTCAGAAAAAGAGCGTGAGATTAAATCTACCCAAAGAAAAGCCAAAGAGCTTTCCCTCACCTTCACTTCCTGCAAGTCAGGCCTTCATTTTCTTGTCTCAAGTAAAACCCAAGAACTGATGATTAAGTTGAGTAGCATTAAATTAGGATCTTTTTTGGTAGAAATTGTGTAAAGTTGTCAAGGAGTACATGCTAATTCCTGTTAGCATGTTCTACAATCATTGATCTTCAACCCCATCGCCTCCTTGAGCTCATAGCTAAAGAAGGTCATAGACATACTAGCACTGTCTTTACAACCTTTTGCAATTCCAGATACTGCTGGGGCCAGAGGCGACGCCAACACCTAATGGGAAAGCTAATGAATCCATACAGGTCTTACTTTAAAATTCTGATATTTTAGGTGACTTTTAGTAGATTCATCTTGTAATCTAAGAGGAAGTAAGGCAGTAAAGACAAGAGAAAAGTGAATCAGAACCGCGGAGCCAGCAAAGATTTGAAATACTCAGCCTTTTGCAAAGGTATGGAAACTTTGCCACTTTACAATATTCAGTGGGTCAAAAGTGTCAGCGATTTTCTCTTTTCTCCAAAGAGAAATGACCGTGAAAGTGGGACATTTTACAACTGAACCCGGGACTCCTAGTTTGTCTGCATGAGAACTCTCAACCCTCACAGAAACTCACTAGACACATTAGTGAAGAGACTCAGGCCCTTAGAGTCTGAGCTGTGAGAACTGCAAACAGTGCAGCCAGGAGGTTACCTCAGCACAGACTGAGTAAATGAATCATTTGGTAAAAGCCATTAGAGGGAAATGTTACTGGAAAGTCATAAATGAACCAGCCTGTCTATGCCTGGTTTTGCTAGAATGTAGGAACCATTTGAAATTTTTTAAATGTTTCTCTGTGTACGGTTTAAGAAGAGGACTGTGACATAACTCACCAGTTTCTATTATTATATCAAAATGAGGTAAAAATATGGTATGGATTTAATGCTAATTCATTTATTCATTTTTTTGCATTTAAGTTGTTGTTTTTAGAATATCATGAAGCTTCATTTCATGCCCCAATAAAACTAAAATGTAATGGGTTACAGCTTTTCTGTTTGTTGATTTTTCTCCTTCAAACATCTTTGATTTTCCTTTTTTTTTTTTTTTTGCGGTACGCGGGCCTCTCAGTGTTGTGGCCTCTCCCGTTGCAGAGCACAGGCTCCGGACGCGCAGGCTCAGCGGCCATGGCTCACGGGCCCAGCCGCTCCACGGCACGTGGGATCTTCCCAGACAGGGGCACGAACCCGTGTCCCCTGCATCGGCAGGCGGACTCTCAACCACTGCGCCACCAGGGAAGCCCCTTTATTTTTTTATTATTATTATTTTTTTTTATTTTCCATTCTTTGAACAGATTTTTTTTCAATGTCTTGCATGTCATTCAAATTATTCTTTTCTCCTGTCACCTCCTCCACCTGTCTCTAAAGCAATTTCTAAAGTGAACCAATCCTGATAGAACCTAATGATACCTATGCACAATTTTTGGAAACATTAGCACCTCCTTCTTGGCTGCTTCTAATGCACCAGTATGGTCTTTCCAGCATTGGTGGATTCTTTTTAGTTTTCCCCTCAGCCCCAATCATGCCGAAGAGGAAATTTGGTGCACAACTACACAATTTCAAGCTCGTGCCACATCCAAACCCTTCCCTGGCAATCTGTCTTCTGTCTCCCTTCGACCAAACCTCACAGGTTTCTGCAGCTTCTCACAGCCATTAGCCAGGAAAGTTCAGCTCAAGACATCACCCCTGATGCCTTCATTTATAGCCACTAACTACCTAACACAGGTCAGTGTTCCTGACTTTTTCTCTTTCAGTTGTCAGAAGGAAAGAACTTAATCTTTCTCATCAGAAGAAGTTTACATTTCTATTCTACCCCAATAAAAATACTTCTCCCCCACCATCTCTTTCTAATGGTAACTTCTGCCCAAAGGCAATTAATCATTTAAATATCTTCTCTTGGAAACTTGTAACTTCTGTTGCCGACCATCTTTCATAGGCAAGTTCTAGTTACAAAGACAAGTTATATCACAACCAAACCTTTCAAAAATATATTGTGAAAAAATTTTATCTTTTTCTTCTCCAATTAATGTAAATTTTAATGTCTAACGTTTTTACCGTATTTAAATATTCATAGCAAACATCTATTACTGTTCTTCAAAGTAGTAGCCATGGCACCCAGGCATTTTCCCTTCAGATGGTATTGGTACCCACTGGTATTAGCCTGTCAATATCAGGCCTTCCTTAAGTAAACAAATGGATCTCCTCCATACAAATGGACAGGAGGCAACTTCATCTCACTGTTCTTAGGATTTTGCTTAAAGCGAAAGCAAAGTGGACGTTTTAGACATATACACTGTCTTATAGAGCATGCAGTTAAAAATCTGATATCTAGGGCTTCCCTGGTGGTGCAGTGGTTGAGAGTCCGCCTGCCGATGCAGGGGACACGGGTTCGTGCCCCGGTTCGGGAAGATCCCACATGCCGCGGAGCGGCTGGGCCCGTGAGCCATGGCCGCTGAGCCTGCGCGTCCGGAGCCTGTGCTCCGCAACGGGAGAGGCCACAACAGTGAGAGGCCCGCGTAACGAAAAAAAAAAAAAATCTGATGTCTAACAGGGGGAGAAGGAGAAAGAGATAAAGCTGTTAATTTACATCCTCCTAAGACCCGGTACTACCAGGATGCTATAAGTTACCCAGATAAAGTAAATTTAATTTTAACTTAACATTGGAAACTCTCTCGGTGGAATTGACAGCATCCTTGGAGCTACATTTCACACTTTCCTGACTTGGGAATGGTTATTTTGAGTAGCACCTCTTATTAACCTAACTTCTTAATGCCTGGGCAAGAGGTTAAATATCTCACTTATCTACACGTTTGGCTTCCATGAACAGCTACTTCATTCAAAGACTTTCAAGGGTTTATCAAAATCCCACCATGTTTAACATTCCAGAGAGAACATCCAGGTTGCTGGTTCTTGGGATTTACCTTTAGTCTACTCGTGGATACTGATCACTGTGATAAATATAATACTAAAACAACAACGATGAAAATGAAGTAGGCTATTTTCTACTGAAGAAAATTTATCTAGAATGAATGATAAAAAAAATCAAACTAGATTCTGAGTACCCAGTTTATAGAATCCAAGAATGAGGAACTATTTACTCATCATATGGTGAAATTTACTAAGGATTTCTTGTGCACTAAATGCTTTCAAGCAACCGTACTCCCATATTAAGTGCTATGCTTAAGTACTTTCTATTCTCACAGACAGTACATACAAGATCTTCAAAAAGCCCTGTGCATTTTAGAGTTAGTGAGTTAGGTTATAGTTAGATGGATGTTGTGTAAATTTAACGTCTTAAAATTTAGGAAAATTGCATTACACAAATTTCAGGATCTCTGACAAAAAAAGTAAATGGTGTCCTAGAACTGTCAGAATTCAAGACCTTATCAGCTATCAGAGGAAGAGCACCACTCAATACCTAAAGTTACCAGTTATTTTAGGGAGACAAGCAAAGAGGCACATGATCCCTTATGAACATGGATGTTCATCGCATATTATTTAGTCACAGAAACTGAAAAACAGCTCAGTTATCCCACAATCGCAAACTAGCTTATGACCTATAAGGCATCCATAAAATGAAGCACATAAAAATACACTGCAAAATATGACTTGAAATAATTAATGCTATAGGCGAATGCTTGTCATCAGTTAAGTTTTAAAAGATTATAAAACTAAATAAACAGTATAGCAGAGGTCTATTTTACAACTCATATACATAAGCAAGAAAAAGACTAGAATATATATTACTACAATAAATGTGGCTTGATTTAAAGTCATTTTATCACTTAGTTTTTTTCCAAATCTATACATTTGCATGTGTAAGTATGTATACGTGAGTGTGTATGTGTATGTTATGTATATATTATGTACATCATAACCAGAAAAAATAAATTTTTTTTCTTTTTTTTTTTTGCGGTACGCGGGCCTCTCACTGTTGTGGCCTCTCCCGTTGCGGAGCACAGGCTCCGGACGGGCAGGCTCAGCAGCCATGGCCCACGGGCCCAGCCGCTCCGCAGCACGCGGGATCTTCCCAGACCGGGGCACGAACCCGTGTCCCCTGCATTGGCAGGCGGACTCTCAACCACTGCACCACCAGGGAAGCCCGAAAAAATGAATTTTTAAGTTGTAAAAGACCTTTCCAAAAATTAAAATTCAAAGCTAAAACTTAAACTGCCCAAGGACTTTATTTTGACCCTATACATAAGTAGATATGTAGCTTGATGTATATGAAACCCTGGAGAAAAAAATAACAGAGCAACATAAAAACTGAGACAAAGATGTGACTATATGTAGTGTGCCCAGAATGACTGTGGGTGTCAGCAGTTGTCTTTAACACCATCAGGGCTAGACTCAGACAATGCAGTGTGATTCCAGGAGAGGGCCTCTTCCCTGCCAAAGAAGGGATGTGTGCGTGCATGCATGCGTGTGTTGTCAAAGAAGGGATATGTGCGTGCGTGTGTGTGTGTGTGTGTGTGTGTATGAGACAAATAGCCTAGGGCTGCTAACAATATACAGACTATGAGAAAGAGGAAAAAAAGGAATCTTGCAGAGAAAGTAAAAGCAGAATTTATGAGATTGTCAGATGCCAAAAAAATTTGGATAGAACTACCAGGTCAGTGTTTCTCTCGATCTTTTTTGTTCAGATAAATCCATTTGATCTGGATGCCCTCATCAGTCACTGATAAGGGCCACCATAATATGATTTCAAATAAAGTAGAAAAAGGAACAAAGTGCATCTCTCAATAAAGATTTCAAATAAAAAGTGTATTTCCAACAAATACATTTTATTAATATTGCCATAGTAAGTCTTCCAATAAGTTTTTTTTTTCAGAAATAGATATTTTCAAACAGAAATGTTTGGTTCAGTTGTTGCTGTGAAAATAAATCCTTCTGTTATTGCCATTCTCACAATCAAGCCAGTATTTTGATGGCAAAATGCTGTGTTGGGGAAAGCACGCATGTATAATTGGGTGGGCTACACTTTCAAAGAAATATAGTAGCAGCTTTTTTATGATCTGGGTCATGAGGCCAAAGTTGGGGAGAAAGAAACAGGAGCAAATGGCCCTCCACCCAGTGAACCAGGGCAGCAGGGAAAGCGGGGGAGCTGGGCCAGTTGACCCTGTGGGCACTGGAGTGCCCCTCGCCCTGATTACTCAGAGCACATGAGTATCTGGACAGATGAGCTGGGACATCTTTCCAGCCCTGACATGTTTCATCCTAAGCTTTAGGATCTGAGTGGGGTTGGACAGATCCCACATCACAATTACCTGGGGTGCTAATCGGAAATGCAAGTTCAGGGGCCTGGCCACAGACCCTTGTAGGGCAGTCACTGCGGGGGTCACCCGTCTCACCAGGTGAATTGTTGCATATTAAATTCGTCTAGCCAGGTGTTCGTTGGTCCTACAGAAGGACACCAAAGGTAGCCCTCAACGCCCACCCCTTGGTGGTGGCCCCCCTTCTCACCCCTCCTCTGATGCTCCCCTCTGAGGGAGCCCTTCCTGGCCCGCAGTGAAGCAGGGATTTTCAGATCTCCTGGGAAGTTTTCGGGTGGATTGTACATTTGTTTCTCTCTTTACTGTTTACTTTTTCTCCTCCAGCAGGGAGCCTGTGTTTTCAGCTTTAGCGGTTCCTTTATTTCCTGAAGTCAGTCTGCTTAGTAGTTGCTCAATGCAGAGGTAATGAATGAGCAAACAGAGGCCACAGCAAGATAGTAACTAATTACCACCACTCCCCACCCCCAGCAATCAGGGCAGATTCTGAGGGTAAGTGCTGTGGAGCTGGCTCACCCAGGAAAGAACCCAGAAGCTCCTCCACTGGGCCGCCCTCACCTCAAGATTCCACAGGGTTAGGACGTTGCCTGAGCAATGTCTCTGGAAATGCATGCCTCCTTGCAGGGCTGGGTGCCTGCTGCCTTCCCAAACAAGGCCAGTGCCCTGGCCTTCATGCGCCCTCGTGACCCACCCCACACAGGCCAATGACTTTTTCTTTCTGGTTCCTTCTGTTTTGCTCCAGCTTCCAAAATTCAAAGCAGAGTAGAAGCGTTATAAAAAGTCTTTATTCTCTTCCATCAAAGGAGCCTAGCAGTTTCAGGCGTTAAAAAAAAAGTAATCATGTTCCTTTCACTTGGCCACAGAGAGTAAAGGTTCTCTTGAAATTCAAAGTGAACTCGATTTATTTTTTAATTATTGATATTTCCAGATCTGAAGATTGCAAAAAAAAGAAAAAAACCCTCTGTGTACTTTACCAACCCCAAGCTCCGAGTCAGCCATGAAGTGCTTTTTGTTCTTTTCTCCCCTAATTGCCTTACCTCCAAGAAGCTGGTCTTAACATACCATCCATCATCCCAGTGACAAATCAAATGTGGCCCGTTCAGCCCAGCTCGTTGCTGCGAGCCACAGTGACACACATTCGTTTCTGGTTCAGGCAGCTGCAGGGGAGCCGCATGTGTTTGAACTGTGTGGCCTCCCTGTATAATTCAGGAAATGAGTTTACTGTATCTGTGACAAGCATTGTGTTCACACGGTTTGGGGAGCAGCCGGCAGGGTGTGGGGCTCTGCAGCCGCAGCCCAGGGATGTGTACCCACCGTGCTTCCCTCACGCTGGCCAAAGCCCCAGCCCCTCTCCACCTGACCGTGACTTTCATCACACCTGCCACCTGAGAAAGTATGCCTCATCCCTTGGGTGCTGGAAATGTCTGGATGTAATCTAACCTGAGATTCGTAAACCCCAGTTTTTAACACAGACCACTTCTTAAAACAGCAGGGCCTGTTGGTGGATCACCACTGAACTCCCCTGAAGCTGAAGAATTTATGCCTGTCTTTTGATGGTGCTTTTTTTTTTTTTTCCAGTGGTAAAATTTGGCCCAACTTCTGGTTGTTATTCAATTTGTATTCATCGCTTGCACATAATCTCTGCTGGACCAGGTTCAAACAAGCTCGGGTTGTTGGGGAAAGGGGGCTTTGGTAGGTGTGGAGTGTGCATTTACTTAGATCAAGGGAAGGAATGCCAAAACCAGCCCAGCATCAGAATAGATGGCAAGCCTGTGGTGAGGTTTTGTTATTTTGCATATGGTTAACCATCTCGGAGGTCATAAAGCGAGGCCTCTGTCCTCCAGTGCAGCAGCTGGGTTTACACAGTATTTCCAGATTGTTTATTTTGGCCCAGAGCCAGGGCTACATCATTTTTCCATTATGCACATTTGACAGATGAAGAGGGGTGGGAAGGGGGATTTCACGGGGCAGGTCTGTGATTTCCTTTTTATTTACGTTAGAGGGACTTTTAAGAGTTCTGAAGGTTATGAACCAGTCCAAATATAATGTCAGTGAGGCAGAGGTAGAAGAAGCCACTGCTTTTGCAAAAATGCCCAGATCTTGGGCAGTAAAGCAAAATCCATGTATGACCTCAGCCTGAGGCCATGTTGGGAGCACAGTTTGTCACTGCTCAATCTTGCATACAGACAGGTTACTGGTAAATGATATTTAGCATCACATTCAAAAGTTAAGCTCTTGGTGTTTGCTTGGCAGTGCCTTGGGAGCAGCAATGAGTTGGGGAACCCAGCCTGCTTGCCTTCCACTGGCCGTCATTCTGTGCAGACAGGCGGAGGCTTTTCCAAGGTCACTGTAGAACTTCTCCTTTGCGGTCCTTTCCCAGAGACACCAGCCTTCTGAAGATACTCCCAATGGCCTGGCCTGAAGTTCTTTCTGCAGGGAGCATACAAGACTGGCCAAAGAGCCACAGTTTAAATGATACCCACAGCAAAGCTCTTCGCACTTGGGTCAAGTGCATGTGATCTGAATGAATGTTTTCCTTCCAAATGAAACATTTTCTTTTGCTGATGGAGAAATAGCAATTTAAAAGCACCCCAAATGATGACAAATTAAGTAATTGAACAACTTAATTACTTAACTACAATTAAGTAATATAGCAAAATTAGGTCACACAGATGCCTTATTGTCCTAACAGTGTTTGGATTTCTTTAGTGAATGGCTGTAAATAACATATGTGGCATAAATTCATTAGCTACATGGTCGTGGTGTATATTATGTTTCTACAAAGGTATTTATGTTTGTAGCAAATGTCCCTTATCGAGGTATTTCTTAAGCTTTGCTAAGTCTTTGTAAGTGATCTGTCACCATAACATGGTGCTCTCCAGTGGAGTGGCCCAGAAAGGCAAATACCGCTCCCTCTCCAGAGTAAGCCTAACCTCCTCTATCAGCCTCCCCTAAAGAAATTTGATTTCTAGAAATGGAAAGTTTGCTCAGGGAGGACGTTCTGCTAAGGAAGGAATTTTGCAAAAACAACATATGTACAGTCGACACCAAAAGTTGCCCTCTGGGTTAATCCAGTCTTACAGATGGATACAACATACAGGTTTCAAATCAACAAACCTTTATTGAGGGTCATTATGTGCCAGGCGTGGAGCTCGGCACTTGGGAGCCAAAAATGAAAAAGACAGTCCCTTTCAGTCTGAAAACGTTTTTGCTGGCTTGCAGGTTTTTCACCAGACTCTCCCAGACTTACCAAAGCATTCCCCTTGACTTAGAACACTCAAGCCCTTCTTTTCAACCAATCTCCTTAATGCCAGAGTACACACGGGGCAAGGGGAAGTGGGTGGTAATAGATTTCCACTCAATTTGGAAATTAACAGCCAGTGATGAAGCAAAAGGTGCTAGACTGGGAATCAGAAAGCTCGATTTCTAGTCTCAGGACAGTCACTTGTACAACCTCGAGCCAGTCCTGTGACTTCTCAGGCCACCGTGTCTGTGGAACAGGTTGTGAGGATTGCATGAAGTAAGGAGGGGATATTTGGAAACATGTTAATCCGCGGAGCTCTGTGCAGACGAAGGGGATGCTATTTTGATGGGCTGTGGGAGGAATATGTGTGTGTGGGGGTTGCTAATTGAGCTGTTTATACCACTATCTATAAAGCTTTAATAATGCAGAAAGCTGACCCAACTCAGCAGTCTCCCAACTGACCTTATTATATAGTCTTGGGTTTTTTTTCTCTCCCAGCATTGGATGACCAACTGCAGATTTTTCTGTTGTTGAGGGTCAACAGTATAAAAAGGGTCCCCATTCAGGGCCACTTCTCAGGAAGAGGCCAGAGTCTGGGAGCCCAGAAGAGTCTGTCCCCACACAGTCCTGATTCTGTGGCTGACTTTGGACATGTCTATAAGGAAAAATTATCCTTCTTTTGCTATTCAAATTGGAAGATCAGAAGTTGTTTTTTGTTTGCTTGTTTGTTTGCCCTTCTGATCATTTCACAGCTCAAAACCAGTGCTTACTTTGAGGAAATTTTCAGCAATTATTGTGATTTAATGGGCTTCTTTGGCCAATCCCTCAACGTAAATAAGAAAAATGAAAAAAAAAATTAAAAGCCACCTGAAACCACAGCTTCCCTTTGCCAAAATGTATTTATTAATTAAAGGACAGGGGCAGGAAAACATGACATGGCAAGCACTATGGTTCCAAAGAGGCAACTGAACCACAAAGCTAAACACTGGAATTTATAGACTCCAGTGGGAGCTAAAAAATCCCAGATGTGAGGGTACACCCGGCATTCATGGGTCTCTTGAGAATTTTCTCTTAAGCACACTCAGATACTGCCTTTGTCTCCACTTGGCTGTGTCTGCACCTCACAGACACAGCCAAGCCTTCTTCGGGTCTGACTACACCCTCTTCCGTCTGTTGGTTTCTTTCATTCACTCGATGAGCATGTACAGAGGGTGCTGCGTTTCCCCAGGTGCTGAGCTGTGGAAGTACAAAGACAGAGGGGTATCATCCCTCTCCAGACACTCACAGCAAAATAGGCTGCATTAGGAGAACAGCTAGATGAAACTGGTGGGGATGTGAAGAAAACAAATCCAGGGAAAATATTTTCAAAGTTTCGTGGTGCCTCAGAGGCCTCCTAAAAGTTTTCCATCTTTTGGTTGAAACACACACACACATACACACACACACAAACAAACATACCCTATACACTCAGACTTGCACACACAGCACCTCTACAGGATTCAGTAATCATAGTAGTTATGAAAGACCCAACTCCATGCGGAGTAGTTAGACAAGTCCATTGGGCTTGGTCCCTCTTCTAGGGATTTCTGACCAAGGAGAGGAAACACTGATAACATCAAACCAACCAGAGGGAAATGCCCCGTCTGCCCCGCCGGTGAGCAGACCCGTGAGGAGGGGTGCTCCTCTTACAGTGTGAGCCCCCTTCAACCATGAGCAACATGAAGGGTTAAGAGCTTGGGCTCAGTCGTCAGACTGTCCCAGACCCAAACTGTGGCATCTCCACTTACGAGCTGTGTGACCTTGACCATGTTACCAAATTCCAGTGTCACATCTGTAAAATGATATTAATAAGAGAGCCTGACTCACTGGGGGCTTTGGAAAGACTAAACGCGTGTTAGATAACTTGCAGTCCTTGCACTGAGAAAGTGCTCAGAAATACCTGATAATAATGATGATGACGATGATAAAGTTACATTCACTGCTAGTAACTCCTGTGCCTGGTGCAGAAAAGTCATTCAGTAAATACTTACAGAAAAAAAGGAAGGGGGGTGACATTGGGCACACAAATGAGGCCGAACTGAAGCCTAAATTTTGACACAAAAGCACTTGCTTCCTAGTTTTATGAAACCCAGAATTTCAAAACCTTTTCATCAGAAGCATAAAACTCGAATTTCTGTAGCAGCCAGGCAGGTAACATAAAAGAATGAACTGGCATTTAGAGTCTGCGACAAAACAGAGCGCACTGGCCCCTCTGAGGGGACAGCCATACTCAGCTCCTAAAGAATATCGCCTCACTTTGAGAGAAGCCAGAAATCCAGATGCCCTGTGAAGTAGACCACATCTTCCAACAACTAAGTCAGTTTCTTAAAAAAAGTACCCCACAGGTCAAATAACAGAGAGACTAGCAGTCAGATCTCAGGCTGCCTGCTTGCTGCCCCTGCCTTAACGGAAGCTGCTCTGTATTTGTGTCTTCCTTCTGAAATGTTCACCGGGGGCGCAAGAGATGTGAGCCCCTTGGAGTCATCTCGGGGTTCCTGCTTTTCAGGGGATGCACGTGGGGTTAGGCCTCCACTTCTTGATGGTTTTGCTCTACAGTATATGCCCACCTAACGCGGGCTGCTTCATTTCCCAAAGAATACTGATAATAAGTATGGATTTTTAAAGCATGATTGTTTTCTGGCTGAAATAACAACAGTCTCCAACAATTCCTAACAACTTCCTCTGCTACTGCTATTACGGCAACCTGGAAAGAGGCTGATTCCATAGTTCACGTAGCTTTGTTTTGTTTGGAGGGAAAGTCTGGCCTTTTATAAAAATGTGGAATACTTAGCACTGGAATGATTTTTCCATAGCACTGATTATTGTACAGCAAGACACTTAACCATATGTCTTCGAAATGTGATTTTAAAAATTCTCCACTAACCATAAAAGGCAGACTGCCCTCTACTCTTTCCATATGAAGGTGATAATTTTCTACAGGCTCACGAAGGCTGCGCTGGTTATGGCCAAGTACTTAGGGGAAACCTCATCACAAATGAGAGACCTGGGCTCCAATTCCAGCTCTGTTGCTTACTCACTAGCTATGTGACCTTGGGTAAGTCATTTAATTTCCAAAAGCTTCTATTCCCCCATCTGCAAAATAGGGGCCAAGACACCTCAAAGGGTAATTGGGAATATTAAATAAAATAACATACGTGTGGGCATAATCCAAACCCATAATAGGTATTTGCCATCAGTGTTGGTTGAATCTGAATCTCTGCTTCTCCTGCCACAAAATTGCACTCCTATTTCTGACCATGACATAACCCTCTGGCAATATCATTAACCCTCCTATCAAATTTGGCAGCTCTGTGGAAAACAAAAGGGCAAAGAAGCTATAATTGTTTCATATAAACTTTTGGTTTTGTGTCCACAGTGGTATGAAAACTAGAGGGTGGAGGGTTGGATGACACTAGCCAGAGAGGAAGGAAGGGAGAAGGGAAGAGGCTGGACCAGAGCCCTGGGAGTGCTGACACTTAAGGGACAAGCAGGGAAAGAGCACCGGGCATAGAGCACTGAAGGGGGAGCAATCAGAAGGAGTCCAAGACCACCAGGGAAATGCTCTTGTAGACGCCACAGGAAGACGGTTCCAAGATGACGTGTGTGGCCATCAGTGTTGTGAGGTCATGCTAAGAAGTCATAGAAGGCCTGAGAAATGTCCACTGAGTTATCAACAAGGAAGCAAGAGCAATTTGACTGGACTGGAGCATTGAGAGGACAGAAACCAGGTTTTGATGAGTCCAATCATGTGAGTACGTTGAAAATCTGGTGACAACAAATTTAGACAGCTCTTCAAGAAGTTTGGTTGTGATGGAGAGGAGAGAGAGAAGATAGAAGATAGAGGAGGACATGAGACTTAAGGGTTTTCTTTAAGGAGACTTGACCACATTTGATTTGCAGGGGGTAAGGAGCCAGTTGAGAAGGAGAGGTTGACAATGAAGAACAGAAGGTAGATAGAGCAAGAGTGAGGGAGAGAGAAGGCATAGATGGATGGAGCGAGGATTGGGTATCAATGCAAAACTGGAGCTTAATTAAAAAAAAAATCATCTGTCATAAGTGTCCTCTGGACCAGCTGTCAGTACCCCTCATGTTTAGACAGGGGCTAAAGAGGGTAAGGAGGGTTGAGGTAACCGAAATACACTTGGCAATCTGTTGCTATCCAAAAAAGGATCTTGCAAAACTTTGTCTTGTAGCCACAAATGAAACATTTCCCTTTACTCTTAGCCTAAAAGTCTGTCCTATCTGTTGAGTTTTCTAGCAAGCACAGGATTCAGTCTGCTTTACTGGTACTACCCAATAGCCCGAACACTTTCATCAGGAGAGTGAGGTGATGTGTAATTAAAATTTGGTTGGAAAGGCTAATTGGAATCTTACCAAATATAAATCTTATTAGAGATCTCCCATTACCTTATAAAATTTGGATAAAATAAGTCAATGAATGGGGCTGTAAGTGGGATCCCCAGCACTGACTTGATGGAGAACACTATGAAGTTCAGACTCTGGTCATTGCAAGAAGGCTGACTTTTCCCAGACTTTGTAGATCCTGGGTCATTTTCTGACGGGCTTCCTGAATAATGATTCTTATAGAAACACTTATAAGTTCAGGCTAAATAAAACACCAGGAAGAGGTTTCCTGGAACTGAGGAACTCTCCAAATACTGACGATTATGTTCATTTTCATCATTGACTCTGGGTATTGGCCTTTCTTATTGGACCCGGAGATAACCTAGTCCAATTTCCTTTTTTAAATCAACCTTTTTCTTCCTCCGGATTATAAACCCACTAGCCATCCCTACCAAAATGCCTGCTTCTTTCCTGCAAGATCTACTACAATCTGGACTCCCCGGTCAACGTGAGGAGTGGTAGGCTTTAGGCCCACCTGCTGACTACCGTTATGTTCCATTGCTTTTGGAGAAACCTGAGAGGGACAGTGATAAGGTTGCTGGCCTTTCTGCAGCAAGAGCACAACAATTGCTTACCATGCAGACCCTCCTGCCCCTGCCTCTTTTCAGCTACATGACCTTGAACCAGTCAGAGTCTTGCTCTGCCTCAGTTTCTTCATCTATAACATGGCTCTTCCATGAGGGGTTAATGTGAGGATTAAATACGATTCCATGTATAAGTGCCTAGTTTAGTGCTTGGTACACCTTAGTCCTCATTAAACGTAACTGTTACTATAAAAATACACCACAAGGGATCAGGCTCAGCTGAGACCATCCCCATCTCTTGACAAATCAATTAACTAATGATGTAAATATATCCTGGTTCTTTCCATTGTGCTTGAATGACATACTATCATCTTTGACATACCTGCTCTGCCCACCCACCAACTTGCCCATCCCCAGCCATGGAGAAAAACATGCAGGGAAGAGAGTTTTGTTGTGATGAACCAAGAGTAGCTTTAAATCTGTCGACCTAGTTAACCTAATCACAACCAAACAGGGAAACATATAAATCCATCATGCCATCATTTTAAAAAACCTTCACAAAATTTTACTAGCTTGATATTAATAACCCATTAGAGCAAGTCAACTCAATCCATTAAATAGATCAACATTTTATTTGTTTGTTATTTTAATTTTTTAAAAATTTTTATTGGAGTATAGTTGATTTACAATGTTGTGTTACTTTCAGGTATACAGCAAAGTGAATCAGCTATACATATACATATATCCACTCTTTTTTTTTAACATCGTTATTGGAGTATATTTATTTTACAATGCTGTGTTAGTTTCTGCTGTAAAACAAGGTGAATCAGCTGTATGTATACATATATCCTCATATCCCCTCGCTCTTGCTTCTCTCTCCCACCCTCCCTATCCCACCCCTCTAGGTGGTCACAAAGCACCGAGCTGATCTCCCTGTGCTATGCAGCTGCTTCCCACTAGCTATCTATTTTACATTTGGTAGTGTATATAAGTCCATGCCACTCTCTGACTGCGTCCCAGCTTGCCCTTCTCCCTCCCCATGTCCTCAAGTCCATTCTCTACGTCTACGTCTTTATTCCTGTCCTGCCCCTAGGTTCTTCAGAGCCATTTCTTTTTTTAGATTCCGTATATATGTGTTAGCATACGGCACTTGTTTTACTCTTTCTGACTTATTTCACTCTGTATGACAGATTCTAGGTCCGTCCACCTCACTACAAATATCCCAATTTTGTTTCTTTTTATGGCTGAGTAATATTCCATTGTATATATGTGCCACATCTTCTTTATCCATTCATCTGTTGATGGACACTTAGGTTGCTTCCATGTCCTGGCTATTGTAAGTAGTGCTGCAATGAACATTGTGGTACATGACTCTATTTGAATTATGGTTTACTCAGGGTATATGCCCAGTAGTGGGATTGCTGGGTCATATGGTAGTTCTATTTTTAGTTTTTAAGGAACCTCCATACTGTTCTCTGTAGTGGCTATATCAGTTTACATTCCCACCAACAGTGCAAGAGGATTCCTTATTCTCCACACCCTCTCCAGCATTTATTGTTTGTAGATTTTTTGATGATGGCCATTCTGACTGGTGTGAGGTGATACCTCATTGTAGTTTTGATTTGCCTTTCTCTAATGATTAGTGATGTTGAGCATCCTTTCATGTGTTTGTTGGCAATCTGTATATTTTCTTTGGTGAAATGTCTACTGAGGTCTTCTGCCCATTTTTGGATTGGGTTGTTTGTTTCTTTGATATTGAGCTACATGAGCTGCTTGTATATTTTGGAGAGTAGTCCTTTGTCAGTTGCTTCATTTGCAAATATTTTCTCCCATTCTGTGTGATGTCTTTTCATCTTGTTTATGTTTTCCTTTGCTGTGCAAAAGGTTTTAAGTTTCAATAGGTCCCATTTATTTATTTTTGTTTTTATTTCCATTTCTCAAGGAGGTGGATCAAAAAGAATCTTGCTGTGATTTATGTCATAGAGTGTTCCTGTCTATGTTTTCCTCTAAGAGTTTTATAGTGTCTGGCCTTACATTTAGGTCTTTAATCCATTTCGAGTTTATTTTTGTGTATGGTGTTAGGGAGTGTTCTAATTTCATTCTTTTACATGTAGCGGTCCAGTTTTCCCAACACCACTTATTGAAGAGGCTGTCTTTTCTCCAGTGTATATTCTTACCTCCTTTATCAAAGATTAGGTGACCATATGTGCGTGGGTTTATCTCTGGGCTTCTATCCTGTTCCATTGATCTATACTTCTGTTTTTGTGCCAGTACCATACTGTCTTGATTGCTGTAGCTTTGTAGTATAGTCTGAAGTCAGGGAGCCTGGTTCCTCCAGTTCCGTTTTTCTCTCTCAAGATTGCTTTGGCTATTCGGGGTCTTTTGTGTTTCCATACTGATTGTGAAATTTTTTGTTCTAGTTCTGTGGAAAATGCCACTGGTAGTTTGATAGGGATTGCGCTGAATCTGTAGATGCTTTGAGTAATATAGTCATTTTCACAATGTTACTTCTTCCAATTCGAGAACATGGTATGGTATGTCTCTCCATCTGTTTTCTTTCATCAGTATCTTATAGTTTTCTACATACAGGTCGTTTGTCTCCTTAGGTAGGTTTATTCCTAGGTATTTTATTCTTTTTGTTGCAATAGTAAATGGAGTGTTTCCTTAATTTCCCTTTCAGATAATTCATCATTAGTGTATAGGAGTGTGAGAGATTTCTGTGCATTAATTTTATATCCTGCTACTTTACCAAATTCATTGATTAGCTCTAGTAGTTCTCTGGTAGAGTCTTTATGATTCTCTTTGTATACTATCATGTCATCTGCAAACAGTGACAGTTTTACTTCTTTCCTGATTTGGATTCCTTTTATTTCTTTTGCTTCTCTGATTGCTGTGGCTAAAACTTCCCAAACTATGTTAAATAATAGTGGTGACAGTGGGCAGGCTTGTCTTCTTCCTGATCTTAGTGGAAACGGTTTCAGTTTTTCACCATTGAGAACGATGTTTGGCTGTGGGTTTGTCATATATGGCCTTTATTATGTTGAGGTAGGTTCCCTCTATGCCTACTTTCTAAAGAGTTTTTATCAAGAATGGGTGTTGATTTTTGTAGAAAGCTTTTTCTGTGTCTTTTGAGATTATCATACGGTTTTTCTCCCTCAATTTGTTAATATGGTTTATCACATCGATTGATTTGCGTATATTGAAGAATCCTTGCATTCCTGGGATAAACCCCACTTGATCATGGTGTATGATCCTTTTACAGTGCTGTTGGATTCTGTTTGCTAGTATTTTGTTGAGGATTTTTGCATCTATATTCATCAGTGTTACTGGCCTGTAGTTTTCTATTTTTGTGACATCTTTGTCTGCTTTTGGTATCAGGGTGATGGTGGCCTTGTAGAATGAGTTTGGGAGTGTTCCTCCCTCTGCTATATTTTGGAAGAGTTTGAGGATAGTTGTTAGCTCTTCTCTAAATGTTTGATAGAATTCGCCTGTGAAGCCATCTGGTCCTGGGCTTTTGTTTGTTGGAAGATTTTTAATCACAGTCTCAATTTCAGTGCTTGTGGTTGATCTGTTTATATTCCCCAAAGCTAGCCACTGGCTCATTTTCCTTGCCTCACTACCTGCCTTTGCTTCTGCTGTTGCCTCTTTGCTGATAGTTAAGGAAGCTCAGATTCCAGGGATGATCTCTGAACTCCTGTAGTAGTTATTTCATGATCACTTTTGAAGTTTTGACATTCTACCTTGTATTGTGATAACTTGTAGGCAAGCTCCTTGAAAGGAGGAAGCTCTTCAAATACTTTCCATCTCTACTGTGACACCTCTGCTGGGTACCCCACAGGAACCCTTAGGAAGTGTCTATTGATTCAATATATTTGCTAAGCAGACTATTCTTTTCTTTTTTTTTTTTTTGCGGTACGCGGGCCTCTCACTGTTGTGGCCTCTCCCGTTGCGGAGCACAGGCTCCGGACGCGCAGGCTCAGCGGCCATGGCTCACGGGCCCAGCCGCTCCGCGGCATGTGGGATCTTCCCGGACCGGGGCACGAACCCGTGTCCCCTACATCAGCAGGCGGACTCTCAACCACTGTGCCACCAGGGAAGCCCCAACATATAGTTTCTTGTAGTAATCTCTCATGATCCTTTGTATTTCTGCAGTGTCAGTTGTTACATCTTTTTCAATTCTAATTCTATTGATTTGAGTCTTCTCCCTTTTTTTCTTGATGAGTTTGGCTAATTGTTTATCAATTTTATCTTCTCAAAGAACCAGCTTTTAGTTTTATTGATCTTTGCTATCGTTTCCTTCATTTCTTTTCATTTATTTCTGATCTTTATGATTTCTTTCCTTCTGCTAACTTTGGGCTTTTTTTGTTCTTCTTTCTCTAATTGCTTTAGGTGTAAGGTTAGGTTGTTTATTTGAGATGTTTCTTGAGGTAAGATTGTATTGCTATAAACTTCCCTCTTAGAACTGCTTTTGCTGCATCCCATAGGTTTTGGGTCATCGCGTTTTCATTGTCATTTGTTTCTAGGTATTTTTTGGTTTCCTCTTTGATTTCTTCAGTAATCTCTTGATTCTTTAGTAGTGTATTGTTTAGCCTCCATGTGTTTGTATTTTTTTTCCTGTAGTTGATATCTAGTCTCATGGCATTGTGGTCGGAAAAGATACTTGATACGATTTCAATTTTCTTAAATTTATCAAGGCTTGATTTGTGACCCAAGATATGATCTATCCTGGAGAACATTCCCTGAGCACTTGAGAAGAAAGTGTATTCTGTTATTTATGGATGGAAAGTCCTATAAATATCAATTAAGTCCATGTTGTTTAATGTATCATTTAAAGTTTGTGTTTCCTTATTTATTTTCCTTTTGGAGGATGTGTCCATTGGTGAAAGTGGGGTGTTTGTTCAAGTCCCCTACTATGATTGTGTTACTGTCAATTTCCCCTTTTATGGCTGTTAGCTTTTGCCTATGTATTGCAGTGCTACTATGTTTGGTGCATAAATATTTACAATTGTTATATCTTCTTCTTGGATTGATCCCTTGATCACAATGTAGTGTCCTTCTTTGTCTCTTGTAATAGTCTTTATTTTAAAGTCTGTTTTGTCTGATATGAGAATTGCTACTCCAGCTTTCTTCTGATTTCCATTTGCATGGAATATCTTTTTCCATTCCCTCACTTTCAGTCTGTATGTGTCCCTAGGTCTGAAGTGGGTCTCTTGTACACAGCATATATACAGGTTTTGCTTTTGTATCCATTCAGCCAGTCTGTGTCTTTTGGTTGGAGCATTTAATCCATTTACATTTAAGGTAATTATCAATATGTATGTTCCTATTACCATTTTCTTAATTGTTTTGGGTTTGTTATTGTAGGCCTTTTCCTTCTCTTGTGTTTCTTGCCTAGAGAAGTTCCTTTAGGATTTGTTGTAAAGCTGGTTTGGTGGAGCTGAATTCTCTTAGCTTTTGCTTGTCTGTAAAGGTTTTAATTTCTCTGTCAAATCTGAATGAGATCCTTGCTGGGTGGAGTAATCTTGGTTGTTGGTTTTTCCCTTTCATCACTTTAAATATGTCCTGCCACTCCCTTCTGGCTTGCAGAGTTTCTGCTGAAAGATCAGCTGTTAACTTTATGGGTATTCCCTTTTATGTTATTTGTTGTTTTTCTCTTGCTGCCTTTAATATTTTTTCTTTCTATTTAATTTTTGATAGTTTGATTAATATGTGTCTTGGCATGTTTCTCCTTGGATTTATCCTGTATGGGACTCTCAGCACTTTCTAGACTTGATTGACTATTTCCTTTCCCATATTAGGGAAGTTTTCAAATATAATCTCTTCAAATATTTTCTCAGTCCCTTTCTTTTTCTCTTCTCTTCTTCTTCTGGGACCCCTATAATTCGAATGTTGGTGTGTTTAATGTTGTCCCAGAGGTCTCTGAGACTGTCCTCAATTCTTTTCATTCTTTATTCTTTATTCTACTGTGTGGTAGTTATTTCCACTATTTTATCTTCCAGGTCACTTATCCGTTCTTCTGCCTCAGTTATTCTGCTATTGATTCTTTCTAGAGAATTTTTAATTTCATTTATTGTGTTGTTCATCATTGTTTGTTTGCTCTTTAGTTCTTTTAGGTCCTTGTTAAACGTTTCTTGTGTTTTCTCCATTCTATTTCCAAGATTTTGGATCATCTTTACTATCATTACTGTGAATTCTTTTTCAGGTAGACTGCCTATGTCCTCTTCATTTGTTTAGTCTGGTGGGTTTTTACCATGCTTCTTGATCTGCTGCAAATTTCTCTGTCTTCTCATTTTGCTTAACTTACTGTGTTTGGCATCTCCTTTTCACAGGCTGCAGGTTTGTAGTTCCCATTGTTTTTGGTGTCTGCCCCCAGTGGGTAAGGTAGGTTCAGTGGGTTGTGTAGGCTTCCTGGTGGAGGGGACTGGTGCCTGTGTTCTGGTGGATGAGGCTGGATCTTGTCTTTCTGGTTGGCAGGACCACATCTGGTGGTGTGTTTTGGGGTGTCTGTGAAACTTATTATGATTTTAGGCAGCCTCTCTGCTAATGGGTGGGGTTGTGTTCCTGTCTTGCTAGTTGTTTGGCATTGGGTGTCCAGCACTGGAGCTTGCTGTTCATTGCGTGGAGCTGGGTCTTAGTGTTGAGATGGAGATCTCTGGGAGAGCTCTCGCCAATTGATACTACGTTGGGCCGGGAAGTCTCTGGTGATCCAATGTCCTGAACTCGGCTCTCCCACCTCAGAGGCTCAGGCCTGACACCCAGCTGGAGTGCCAAGACACTGTCAGCCACGTGGCTGAGAAGAAAAGGGAGAAAAAAAGAAAGAAAAATAAATAAATATATAAATAAAATAAAGTTATTAAAATTTAAAATAAAATATTATTAAAATAAAGAAATTTTAAAGTATTAAAAAAAGAGAGAGAGCAACCAATCCAATAAACTAATCCAATGATAACAAGCCCTAAAATAGCTAAACTAAGATAAACATAAAAATCAGAAACTAGTCAGTCACATACAGCAAACCCCAAGTCTACAGTTGCTCCCAAAGTCCACCGCCTCAATTTTGGGATGATTCTTTGTCTATTCATGTATTTCACAGATGCAGGTACATCACGTTGATTGGGGAGATTTAATTCGCTGCTCCTGAGGCTGCTGGGAGAGATTTCCCTTTCTCTTCTTTGTTCACACAGCTCCTGGGGTTCAGCTTTGGATTTGGACCCGCCTCTGTGTGTAGGTCGCTGGTCGGCACCGATCCTCCATGCGGGAATCTCTCCACTTTGCCCTCCGCACCCCTGTTGCTGCGCTCTCCTCCGCGGCTCCGAAGCTTCCCCCGCTGCCATCCCCTGTTCCCGTCAGTGAAGCAGCTTCCTAGTGTGTGGAAACTTTTCCTCCTTCACAGCTCCCTCCCAGAGGTGCAGGTCCCGTCCCTATTCTTTTGTCTCTGTTTTTTCTTTTTTCTTTTGCCCTACGTACGTGAGGACTTTCTTGCCTTTTGGGAGGTCTGAGGTCTTCTGCCAGCGTTCAGTAGATGTTCTGTAGGAGTTGTTGTTCCACATGTAGATGTATTTTTGATGTATTTGGGGGGAGGAAGGTGATCTCCATGTCTTACTCCTCTGCCATTTTGAAGGTCCTCCTCTTTTTAGTTTTTAGTATTAAAGATTTTCTCTTTTAATGACGCATGCAGAGTCTGTACTGCACAATGTGAAGGAGTGCATTCATATTGTAATGAATGCTGGAATGCCGAAGCTCTGAATGCACTCATACACAGGCATAAATCCTCAAGAAGACATGAAAGCAGATGAGAGATGTCAACAAACTATAGGGGTGCTCACAATCCAGCACTGATGTTGCAGAATGGACAACATTCCTCCCAGTTGTGATACTGTGATCCAGGCTCCTTTCATTTGGGGTCTTTCCATTTTTCACCACATGGCTACTGAGTCTATTCTAGGAGCTTTCTCTAGTCCATCCAGCTCACCTTTAATTTATTTGATCAGAATCAGCACAGTGGATCCCAGGTGATGGTTTTTCACATGCACTTTTTGAAACTCTTGTCTCATCGGGTGCCGTGTGCAAAGGCCTTGCACTCAGCACTTCAGATCAGAGTTCCTCGTGTGAAATGGCTATGCAGACAACTCAGCTTGTCTGGGATAAGCACCACGCACAGCACTGCTATCCACTCTCTCTCTCTTTTTTTTTTTTTTTTTTAGGTTCTTTTCCCATATAGGCCATTACAGAGTATTGAGTAGAGTTCCCTGTGCTCTACAGCAGGTCTTATTAGTTATCTATTTTATATATAGTAGTGTGTATATGTCGATCCCAATATTCAAATTAATCCCTCCCCCCTTAAATAGATCAACATTTTGTATCTAATTTATCTTGAAGACTAGTCTAAGAAGTTATCTTGCTCTAGGTTAAAAATTCACTGGGTACTCTTGGGATGGCTTTGTAGTTAGTGATTACACTTGCTGTACGTTATTTTTAGAAAAACAGTGTTTCAACCTTAAAGAACTTTGAGGCCCCGCAATAGAGCAGACCCCAAGTTACTTCTTTACAAAGACCAGGCTCCCCATGCTTACTCTCTTGGGCCTTCCTCCGGAACAGGGTAGGGTGGCCTTCTATTTAAGTTCCAGGCACTGCTAAGCCCCTCCCTTTTCATAAAATGTAAATCTAAGTCCTCCTCTCTTTGCCGTTGCAATGTTTATGACTGTATATCAGGCCAGCACATAAAATAACGAATTCCAATATTTATCAATTACACTGGGGCTAATATTAGAACAAAGTATATGAAGGATTGTTGAAGGAAGTGCAGTTTTTTGGTTTCTCAAAATCAGGGGTTTCTACAGATCCATAAATGCCTAAGATCTTCATATATGGGTTTCCATGTACCCTTCCTGTCTTCCTGAACATGAGCTTCAGTCAGGTTTTCAGGAGAGTTAGAAACCGCTGCTCTAGATGTTCTGTAATGTGTTCCCCAATCAAGCCAGAGTTGAGAACCTGACACGTGCCACTTTCCTCTGGCCCCCATGAAACCCATGGCTGAACTTACTCTAAGGATGTTATCAAAATATTGCTAATTCCATACAATTTTTTCTTATGAAAATTCATAGAATATATTTCTTTATGGCATTACAACTAGGAATAGATGTGAATGGATTGTTTTCCACGAAGAGTAATATACACTGTTTGTTAGCTGCTAGAAAGTTTAGGGCCAAACTCTTGACCCACCTCCTACATAAGCAGTTAGGACTTCACAACATATATTTTGTGTTCCTCGATATTGGGGTCTGAGAGATGGATGACTAAATAACACCCCTTTCCTCCTGCCTGGGTTCTAAACTATGTGAGAAATCAATACTGGAGACAGAGATGGAGGTCCAAATGTCAGCTTTATTACCAAGTAAAGCTGGGTGGGAGAACTCAGCTGCGGTGTGAGGAGAAATGGACCAGTAACATTCCATCCTGACTTCCACAGACTTGCCCATCGAGTCACAGATTGTGGCTGAAAGCCCTCGCCCTGCTCTACAGGAGGATGCGAAGTCTCTGCAGACAGGCACACTCTCCCCAGAGGAGAGAGCCTCTCAATCCTTTATCCCAAAGGCACAATCAGAAAAACCATCTGGCCCTGGAACCTGGCTTACCTCCCCGAATGAGGGGCTGGGGCAAGAGGCAGGAGCATGGCTCTATGGAGACCCTCCCATATGGGGAGGGGAAGCCGTTACCCCCAACACTGACCTTTCTCCTTTTTTCTTTCCTACCTTCATTCTCACTTTGCCCAATTTCCTTAACTGTTTAGCTAATTGCATCATATATATTATTGTAAAATTCTTTACATTCTTTTTGGAATAGCTTGGGTCAAATAATTTAACTAAAGAATTTCTTTTAAGATCATAGGAATCCTAATATTTTTCTGGCATGAGATAGCAAGACCCCACGCATTTAGAGTGCTTGAAGAGGAAGGCACCAGAGGAGTCTGGAAATGAGCAAATTTTTTTTCCGGGGCCTCTGTGTGCCTTGTCTATCTTTAATACCAGCTTTTTAAGCTCTGTCTTTTAAAAACCCAAAGAGATCTATACTTCAAGCCTATTAACATGTGTCGCCTCAGAGTAGCTATAGTTAATATCTTTAGTGAAGACAGATATTACAAAATGTTCTATCACAAACCCGCTTTGTACAGGTAACAAAAAAATAAAAAATAGCCCCCACCCCCGGCCTGAGTGAGCCAGAGCCCCCGAATCAGCGGCTCCTTTAACCCTGTCCTGTCTGAGCAAAAAACAGACGCCCTCCAGCGACCTACACGCAGAGGCAGGGCCAAATCCAAAGCTGAGCTCCTGTGAGCTGTGAGAACAAAGAAGAGAAAGGGAAATCTCTCCCAGCAGCCTCAGAAGCAGCGGATTAAAGCTCCACAATCAACTTGATATACCCTGCATCTATGGAATACCTGAATAGACAAGGAATGATCCCAAATTGAAGAGGTGGAATTTAGGAGCGAGATCTATGATTTTTTTCCCTTTTCCTCTTTTTGTGAATGTGTACGTGTATGCTTCTGTGTGAGATCTTGTCTGTATACTCTTGCTTCCACCATTTGTCCTAGGGCTCTATCCGTCCATGGTTTTTAAAAAAAATTTTTTTTTCTCAATAATTAATTTTATTTGTAATAACTTTATTATACTTTACCTTCGTTCTTTCTTTCTTTCTTTCCTTCCTTCCCTCCTTTAGACAACGAATCACCCCAAATTGAGGAGGTGGTCTCTGAGAGCAAGATTTATGATTTTTCCCCCTTTACCTCTTTTTGTGAAGGTGTATGTGTATGCTTCTGTGTAAGATTTTCTCTGTATAGCTTTGCTTCCAACATTTGTCCTAAGGTTCTATCCGTCCCTTCTTTTTTTTTCTAAATATTTTTTAATTCAATAACTATATTATACTTTATTTTTACTGTATCTTCTTTCTTTCTGTCTTTTTTCCTTCTTTCCCTCCTTCCTTCCTTCCTTCCTCCCTCCCTCCCTCCCTCCTGTCTTTCCTTCTTTGCTTCTTTCTTCCTTCCTTCCTTTCCTCCTTTCCTTCTTTCTTTCCTCATACTTCTACTAATTCTCTCTACTTTTTCTCCCTTTTATTCTGAGCCGTGTGGATGAAAGGCTCTTGGTGCTCCAGCCAGGAGTCAGGGCTCTGCCTCTGAGGTAGGAGAGCCAACTTCAGGACACTGGTCAACAAGAGACCTCCCAGCTCCACATAATATTAAATGGCGGAAATCTCCCAGTGACCTCCATCTTAACACCAGCACCCAGCTTCACTCAACGACCAGCAATCCACAGTGCTAGACAACCTATGCCAAACAACTAGCAAAACAGGAACACAACCCCACCCATTAGCAGAGAGGCTGCCTAAAATCATAATAAGGCCACAGACACCCCAAAACACACCACCAGACGTGAACCTGCCCACTAAAGAGACAAGATCCAGCCTCATCCACCACAACACAGGCACTAGTCCCCTCCACCAGGAAGCCTACACAACCCACTGAAACAACCTTAGCCACTGGAGACAGACATCAAAAACAACGGGAACTACGAACCTGCAGCCTGCAAAAAGGAGACCCCCAAACACAGTAAGATAAGCAAAATGAGAAGACAGAAAAACACACAGCAGATGAAGGAGCAAGATAAAAATGCACCAGACCTAACAAATGAAGAGGAAATAGGCAGTCTACCTGAAAAAGAATTCAGAATAATGATAGTAAGGATGATCCGAAATCTTGGAAGTAGAATGGACAAAATGCAAGAAACAGTTAACAAGGACCTAGAAGAAATAAAGATGAAACAAGCAACGATGAACAACGCAATAAATGAAATTAAAAGTACTCTAGATGGGATCAATAACAGAATAACTGAGGCAGAAGAACGGATAAGTGACCTGGAAGATAAAATAGTGGAAATAACTACTGCAGAGCAGAATAAAGAAAAAAGAATGAAAAGAACTGAGGACAGTCTCAGAGACCTCTGGGACAACATTAAACGCACCAACATTCGAATTATAGGGGTTCCAGAAGAAGAATAGAAAAAGAAAGGGACTGAGAAAATATTTGAAGAGATTATAGTTGAAAACTTCCCTAATATGGGAAAGGAAATAGTTAAGTCCAGGAAGCACAGAGAGTTCCATACAGGATAAATACAAGGAGAAATACGCCAAGACACATATTAATCAAACTGTCAAAAATTAAATACAAAGAAAGCATATTAAAAGCAGCAAGGGAAAAACAACAAATAACACACAAGGGAATCCCCATAAGGTTAACAGCTGATCTCTCAGCAGAAACCCTACAAGCCAGAAGGGAGTGGCAGGACATACTGAAAGTGATGAAGGAGAAAAACCTGCAACCAAGACTACTCTACCCAGCAAGGATCTCATTCAGATTTGATGGAGAAATTAAAACCTTTACAGACAAGCAAAAGCTGAGAGAGTTCAGCACCACCAAACCAGCTTTACAACAAATGCTAAAGGAACTTCTCTAGACAAGGAAGACAAGAGAAGGAAAAGACCTATAATAACGAACCCAAAACAATATAGAAAATGGGAATACGAACATACATATCGATAATTACCTTAAATGTAAATGGACTAAATGCTCCCACCAAAAGACACAGATTGGCTGAATGGATACAAAAACAAGACCCTTATATATGCTGTCTACAAGAGACCCACTTCAGACCTAGAGACACATACAGACTGAAAATAAAGGGATGGAAAAAGATATTCCATGCAAATGGAAACCAAAAGAAAGCTGGAGTAGCAATTCTCATATCAGACAAAATAGACTTTAAAATAAGGACTATTACAAGAGACAAAGAAGGACACTACATACTGATCAAGGGATCGATCCAAGAAGAAGATATAAGAATTGTAAATATTTATGCACCCAACATAGGAGCACCTCAATACATAAGGCAAATACTAACAGCCATAAGAGGGGAGATCGACAGTAACACATTCATAGTAGGGGACTTTAACACCCCACTTTCACCCATGGACAGATCATCCAAAATGAAAATAAATAAGGAAACACAAGCTTTAAATGATACATTAAACAAGATGGACTTAATTGATATTTATAGGACACTCCATCCAAAAACAACAGAATACACATTTTTCTCAAGTGCTCTTGGAACATTCTCCAGGATAGATCATATCTTGGGTCACAAATCAAGCCTTGGTAAATTTAAGAAAATTGAAATTGTATCAAGTATCTTTTCTGACCACAACGCCATGAGACTAGATATCAATTACAGGAAAAGATCTGTAAAAAATACAAACACATGGAGGCTAAACAATACACTACTTAATAATGAAGTGATCACTGAAGAAATCAAAGAGGAAATAAAAAAATACCTAGAAACAAATGACAATGGAGACACGACGACCCAAAACCTATGGGATGCAGCAAAAGCAGTTCTAAGGGGGAAGTTTATAGCAATACAAGCCCACCTTAAGAAGCAGGAAACATCTCGAATAAACAACCTAACCTTGCACCTCAAGCAATTAGAGCAAGAAGAACAAAAAAACCCCAAAGCTAGCAGAAGGAAAGAAATCATAAAAATCAGATCAGAAATAAATGAAAAAGAAATGAAGGAAACGATAGCAAAGATCAATAAAACTAAAAGCTGGTTCTTTGAGAAGATAAACAAAATAGATAAACCACTAGCCAGACTCATCAAGAAAAAAAGGGAGAAGACTCAAATCAATAGAATTAGAAATGAAAAAGGAGAAGTAACAACTGACACTGCAGAAATAAAAAAAATCATGAGAGATTACTACAAGCAACTCTATGCCAATAAAATGGACAATCTGGAAGAAATGGACAAATTCTTAGAAATGCACAACCTGCCAAGACTGAATCAGGAAGAAATAGAAAATATGAACAGACCAATCACAAGCACTGAAATTGAAACTGTGATTAAAAATCTTCCAACAAACAAAAGCCCAGGACCAGATGGCTTCACAGGTGAATTCTATCAAACGTTTAGAGAAGAGCTAACACCTATCCTTCTCAAACTCTTCCAAAATATAGCAGAGGGAGGAACACTCCCAAATTCCTTCTACGAGGCCACCATCACCTTGATACCAAAACCAGACAAGGATGTCACAAAGAAAGAAAACTACAGGCCAATATCACTGATGAACATAGATGCAAAAATCCTCAACAAAATACTAGCAAACAGAATCCAACAGCACATTAAAAGGGTCATACACCATGATCAAGTGGGGTTTATTCCAGGAATGCAAGGATTCTTCAATATACGCAAATCTATCAGTGTGATAAACCATATTAACAAATTGAAGGAGAAAAACCATATGATCATCTCAATAGATGCAGAGAAAGCTTTCGACAAAATTCAACACCCATTTATGATAAAAACCCTGCAGAAAGTAGGCATAGAGGGAACTTTCCTCAACATAATAAAGGCCATATATGACAAGCCCACAGCAAACATCATCCTCAATGGTGAAAAACTGAAAGCATTTCCACTAAGATCAGGAACAAGACAAGGTTGCCCACTCTCACCACTCTTATTCAACATAGTTTTGGAAGTTTTAGCCACAGCAATCAGAGAAGAAAAGGAAATAAAAGGAATCCAAATCGGAAAAGAAGAAGTAAAGCTGTCACTCTTTGCAGATGACATGATACTATACATAGAGAATCCTAAAGATGCTACCAGAAAACTACTAGAGCTAATCAATGAATTTGGTAAAGTAGCAGGATACAAAGTTAATGCACAGAAATCTCTGGCATTCCTATATACTAATGATGAAAAATCTGAAAGTGAAATCAAGAAAACACTCCCATTTACCATTGCAACAAAAAGAATAAAATATCTAGGAATAAACCTACCTAAGGAGACGAAAGACCTGTATGCAGAAAATTATAAGACACTGATGAAAGAAATTAAAGATGATACAAATAGATGGAGAGATATACCATGTTCTTGGATGGGAAGAATCAACATTGTGAAAATGACTCTACTACCCAAAGCAATCTACAGATTCAATGCAATCCCTATCAAACTACCACTGGCATTTTTCACAGAACTAGAACAAAAAATTTTGCAATTTGTATGGAAACACAAAAGACCCCGAATAGCCAAAGCAATCTTGAGAACAAGAAAAGGAGCTGGAGGAATCAGGCTCCCTGACTTCAGACTATACTACAAAGCTACAGTAATCAAGACAGTATGGTACTGGCGCAAAAACAGAAAGATAGATCAATGGAACAGGATAGAAAGCCCAGAGATAAACCCACGCACATATGGACACCTTATCTTTGATAAAGGTGGCAGGAATGTACAGTGGAGAAAGGACAGCCTCTTCAATAAATGGTGCTGGGAAAACTGGACAGGTACATGTAAAAGTATGAGATTAGATCACTCCCTAACACCATACACAAAAATAAGCTCAAAATGGATTAAAGACCTAAATGTAAGGCCAGAAACTATCAAACTCTTAGAGGAAAACAGGCAGAACACTCTATGACATAAATCACAGCAAGATCCTTTCTGACCCACCTCCTAGAGTAATGGAAATAAAAACAAAAATAAACAAATGGGACCTAATGAAACTTCAAAGCTTTTGCACAGCAAAGGAAACCATAATCAAGACCAAAAGACAACCCTCAGAATGGGAGAAAATATTTGCAAATGAAGCAAATGACAAAGGATTAATCTCCAAAATTTACAAGCAGCTCAATAACAAAAAAACAAACAACCCAATCCAAAAATGGGCAGAAGACCTAAATAGACATTTCTCCAAAGAAGATATACAGAATGCCAACAATCACATGAAAGAATGCTCAACATCATTAATCATTAGAGAAATGCAAATCAAAACTACAATGAGATATCATCTCACACCAGTCAGAATGGCCATCATCAAAAAATCTAGAAACAATAAATGCTGGAGAGGGTGTGGAGAAAAGGGAACACTCTTGCACTGCTGGTGGGAATGTGAATTGGTTCCGCCACTATGGAGAACAGTATGGAGGTTCCTTAAAAAACTAAACATAGAACTACCATACAACCCAACCCAGCAATCCCACTACTGGGCATATACCCTGAGAAAACCATAATTCAAAAAGACACATGCACCCCAATGTTCACTGCAGCTCTATTTACAATAGCCCGGAGATGGAAACAACCTAAGCGCCCATCATCGGATGAATGGATAAAGAAAATGTGGCACATATATACAATGGAATATTACTCAGCCTTAAAAAGAAATGAAATTGAGCTATTTGTAATGAGATGGATAGACCTAGAGTCTGTCATACAGAGTGAAGTAAGTCAGAAAGAAAAAGACAAATACCGTATGCTAACACATATATATGGAATTTAAGGGGGAAAAAAATGTCATGAGGAACCTAGGGGTAAGACAGGAATAAAGACGCAGACCTACTGGAGAACGGACTTGAGGATATGGGGAGGGGGAGGGGTGAGCTTTGACAGGGCGAGAGAGAGTCATGGACATATACACACTAACAAACGTAGTAAGGTAGATAGCTAGGGGGAAGCAGCCGCAAGGCACAGGGATATTAGCTCGGTGCTTTGTGATAGCCTGGAGGGGTGGGATGGGGAGGGTGGGAGGGAGGGAGACGCAAGAGGGAAGACATATGGGAACATATGTATATGTATAGCTGATTCACTTTGTTGTAAAGCAGAAACTAACACACCATTGTAAAGCAATTATACCCCAATAAAGATGTTTAAAAAAATAAATAAATAAATAAAAAATAAAAATAAAAAATAAAAAATAGATAAGCTGGTCTTCATTAAAATGAAAGATTTTTGTGCATCAGAGAAAACTATCAACAGATAAAAAGACAACCTACAGAATGGGAGAAAATATTTGCAAATCATATTCCTGGTATATATGTAGAATATCCAGAATATATTAAAAAAATACCAACTTAACAACAAAAAATTAAACAATCCAATTCAAAACAGGCAAAGGACTTGAATAGACATTCATCAAGAAAGGATATATACAAATGACCAACAAACACATGAAAAAGATGCTCTGCATCATTAACCATCAGTGAAATGAAAATCAAGACCACAATGAGATACCAGTTCACACTTACTGGGATAGCTACAATTTTTTGAAAATGGAAAATAACAATTGTAGAAGAGGATTTGGAGAAATTGGGACCTTCAGACATTGCTGCTAGGAATATTTAGTGCTTCAGCCACTGAGGAAAATAGTTTGGTGGTTCCTCAAAGAGTTCAACATAGAATTACCGTATGAACCAGCAACTCCACTTCTAGGTAGAATCCCAGAAAAAATGGAAAACAGGGACTCAAATGAAGACTTTTACAGAAATGTTCATAGTAGCACTCTTCACAATAGCCAAAAGGTAGAGAAACCCAAATGTCCATCAATGGATATATGGATAAACAAATTATGGTACTTTCATATAATGGAATATTATTCAGCCATAAAAGCTAATGAAGTACTGATACATGTTACAAAATAGATGAACCTTGAAAACATTATGTAAGTGGAAAGAAGCCAGACACAAAAGGGCAAGTATTGTGTGATGCCACTTATATGAGGTACCTAGAATAGACAGATTCATAGACAGAAAGTAGATTAGAGGTTACCTGGGGAAGGGTGGGAAGAGGAGAGGTATAAGGGAGCTATTGTTTAATGGCTACAGAGGTCCTGTTTGGAGTGATGAAAGAATTTTGAAAATAGTGGTGATAGTTGCACAGCATTATGAATGTAATTAATTCCACCAAAACGTACACTTCAAAATGTTTAAAATTTTGTCATATAAATATATATATAACATATAAATAGCATTTTTTTTTTTTTTTTGCGGTACGCGGGCCTCTCACTGTTGTGGCCTCTCCCATTGCGGAGCACAGGCTCCGGACGCGCAGGCTCAGCGGCCATGGCTCACAGGCCCAGCCGCTCCGCGGCATGTGGGATCCTCCCGGACTGGGGCACGAACCCGCGTCCCCTGCATCGGCAGGCAGACTCCCAACCACTGCGCTACCAGGGAAGCCCTATAAATAGCATTTTATGTTATTAAGTGTTAATATTAAATTATACAAATTTTAGTTATATATTTTACCACAATAAAAAAATAACCATTCAAAATTGACAACAGTTAAAATTGTATTTAGGGAATCTAACATTCCTTCCTTTACTTTTCTCAGCAGACACCTTGCTGAAATAGTGAAATGCAATGGCGTTTGTATCAAATTAAACTTTAACTAATAGATGTCGATATTTTAAAATAAAAAACCAAGATGATTAGCAAGTGGCGAGACAGCTTTTTTCTGTGCTTCCTTCTGAAAGTAACAGGAAATAAAAATGAAAAGCAGGTAGATTTTGCTGCCCAAAAGAATGTATAGGGGCTTCCCTGGTGGCACGGTGGTTGAGAATCTGCCTGCTAATGCAGGGGACACGGGTTCGAGCCCTGGTCTGGGAGGATCCCACATGCCGCGGAGCAACTAGGCCCGTGAGCCACAACTACTGAGCCTGCACGTCTGGAGCCTGTGCTCTGCAACAAGAGAGGCCGCGATAGTGAGAGGGCCGCACACCGCGATGAAGAGTGGCCCCCACTTGCCGCAACTAGAGAAAGCCCTCACACAGAAACGAAGACCCAACACAGCCAAAAATAAATGAATAAACGTGGGGTTTAAAAAAAAAAAGTATAACTTATAGTTACCATTGAATTGTGGTCAAATCTCATTATTCACATCCCACGAAAGGGATGTTAGCTAGTTTTAGTCAACTGGTGTTGATATTAACACGTGGAATACGGTGAAATCTTTCCCAATGTTGTTGGGAAGCCATTTACCCCTTCTATTCCTTGAATGTTTAGTTTCTTTCCTTAGGAGCTGCCAGTATTATGCAGGTAACACAGGACCGCACCATCATCCCCTTTAAGCTGCAGCATTGCAGACAACGGCTCACGTGCAACCCTGCTTCTTTTGCAGAGCATAGGAAACTTGGAAACATGACTGTGACCGTGAAGAAGACCGTCCCCTCTCCTGAGGCTGTGCAGATTCTCTACCAGCGAATGCGATACGAGTACGAGTTCTACCACTACGTCAAGGAGCAGTTCCACCTGCTGAAGCGCAAGTTCGGACTGAAGTCCCGGGTCAGCCACCCCGTGCTGAGACCCCAGTTCTTCCTTCCGACCCCACTGGAAACAGAGGAGCCGATTGATGACGAGGAACAGGACGATGAGAAGTGGCTCGAAGATATTTATAAGAGGTGATGCCAGCTCTGTGTTGCCTCCAATGGCTTAATCTCCCTTTCCAGAAAGTTTTTTGTTTGGGGAAGAAAAATCCTTAAGGGACGAAATTAATGCTAGGCAGCATTAAAAAGAACAAAACGTTCCCACAGGTTGGGGTCATTGGGAGATGCCCGGTTTTGCGGGTTTTATTTGTTTGATTTTATTCTGTGTTTTTCCGGCTCCTTGGGTCCTTCTGAGGTACACTACATGGCTCCATCACAAGGCACCTCGTCATAAAATAGCTTTTCTTCCCCTAGCATAAACGAGAGAAAGCGGAGAAATAGAGCCTATAGCCCAATAACTTATCATCTGTAAGATGACCTATAAAAATATTACCTCAGTGGTAGGAAACATCCAGACTTGTATATTTCAGTAGAAACACAAAACCAGTTCAGAGACCAGGGAATCTACTCTAGAAGGATCTAAGAGGAGAAGGTCAGACAGATAAGGACATCAGAAGGAAGGATGTCCCTGGGTAAGTGGTTTCTGCCCACATGGGTAGAATTCTGCCTCTGGTCCATCTCAGGGGACAGTTTCACCAACAGCAGCACACTTATTATCTCTGAAAGAGCAAGTAGGCTTGTGCCACACCCTTCACCAGTCCAGAGCCTTGAGTACCTCTCAAGGTCAAAGCGCACAGCAAACTCCATTGAGACATTTCATTTCCAAGCACCATTCTGACAGATTTCAAAGTAGCATAGCCAGGAAAAGAGTTTGTTGGCTGTGTAAAGAAGAGCACAGGCAAGACAGATCAACTCTGGAGGACATGTGGCCTAGGAAAATGGCATGGCTGTGTCCTATGCACCCTATATGAAGCATGTCTCTTACCAGCATTGCTTTAACTGGAAACCCAGGAACCAATTTAGCTCTGACATTTGTGACTCCTGTGGCATAAGTTCCAAGTCTGACCACAGACGATGCACGATCTATCAGGCACACCCCTGGCCAGCTGTGTCCCAAAGTAGCTGGTATCTTTTACCTTCTAATCCCTTAAGAGGTACTTGGTTTTGGTGTTTTGGGGGCTCAGAAAGGGATACTGAGTTCTGTGCAGGCAGCAGTCGAAATACAGTTCCACTTACTATGGAAGCAACTCCCTGCTGAGAACCCTTACTAGGACATCGGGAAGAGAAGCAGGAGCTTCTGGGTAAGAGACTGCTTGGCTAGATTTATGAGTAGTTGTCTGCCCCCAAAGTGATCTGAGTAGAAGTCGGGCAGTTCCATTCCTCCAAAATATCTCTTCCCCATCCCATTCCCATCACCTGCCTATCTCCGTGATGCCTTGGTTCAGTCATTAGAAATCTATTTCTTTGGATTTGAGATGTTTTCATCTTTGACCACCCCCCGCCCCGAAAATACACATACTCTTGGGTGGATAATATATAGCCAGCTGAGAAGTAGGGGTGCAGGTGCTGGTGACAGGCAAGGTACTTGGGACAAATTTTGTCTCCTTCATGTTTTTTCCCCTAGAGCCAGCCCTTCAAGAGCACTAGCAAAGTGTGAGTTGGGAATACTTAATAGTAAATAAGACTCTGACTTTACACAAGATACACATTTTCTGCTTTTCAGAAACCACCAAGTCTCTCTAGAATTTTTTCTTCGTTCACTAAAATTGGACGGTAGCCAAGATATAAAGCAAGTCATTTGGAACCTGTCAAGTGTGCACTAAAGCTACTTTATTATGAGATGTATTGAGAAGGCTCCACCCCGCAGGAGTCCAGTGAAGGCTGGGACCACAGAGGCACAGAGTCCAGCATTTGGCCACTTGTGGGCCTCCTTTCTGCCTCAGAGAACTGGGGCAGGGAAGTGATGAAGGGAAATGTTCTTAGAAGAGGAAATATCCTTTGTCCTGTTTAGAGAGACCAGGGCCCTACCGTTAGGCTTACTTTAAAAATCACCCCGGAGAAGAACTATCATACTCAACAACAGAGCAAGAGCTGCTGCCTGGTACCTTGTGAGTCCATTCCTTTGAAATCGCATATAAAGAACGATCGTTAGTTTACACACTGTGCAATCTCATCATCTGAAAATAAGGCCTGCTAAGTGTCCTCTGCTGTTGTCAGCACATCAGGACGATTCGTCATTTAAAAAAGTGCATCCTCTCAGTGCAAGTTCACACGGGCACTTCTACCTGTGTGTTCAAAGGCATTTATTGTCAGCAGTGATCATTATAACGTCACAGCGAACGAGGCTGGCTGATTTACTTACAGGGCCTTAATGTAATTTTGCCCCAACAAACAGCCTCTAGGCCCTAAAAGTCGAGGCACTTCATCAGTTTATCTGGCACACACGACAACGTTTCTTTGGCCCTGAGCCCAACACAGTTTGTACTTCATGAAATATATTGTACATTTTACATAGTTTAATTTAAAAAATACATTTTAAGCTGGTAGATCTTTGACTGCCTTATTTATTATAAGCTTTCAGCACATTCCAAGGTTTTAGTTACTCAGGAAGGAGTTAATTAAAATGATTTTATTTTGGTCTGATGGATGTTTTTTAAAAGGAAAATTATTATTATGAACCTTCAGCCTACTTTCCTTGAGTGCCGTAAAAGTGCTTGTAAATTGTTTTGTTTTTTTTTTAAGAAGAAAACATGGTGTTTGACATTGATGGAAATTCAAAAATATATATGGAACTGAAACATTAGCTTAGCTAAAATAAAAGCAATCTGTGTTTGACATGAAGTGTTCCTTAACTTATTCATTACCCGTATAAATAAATGAATATAAATAAGTTGAAAATTTTTCCATTCTGTCGATAGCTGGAAATAAAGGTGCCTGCAGATCCTCACTGCCCCCTCAGCCTTCTTAGTAGGCCAAGCTTCTTCCTTAAGATGTGATTTTGGGAACGATGTATTTTTAACAATCTAGAAACTCTTATAATTAGATGATAAACACCTGCTGGCTTCGTTGCTATGTGCACTGGTTGGTTGGGTGTCAGGGTGCTTCGTCGGAATCCCCAGCCATGATAGTGGGGTATCTATGCTGCCCACCTGCAGTCACGTCGCTGTGAAAATAAGGCTGTGCCATCCCACGTCGCTCGGCGAGTACTCTGATCTCCTTCTCAGACATGTAGAGCCTCCAAAGGTGGCTGATTCTAACCTCCCAAGTGAGCAGGCTCTAATCCAGAAATGCTCTTCCTGAGAAGTTTCACTGCTGCATCAAATGGAACTCACAGAGAGAGAGAGGGAATCCCCATGCTTTCTAAATACTGGACACTCCAGTCCAACTCCATGTGACTATTTTGTAAAAGAAAAGAACCAGAATCTTGGTACTAGATGAAAGAAAAATCCATTTTGGTAAAAATAGCATGCTTAACTTCAGGTAAGAATCTGAGAGTCTTAAACAGCAAAGTGATAAGTGGTTACCTTTCTTTATCAGTTAATTTGTCTGTAACCCAGTCACAAGATGTTTGACTCTGAGTGAACTTTAAAGGCAAAAGTACTAAACAAAACCAGGACTCTGCCCCCTCTGGAGCTGCTTGTGTGTTCTGAAGTTCGTTATAAATGTGCTGTTACCTGCGGGCTTATCCAATGAGCTATTTGGCCTCAAATGAATTTTATAGGTAATGGCAGTCTTTCTTAAAAGGCAAAATGATGATCCACAGCCATTCAGGAAGACAATTCTGTGGGTCAAAACTGTGAAACTCCCTTCAAATAAAAATAAAGAGGATTTATTTTACTAAAATAATTTACTTCCACCTGATGACAAAGAAATCGATTTTTTAAAGTATTTTGAATACGCTGCCAAAGAAAAGTCTATTTTAGGCTACCAATATTGAGTCTGTTAAGAAAAACACATGGAACTTCTTTCACAGCTCAGAAAACTCATTGTGGTGTAACCCAGTGTATTCATTTGCTAGAGCTGTCATAACAGAGTCCCACAGATAAGAGTGGCTTAAACAACAGAAATTTATTTTCTCACAATTCTGGAGGCTGGAAGTCTGAGCTCAAGGTGTCAGCAGGGTTGATTTCTTCTGAGGCCTCTCTCCTTGGCTTGCACATGGCCGTCTTCTCCCTGTGTCTTCACGTGGTCTTCACTCCATGTGTGTTCATGTCTGTATCCAAATTTCCTCTTTTTATAAGGATCCCAGTCATCCTGGATTAAGGCCCACTCTGAAGACCTCATTTGAATTTGATCACCTCTGTAAAAACCCTACCTCCAAATATAATCACATTCTGAGGTACTGTGGGTTAGGGCATCAATATATGAATTTCATGGGGACACGAATCAGCCTGTAACACCCAGATGACAGCAGAAAAGTTAGAGCAGATGAAGTAAACTCCAACTAGGAGAAAAGCAAACCTAAAATCACAGACCGCTAGGGCTGCAATGGGGCTCAGCAGTCATCTGGTCCTTTCCCTCATTTTACAGATGAGGAAACCAAGGTCCAGATGGGAGATGCAAATACATCACGGGCTTTTTCCATTCAGAGTTTAATTAACTTTTGAGTACCAAATTAAAACCATAAAATAGTGATGGAGCCAGAGTCCATCTACTGACCTAGAATCCGGAGTGGAAATGATAAGGCGCATTTAGCCGCTCCCAGTACCACCTGCCACCTGAAGGGAGCACAGCAAGCTGCCCTCTGCAGCTCTCCTAGGAGCTGGGGATGTAGGACCCTCTTCCGCAGAGGGAGGCCCTATTGGTTTTCAAGCACTTACGTCTGCAGCTCTCCTAGGAGCTGGGGATGTAGGACCCTCTTCCGCAGAGGGAGGCCCTATTGGTTTTCAAGCACTTACGTCCTCAGAAACTGGTATCAGATATTCTAGATTTTTCTCTCTACTCAGAGGTTCTTGTTTTTGGATAAACAGACTTGGACCACGTTTGCCCATCTCAAATTATAGACTTTCATTTTTCTTAGAGGCAAAATGAAAAGTCATGTCCTACTTCCTGTATGGCGTTTTAGATAGACCCATCTCAAAAAATAAAGTCAAATGCAGCTCATAAAACTAGTTGAAGGTGAGTGCAGACATGCCCTTGGAAAACCAGAACTAGAGGCTAACCAGGCCCTGATCACTCGCAGGCCTCCGTGCTCACCGACTGTTCCACTCACTTGAGAATTCCTTTCTGCCTAGGGCAGGCTTGGCTCACAGCTCGGGCACTGCTGATTCCCAGGGAACACACAGGCCCACGGATGTTCATGGGTCACAGAATTGTGAACTGACCACTTGTGCATTTTGGATTTCAACTTGTAAACATGGGGATTCCCTTTTTTAAAAAAAGAAAGCAAGAAAGAAAGAAAGAAAAAGAAAAAAAAAGGAAGGGAAGAAAAATCACCACGCAAAGGAAAACTGTGAGCTAAGTTTTTCCTTTTGGAATCTTGGCGTGTGGGTGTAGCTATCTTCAATCTGGCTTTTGCCAGACACTGTATGCTTTGGGCAGGCATGGAGCAATCTGCCTTACGCTGTACTGCCAGAACATTCAGACTTGACCTGTAACACGCCTCATTCCAGTCCTGAGCAGGGACAGCCGGGAGGACAGGCTGCGCCAGACGCAGCACACTGACTGCTTGGTGCAACTCAGAGAAGAGGCGAAAAGCAGGAAGCAGAGCGTTGACTGACTGGGGCAAGCAGCAGAGTCCCCAGGTCCGAGTCTCAGACGGTCTATTTCACTGGGCATTTGAGTAAATCACTTGACCTCCCCACGCCTGAAGTCAACCCAGCTGGAAAGCGTTAGGAAGAACATAGGACGTCCCTTGACAACGAAGAGCTGCTTCTGGGCTGAACCCTGTCCCACCCTCTACCCCCATATGCTAAGAGACTAAGAACCACAGTCCTTCTGGGGCTGCGTCCCCAGCAAAAGAGAATAGAATTACACATAAGTCCAGATCCATTGATGCCCCCAGTCCCTCACGTCTTCCAGTGCAGTTGCCCAGTGTACCAATGAGTCTTCCGAAAGCACTTCCGAAATGTCAACGGAGCTGATAGGAAGGGGCTCATTCTACTGGATGTGAGTCAGTGTTATTATCCAAGACAAACCACTCTGTGGATTTCCATTTTTCTCAACACTCCCTTCGGGAGTTTATCTAGCTGTGAGTTATAGGATTCCTCTTTAACTCACAGCTTCTACTAAATACAGGCTTCCTCTAAGTCCTTTGAAGGACCCTGTGTCTGTGATCCTATTAATAAGGAGCTTAGACCGTCCTTGCGAATTAGCACAGGCTGTGTACAAGGAAAAGTTTCAATAAAAGTTGAAAACCTGACAGGACGGGTGCTGTACTTTTTGGAGCCTTATTTCCCATTCTCAGAAGGGGCATCAGTGCTATGATGTGGGAGAAATCTGGTAATGATTTTGTGGGCTGCTGACGTGTTCAGCATGGCCCATCCTTCTGAGGGCCTTCCTTCCACTATAGGACGGCCATGGTTTGAGACTTTAATACGTTGGTTACTAATGTTTCACATGCAAAGGAGAGCTACGACACTAACCGCAAATGTCCTTACAGCCACCCTATTTGCTGCTTGTATCAGATGTACTGCTTTCTTTCCTCCTTTCCTTGGCACACTCTCCTATGTGTTCTCCATCTTTGATTGAAAGTTAATGAAATTCTAATCCAGTGCATGTTCCCAAAGGATAATTCACGAACCAGGTGTGTGAGATAGGTGTGGAAAAAAACCTTGTGTTAATCTGGGAAATGCCGAAGTTCAAAGACTAGTGTCATACAGTACAGTGGTATTTTAAGGGCATGCTAAGGGCCTGGAGGAATATTGCAGTTAAAAAACTCAGTTTATTTTGTCAAACCCTACATTTCTCAGAACTAAGACCCATTAATAGCCTGTGGAACTAGTGTTCTGGAGATTATGCTTTGAGAAGCATTGTTTTAATGTAAGTCATTTCCTCCTCATTGGAAGAGTTTCTTTCCCTGTGCTGTGGTTCATGTTTTGGTCTTCCAATGGTCCATGTATCCTGCCTGAGGAAAATATATTTATCGATGATTAACATTTTGACAAATAGAAGATGAAGGCCAATAACATGTTTAGTAAAATAATTAACAAGGAATCATATTCTAATTTTGCTTATTCGCCCTAATTTCAATTCCCTCCCTCATGAGAAAGTCTTTCTAAAGTAAAACTTTTTATGCTTTTTAATATGATTTGGGTACCTCAAATCAATTCAGTCCTTCCATGACAATGGTGCTCAAATCAAATTGGGTAACAGACATCTGCACCCTATCTTCCCTGGTCTGTGGTTGGTTATACAGTAGGAAGGAAACAGTGGCAAAAGAGAGATCTCAAGTTGTTAGATAAGGTTGGTGTTTGGACATAAGAACTCTCAGCTCCTGAACTTGAGCTCAGCTTTTGCACACTGGGGCACCTGTGTTGTTCAGCACACTAGGGGGAGCCGTATCCATAACAATTTACTCAAAAAATGCCAAGGTCTTTCCAAACCTAATTTTTCTCCCATACCTGCTTATTTTCCTTCAATGCTTTAGGGTAGTATGGGCGAGGCAAGTCATGGTTAAGGTATTTAATACACAACATACACACTGTCAACCCAGCAATAGGTTATTATTTCTCCCAGGCTCTGTAACCTACTTTAGTTTTGTTGCTCTTGTTCTAAAATCACTATAGTATTTTTAAAATCAGTCTTTATCAATCTTTCCTGAGTGTGTTGTATAATTACAACATGATTGAAACTCTGATTTGATGAGTCACAAGAGGTGACTCACGTGATGACTCGATGATCGTCATAACCCTCAAGCAATCCCGCCATTGCCCGCCATTGCAGCTAAAAAGGTAAATAGAAAGTAGTTCAATGGGGCTTCCCTGGTGACGCAGTGGTTGAGAGTCCGCCTGCCAATGCAGGGGACGCTAGTTCGTGCCCCGGTCCGGGAAGATCCCACATGCCGCGGAGCGGCTGGGCCCGTGAGCCATGGCCGCTGAGCCTGTGCGTCCGGAGCCTGTTGCTCCGCAACGGGAGAGGCCACAACAGTGAGAGGCCCGCGTACCGCAAAAAAAAAAAGAAAGAAAGAAAGAAAAAAGAAAGTAGTACAATGAAACAAACATGGATGTCAGAAGAAGTCAAGAATGCCATATTGCCCTGTCATCAAGGCAGCCCAAACTATAAAATTCAGATAATTCTCAATTCAAATTATTTTAATATACAAAAACTCACTGGCACACAGACGGGCTCAATGTGGAGGAGGTGAACGATCAGTGAAGACCTGAATAAAAAGGTTTCATATGGGATTTGTGCTACACCCCCAGGGACAGTGGAATTTGCAGAAAATAGCAGGGCAGATCTAAAGCACAAAGATCACTCTACCTTTATAGCAGATCTGCAAGAAGGGTCTTGTACCCTGTGTGTATAATAGGAAATAAAGGTCCCATGAAGTTAAATAATGAGCTCCTGGCAGCACAGTAAGTAGCAGGTCCAGGATGCATGTCCAAAAAGGCAAGATACGACTGAGGCTGACTGCCAAGGACTTTGGAAGAAATGTGTACTTCACTCTAAGGGCAATGAGAAGCTCCCTTGGGCATTTCAGAAAAGGAAAGCAACATGAGGAAACCATTTTTCTATTTCTAAGTTAATTAACAGGTGAGCTGATTGTTCTCCCTTTGTCCTCCTCCCCTTCCATTCACTACCCTTCTTCACAGACTCCATCTCCTGAGATGCTGATCCCTGTGAATTGTGGCACCTGGCCTCACTGCCTGCTGCCTCTCTGGTAGATTTGACCAATGGGTGGCGTGCAGGAAATGGGGGACTTCTGAATGGAATTCTGCCTCTGACTACATAATGGGGGAAGAAATACAAGGCAAAACTCTGGTTTAGTCATCCCATGTGTGCATGGGGGATGGGCTCATCGGTGTTGGCCATGAGACTGGAGAGGAAGGACAGAAGCCAGAACTTTAAGTTGACTGATTTCAATCAGTGGAAAACAGTGCCTTGCATGGAAGTGCTCAGTAAATATTTGCTGAGTTGAATACACCACAAGGAGCTAAGGGAAAATACAGCATTAGCTCAAATATTTCCAGCTTGGGTAGAGATGGAAGTCATAGAAGTGAGATGGTGGGGTGAAAGAGGCGACTTAGTGGGTAGAGGAGTCCAGCTGGAGATGTGTGGCTGTGTTGAGATCAATGTGCTTGCTCACCCCTTCCTCTATTTCATTGTCCTCAGTGGCAGGGTTCCTAGTGGACATTACATGCATCCCCCCAGCCCTCTGTGTGGCCACAAGCACCTGGGACTGGGTCCCAAATTCCCTCTAGTCAGCACCAGAGTGCTGTACAAATCTAACCATTTCTAGGTGTGCCATGATGTGGAGAAAAAGGTTGGGAAGCCCACTTCTAATTTACTCTACCCAAAATACACACAATTCTTTTGATTTTTTTTTTTCTTAACACAAGTCTTTTCTTTCCAGGTCCTGCAATTCCTTTTCTTTTACGCTAATCATTATTTGACTTCCAAGTAAGCATATACAGATACCAGAGCACTGATTCACCATCAATAAGGAGACCTGTTTAATTTTTCTAGCAAAGATAATGGATTAGAAACCTGTCCATCTTAGACTGCTACAGACCAATTTGGAGAACATGGCAAAACTAATTTACATAAAAGCAAATCTTTGATTTCAGTTTCATGAGCACCAGCCTCGAACAAACTGGCCAACCATATATCCAAAGAAAAATAGGAATCAGACATTTATTACCATTCTCATGCTGAAAATAATTAAGCTGTGCATCTAGAGCCTCCCTGTCACTGAAATGATTAAAAAGTAAAATGTTTCCATAATTATAAATGGTATTTAGTATCGATCAGCTAAACCATGATCAATATCCAGTCTTGATATTCATCCCCAAAGAGGGTTTTATATATATTACTTGGCATTCAAATATATGCATGCTAAAATTAAAATAGTTTGAAATTAATATTTTAGAATTCATAAATTAAAAATGCAAAAGGTAGTTTATTTAACTGGATAGTTTAGGAGTCAGAGGTAAACATTTATTTCAGTCACACTTACTGTGCCGCACATTTGCATAGTTCCAAATCATGTTTAAAAACACTTGCATAGGGCTTCCCTGATGGCGCAGTGGTTGGGAGTCCGCCTGCCGATACAGGGGACGCGGGTTCGTGCCCCGGTCTGGGAAGATCCCACATGCCGCGGAGCAGCTGGGCCCGTGAGCCATGGCCGCTGAGCCTGCGTGTCCGGAGCCTGTGCTCCGTAACGGGAGAGGCCACAGTAGTGAGAGGCCCGCGTACCGCAAAAAAAAAAAAAAAAAAAAAAAACCACTTTGATATATGTTATATCAGCCCTATGTGTAGACAGCTATATGATAGGAGTATATATAGGAAACTGAAACTCAAAGAGGCAAATTGATTTACATGAAGTCACAGAGTAGCTGAACTGATTCTAGAAACTTCTAATTTTTTGTCTGTTGCTTTCTTGTCTAAATTACGCCTCCACAGCCAACATACAGGAAATAATATTCTTTTTTCTTCATTCATTAGATATGCTTACTACATCATAACTTCAGGGTTCCCCTGGGAGTCCATAGGAGTGCAACATTTGAACTCTTATCCTAAGAGTTTGATTTAACATAATAGAAACAGCTGCTCCTCATTTGGGGCATTTTTTGAAGCTCCTAATCCAGACACAAGCCTTTCACGGGGGAGATTCTACTGAAATAAGGCCTATATTTTACCTGGTTTGATCTTTACTACATACTACCTATTAGTGTAAATTTTAGTTTCATGGAAATAAAGAGAAAAAATGCAATGTGATTGGATTAAGACATAAACTTAGTTGAGTGGAAATCTAAAAATGTCCCCTTTTCCCATTCCTTGTATATTAGTGTCCAAGTCTTGGGGGCAGGTTGTAAGAATGAGGAAGCGGGAGGCGGGGGCAGAAAGAAAAGATGTCAGGAATCAGGTTTCCCAGTCTCCCCGCACTTTACCTCCTTCCCCAAAAGACTCCCCTTCATTTCATCCCTGGACTTCCAGGCACTTAATCCCTGTGATGGTCAGGTGAGATACGTGTTCTAGTTGTAACTTGCACTGGGGCTGTCTTAGGCAAATCCAGGCCTCTAGCTATCTTCCTGACTCTGGCCAGAACGCTAGCCTGAAACCCAGGAGCACCACGAGGGCAGAGGCCAGTCGCTGGCCTCTACGCAGAGACTCAGATGCAGCAAACACTCTCGGATCTCAGGGACTATGGATATTTGCCCTTCTATTATGCCCTCTTTTCTTGTCTTCTCTTTTCTTTCTTTTTTTAAAATAGCACAAATAAAAAATACTGTTCAATATCACTTATATGTGGAATCTAAAAAAAATGATACAAATGAACTTACTTACAAAACAGAGATAGACTCACAGACATAGAAAACCAACTTATGGTTACCAAAGGGGAAAGGGGGGGAAGGGATAAATTGGGAATTTGGGATTAAGAGATATACACTACTGAATGTAAAACAGATAAAGACCTACTGTACAGCACAGAGTACTATATTCAATATTATCATATAGGTAATAACCTATAATGGAAAAGAATCTGAAAAAGAATATGTGTATATGTACAACTGAACCACTCTGCTGTACACCTGAAACAAACACCACATTGCAAGTCAACTATACTACAATTTCAAAAAAGAAAAGAAAAAATTAAAATGATTTTACTTTATTACCCCTATATGCCTCTATGCTCCAGTGAATTGACAGGCTTTATGTTGTTTTGTGCAAGTGAACACAAATCATAGAGGACTCTGATTTGGGGGTGAGTAAGGACTTTAAGCAGAAGCACATTAGGAAAACTCACAAAGAAAAAAGTATTAGAACCTCTGAGGTTAAAAAAAAAAAAAAAAAGAATCACAAGTAAAAAGTAAATAACAGGGCTTCCCTGGTGGCGCAGTGGTTGAGAGTCTGCCTGCCAATGCAGGGGACGCGGGTTCGAGCCCTGGTCTGGGAAGATCCCACATGCCGCGGAGCAACTAGGCCCATGCGCCACAACTACTGAGCCTGCGCGTCTGGAGCCTGTGCTCCACAACAAGAGAGGCCACGATAGTGAGAGGCCCGTGCACCACGATGAAGAGTGGCCCCCGCTTGCCACAACTAGAGAGAGCCCTCGCACAGAAACGAAGACCCAACACAGCCTAAAAATATAAAAAAATTTAAAAAATAAAATAAATTTAAAAATTAAAAAAAAAAGGTAAATAACAAATGGGGGGAAATACTTGCAGCAGAAATGACAGATAAAAGATTGAAACTGCTACATAAAGAACTTACACAAATCAATAAAAAGAGTAAAACATGTGCAAAAGACATGTTAGTTCTCAGAACTCAGCTCTACACAAAGCTAAAAACATGAAAAAATTGTCATCCTCATAAATAACCAAAGAAATGTGAACTGAATCACTGTGACGCCACTTTTGACACTTTAGTGACAAACAAAACATAAGACATAAAAGTGGGCTAATGTCTGGGATGAGCAGAGTATGGTGACACATTCTCACTCTGCTGATAGCGATAAAATCAGTACCTTTCTGAAAAGTAATTTAGTAATTCATACCAAAACCCACAGTAAAGTAAACACTGAGATGCTAAGTAGTTTGGAAGCTCAGCTGAAAGTGCTGATTTCATAGCATCATAACCCAAATCTAGAATCATCTAAAGACATCAGGCAAATGACTCAAAGTCTTGGTCTAAAATATTGTGATAACAGTATCTCTCAACCTCCAAGAAACGTGAGCATGGCTTTTATTTGATTTAGAGTATTTAGGTTATAGTATATTGAATCAAAAAATGTTAAATGAGTCTCATTATCTTATAGTCAGTCTGGATGTAAACTCCTTCCCACTGCCTGCCAGCCGAAGCAGCCTCCAAAGGTGGAAGTGGCTCCATCACGGCCTGCTTAGCACATCATCCTGGGCAGCCCATTTCTAAACTCAATAGAAACACACATTTGCCAATAGAAAATACAGTTTTGCACACTTTCACTGGGGATATGGATAGGACTGGATCTGAAGTTGGAGCTTTTTGCTCGGATGAGTTATATTTTAATTTTAAAAAGTTGTGAAATTTCACTATGTCAAGCATTCTTAGAATAATTAAGCCATGTCTCAGTATTTTTTAATTGCTTTCACCACAGGTAAAGATTTGCTGAAATGGAATTGGCTATGGAGGGTACAAACCCACATGTAAAGTGATTATTCTTACTGAGTATCTCTACCAATTTGCTGAGATTTTTCTCTTTAACAGAGCTCAGATATCTTCTGGTTGCCAGATTCATGCAGGGATTAATTTCTAGCTCACTGAGTGACAAAATACATTTATCTTTCATTCATTTGTAAATTTGTTACCCCAAGCATCACATTCATAAATGAGAGAAGAGACTTGCAATTTTTAAGGTGATAACGAAGGTTTGAACAATCCAATTATTGTCTGTTTCTACACAGAGCCAAGAAGACAAGTTCTACCTCCTAAAGGAACAGAATGATCTAAAGATCTGAGCCAATCAACCCGGTTTGTCTCTGCTCTTTGAACCTCCTCTTTCCCGCACAGAGCCAGACACCCCAAGCCAGCCACTTTCTGTGCCCAGAAATATCGTTGATTGCATTTCTTTCACAGCTTGGGTCAAATTTTATTCTTGACTACTCATAAATCTACTTCTGTTAATTGTGTGGACTTGCTGGTTTCAGGGCCAGAAACCCAACTTTAACTAGTTCAGACAAAAAGGAAATCTGCTGTAAGAGTAAAAAGTATAAAATCAAAGGAAGAATTGAAAAAAACAAAATGCAAGAAGGGCTGGGGAGCAGCTGGGCTCCGGGGCAACTGGAACCAGGAACTATCTGGTGTCTCTCTGCCTCTCTCTCATTTACAGGCCAGCCGGAATGTGTCCCCCTCCCGGCTCCAAACCTCCCAGACCTCACTCAGAGCTTCTATCACCACAGAGAAACTGGCTCCTTGTTAGAACTCAGAATTCTTGGGGAAAGACACTGATTGGTTTAGCTGAGTCAGCCCCCGCAGAAGGCCCGGAGGAAGGTTCCCGTGGTATATAGATCACATGATCCCAGAGACTGGTAAATATTGTGAATGATGCAGACCTAGAGTCTGTCATACAGAGTGAAGTAAGTCAGAAAGAGAAAGACAAATACCATATGCCAACACACATATATGGAATTTAAGAAAAAAAAAATGTCATGAAGAACCTAGGGGTAAGACAGGAATAAAAACACAGACCTACTGGAGAACGGACTTGAGGATATGGGGAGGGGGAAGGGTGAGTTGTGACAAAGCAAGAGAGAGGCACGGACATATATACACTACCAAACGTAAGGTAGATAGCTAGTGGGAAGCAGCCGCATAGCACAGGGATATCAGCTCGGTGCTTTGTGACCACCTAGAGGGGTGGGATAGGGAGGGTGGGAGGGAGGGAGACGCAAGAGGGAAGAGATATGGGAACATATGTATATGTGTAACTGATTCTCTTTGTTATAAAGCAGAAACTAACACACCATTGTAAAGCAATTATACCCCAATAAAGATGTTAAAAAAAAAAAAAAAGGAGTGTCCACTGGAGCATCTTTTTAGATTTGCTTTTGAAAGCTCTGTTCAGTATTTCTATAATCAGTCACAAGAAACAGATAAACTAGTGAAAATAAACTAGTGAAAATAAACTAGTGAAAATGTCATTTTTAAATTGTGAAAATATAACAAAATTAGAGAAGAAAATTAAAATCAATCACAATCTCATCACCCAAATATTTACATTTTAGGGCATATCTTTCCAGTCTTTTCTATATACATGTATTCTTTCCTATATCTAGTATATAACTGAGATCGTGTCAAATGTACAATTCTATATTGTGCTGTTCATTTGAATGTAACAAAAATTATTGATAACATTCTATACTTATAAATCCCTTTAGATAAGGGGCTCTATAATACATCAGAAGATGTGTGAACTTCTTGACTTTATATGCAAAATCTTATAAGCATATTGGTGTGTATTTCTTTTGGGAAGGGGTCCAAATTTTCACCAGATACTCAAAGTGGTCTGTGACCAAGAAAATGGTTAAGAACTATGCCATTCAAGTTTTCAAAGCACTTCCACACACACTACAATAGACTCAGAACTGCTGCATATTTAATATTTTACTCGCATCTAGTCACAAGTGACACAAAAGTTGGTGTCATTAGGCACAGGCACACTGTAACTTGTAAATGAATGAATCTGAATCACAAATGTTCACGCCAGACACTTAGCTTGTGGGCGAGCCTAGCTGGTGTCCACCAGCATCTCCGCTCAGCCAAGCACCCTTATCCTCACATAATGACTAATACTTATGAATGTTAGAACAGCCTGTTTCTATAAACTGTGAAGGTTAACAGTTGAAGAGGGCTGGCAGGTGCAAGGGAGGGGAGTGGTGTGCTATAGAGTTAAGATTCTGAGAGAGAACACAAGATCTGAGGGGCTTGTGGTTAGGGTGCTGCTGGTGAATTACAGAGGCATGGATAGAACTGGCTGAACCAATTTAGCCGAAAGCTATTTCACTGCCTGAATTACTAGGGCTCCTAGGCACTGACAGAGCTTGGAGCAGTGCCTTCAGGACAAGATCGTTCAGATAATTCAAAGCCAAAAGCAGAGGTTTTAGGCAGAGTATTAAGTTCATCTATATAAATTAAATAGCCAACTATTATTCAAGTCTCCCCTTCGTGGTGAATTGTATACGACTTCAGTGGATTTAACCCTCTTTGATTCTGCTCTGATTAAACTATTTGATAACGGCAAACTTTCCTTCCATCCAGTGCAGCCTTGTACGCTCTCGTTACCTCACAGAAGTCATGTTCTCTGTTCCTAGGCACACACTTATCTTAATCTTCGTTTGCCAAGGGAATACCCTTTCACCCTCAACAAAAACCACATACACATTTAAACTTGCCTTGGGTCTCCATTCTGCAGGGGAGCCCAGGTCCAGCGTAAACAACCTCCAGCTGCCACTTTAATGGTACATTCTCAGGTAGAGCCAGGTCTCCACCTGCTTTGTGTTATCATGCTGCTCCTTAAAATGCCTCTGTCAACCTCAAATATATAATAGCCGTTATGTAACCAGCAAACGCGAGTTTATTCAAGAATAGACAGAAGGACTGCAATCCGGGATACGTGAAATACGGCAGAGCACAGGCAAGTGCAGAGACAAGGAAGGGGAACTTGCTTTTATAGGGAAAAAAGGGGGAGTTGGGAGGGGGCTGAAGTAACCAAAGAGTCCTTTGGAGAAAGCTGAGAATCCAAAGTATGGAGGCTTCTCATTGGTTGGACTGCTAGTCTCTGATTGCCTGGGCTGTTGTCCTGCGAGAGAACTTTTCTTCTTCCGGCTGGGTAGTGAAGTAAGCAACATCTTCCTGCTGGAGATGTAGGTGTACATCTCTTCCTATTCAGAGTGATTGAAGATGCATGGCGGGGGCTTGAGAGATACCCCTACAGGCCTGTTGGGACTCCAATTTCAGCTGAGGTTTCTGAATTCCACACCTCCATTCAATGTTTCCATTCATTCAGATCCATTCTCTGATTTGCCCGATTGGTAGGTGTTCATCACAGTCATTTTCCTCAGAAATGTCAAGATCCAGTTCTCAATTATAAAATTCTTTTAAGTTTCTCAAGGTTAAACTCACACTCTCTTATTGTCGGATTCCCATTCGGCCCATGGGAAGCAGATTTTAGAGTTTACCTTGATGAATGAAAAAATGTATTGATCAAATAGGTTCTTTACTACACAGAAAGCGACTAGACCCAACAACTGAGAAAATCCAGTGGAGACAGCTTGGAATGGCAGGGCTCACTCCCCAGTGCCCAGGGTTCAGCCTCCAGTTTAGGGGAAACCTTCTGGAAGCCCCACCTGACCCTCAAGAAACTGCTCCTCCCTAGCACTCGCCACTCTACATTGTAAATGCCCATCTAACCATGACCTTACCCTATAGGCCACACCCTCTTTGAGGGCAGGAACCTTGCCTGTCTTCTTCACTTCTGGGTCTGCACCACCTAACACAGCATTTGGAATGAATGAGTGAACGAATGAATGAATGAATGAATGAACGAGTGAATAAATGAACTATTCCTTTTTCTCTGAGCAAAGAGGGGTGGGAAATATGCAGTGAGACAGAGGAAGGAGAAACAAATAGGAGAAATGGAGAGAGAAAGAAAGTGACCATAACCTGTTACCTCTTGGAAACTATCACTAAGGGTCTGACAGGACTGGAATTCCCCTGGTCCGCTTCTAAGGGATACTCCATGGTATTTTATTTAAACATTTAAAACACATAAAAAGAAAAAATCTGAAGAGAGAAAATCATTCAATATGGGAATCTTACTCTGAAAGAACCAAGCAGGTAGGTCTAATAAATCAGGCTTTTCCTCTGCTCCATGGTGTGTGGAATGATTTACTACACCCATAAAGCAAACTAAAGGACTTTGAGCTGAGAGACACTCCAGAGGCCTGGAGCTGGGATGGCGCAGACACGGTTGTATTTGTAGGCGTGGCTCTGAGGCTGAGGGATGGACGGTTCACAGTTGCCCTGAGTCCACGGGGGTTGGAGTTCAAAAGAGGAGACGCGTCAGCAGCAGCTCTGTCCTCGGCTGATTAAAACGATGGAATGTAAAGTCAGAAAGGGGAGGAGGACGTGGATCAGGCTGCAGACTTCCTCAGTTGGTCCCCAATTTGCAGCACTTCGTTCAAATGTAAGGGGGCCATCATACCTGATACAGCCTAATGCAATTTCATACTGTTTGTAAAAATCATTAGAATGCTTGAAATAGAAAAAAAATACGCTCAGGCTTTACAAACAAAGAAAATAACTGTGTATAAAACAAAATAAGAGTGGTCTCAGAGAGATATTAACTGATTTGCACATTCTGTCAGTTCAAGAAGCCAGACATAGGGAGAACACAGGAAGGAAAAATGGAAATCTTAAAGGAACAAGAGGCTGCAGCTTACAGAAGAGATGACTTTTCACTAAAACGTCCCTAGTAAGTTCTATCTACAGTTTCTCATCAAACTTGAACCAAATGTACTGTGTCAGCGAATCCTAAATCAAATTTTCAGCACATTACCTAGGCCGCGGGTGTGGCCCTGGATTCGAGAGCTGTGCTAGTCTTAAACTATGAAGAGTTACTTCATATAAAGTTGAGGTCCCAGACTTCTGGAATTAATGGAACAACAACAAAAAATTAATGGAAACATGGACCCAAAATAGGATTGTCAGGGGTTTTTGTTTTTGGTCAAGTTAAAACAAAGAGGGAGGAGCAGAAAGAGAAGAAATGGAGGAAGAGGAAGGGAAGGAGTAAGAAGTGGAGGACGAAGTGGGGAAGGGGAGGGGGAGAGAAGGAGGAGGGGGAGGGGGAAAGAAGTCGGGGGAAGAGGAGAGAACTTCAGTCCACCATGACCATGATTTCGAGAAAAGAATGGACAGTGTAACACACCACACACCACACACACACACACACACACACACACACACAAAGCTAAGAACATAATCTCCAAATTAAAAAGACATGAATTCATATTTATGGAAAAACTCACTCATTTTTATTTTCTCATAGGCAGGCTTTGGGGAACGAACTGATGGACTAGTGTAGCATGTGAGCTTTGAAGCAATACAGGGTCAAATCCCGACTTGACCACCTACTAACTAACTAGAGCAGGTTGTTTCAAGTCCCCCAGACATAGCTCCCTCTTCTGTGAGGCAGGGCAATTGTAAGCAGGAAATGAACCCGGCACATTAGGGCTTAATAAATAGTATCTGTTGTTATTCTTGGGTGTATCCTTTGACCCGACCCTCCTTTATCTCCAAGACTAAGCGTGAGTACAGGTAAGTGTTGGGATTGGGGCCAAGGGTAGAAAGGAAAGGTCACTCCTGGTACTCCCACCCCCCCAACGTGAAGCTGTGCCTCTTTTGGACCACAAACCCCTCCCCTCAGACGAGATTCTGTGGGATCTTGTCCTCTTCCCTGTTAGGGAGTCCAGTTAAACTTGATCTCATCTGACTAAAGATGGTACCTGAAGAGACAAGTTAGGTGGGAGGGGCCTCTGGGTCCTGCCCATCCCGGGATTCTCCTGGGCCAGCGCTGGAAGCCCCCTAGGGCTCCTAAGAAGCCCATCATTTTGATTTAGAATAAAATTGATTTGTTTGTCGACCATAAAGACAGATGGAGTACGTGTTGCCAAAAAACAGAGGATTTGGCCGTGACTGGTTCTTGCATTCCGTAGACCTTTTTAGCTACAAGATTTATATCAGAGTGGAAGATATGGCCGCAAAATGTACGAGAGTTAAGTGTGATCACACTCCTCCTTACTTCCCTCCTGCAGACAAATGACAAGCAGATTTTAAAGGAAAGAGCTAAGGCTCTGGATTTGAGACGTTCTGGGCAAAATGATATCACCTCCTCACTGGTATACTCTGAGATGCTGTTTTAAACGTTGATTTGCTCAGAATTAGAACTGAACTCTGTAGCTACCTCATTTGAGAGGAAACTGGAACACTAAGAACCAAGGCCTTTCCCAGGTAACCTTGAGGAGAGGTTCCAGCTCGGCTGTCAGGTGAGCTGCCCTCAACTGCGTCTAGATCGTTCATCTCTTTGAGCCTCTGTTTCCCAACAGGAATGTAAAACTAATACCAGCCGATTCTCTCTGACAAGACTGGGGCAAAGATCAAAGAACACTGTAAATCTGAAAAAGTTCACAGCACAGTAAATTTGAAGAAATGCAATACGGTATAAAACTGTGATCACGGTAATATTACTGGAGTTTCAACTCTGTTCTTTCTTTAAAGGCCTGAAGTTTAAAATTACAACATACCAAATACGGGCTTCCCTGGTGGCGCAGTGGTTGAGAGTCCGCCTGCCGATGCTAGGGGACGCGAGTTCATGCCCCGGTCCGGGAAGATCCCACATGCCGCAGAGCGGCTGGGCCTGTGAGCCATGGCCGCTGAGCCTGCGCGTCCGGAGCCTGTGCTCCACAACGGGAGGGGCCACGACAGTGAGAGGCCCGCGTACCGCAAACAAACAAACAAACAAAATACCAAATAAATGCTTTTCTCAGTCTACAGGACCTCATGGAAACTTGGCTTTCAGCCGTGGAGTAACCCGGATGCTGTCAAGGGTCTCCTGCCTCTCGAAACACCAGCCAACATGGCCTCCGACACCACCACGAATTTCAGCTCTGCAGCCCATGGGGCCTCCGGACCCCCAGGAGGATCCTTGTGTTTTCCAGAGCGCCTTACCTTCTCATGGCCTCTTCTCTCCTGGGTTCCTTCCTCTTTGTGCTGAAGATTCAGGGCCGGTGCATGGGGCAGAAGGAAGAAGCAAAGAGAGCTTTTACAGCACAAAAGCCTTCAAGGGAGTGCTGGCCACGCCCCACACCTGCTCCTTTTCTCCTGCCCTCCTTCTCACCCTCTCCATCCACCTCCCCCTCCCCTTCAGGAGCAAGCCCCACACATTCTTCACATTGTCTCCTGAGGAGTCACTTCCTCTTCCTGATATCTTGGTGCTGGCTGGCGTCCAATGGGTCTCACCCCATCCAAGCAGGCTCATCTAGGCCTGCTTTTTCAAGCAGAGGCGGATTCTCCCTGAAGAGGAGCTCAGGTGCCAGCTGTTAAAATAACACCTGGGTAAAAGAGCGCTGTCACTAACTGCTGTGAGAACAAACCGGGGCTCCAAAGGTACTTCTCTTCGCTAACAACACCTGCATCACTTAGCGACTTGTTAGAAATAGAAATCGGGGGGGCTGCAGACCTATTAGGTCAGAAACTGAAGGTGCAACCCAGCGATCTGTGTGTAAACAGCCTCCAGGAGATTCTGAAGTATGAGGATCACTGAACGCTCTAAAGCTGCCCAGTGCCTCTGTCTCACGTACCAGTTATACAGCATCCAGCACGGTGCCTGATGTACAGGAGAGTTTCAATAAATGCTCATTAAATTAATGAGTAGACAAAGTACCGCATACCCAGCTCTCTGTTACCATATGGAGAGCAAGAGGAAGCAGAATATAAAACACAATTTCTGCTCTTGTACTCGAAACCAGCAAAAATGAGAAAGCAATGTGTGAGCTTGAAGTCACAGAGCAACTTACAGTCAACTTACAGATATTCAGCCCACGTTTCTGATGATCCGGATGAGGAAACAGAGACCACACAAATTGACCCAGGTGAGAGGGAGCAGAGTCGGCCCAAGACCCACTCACTGTCCGGGTGTCCTGGCCTCGGGGGTCCTGGGATTTCCCAGCTTCACAACCCCTCGAAGTTGGAGGATGATTAACGGCTGGATTTCATGGTTCAGCCCCCGAATCTGCAGGGGCTCAAGGGGAGAACTCAGTGTGGGGCTGGAGGAGTTGGAGAAGGTCATGCCGCTGATGGGGAGCTCGACTGGGCTTCTTTTCAGAACAAGAAAGATCTGGATGAGCAGAGATTTATGGGATTTTCTTTTTCAGTTTTGGTAACATTCCAAAGCGTGGAGAGAAAACATGCAGCCAGCTTGTATTTAGGGGACATAAACTGTATTTACCCAAAGAAGGAATCTAGATCCAGCCAAGCAAAGATTCAGGCCAGACTTCTAGGCCTAGAAGGAAATTGTGATTGGGCTCTTGAGCCCTAAAGGGTACCAGTCTCCTCCACCCCCAACTCGCCCCCCAGGGATGTGGGGGCTGAGGCTCGTTCTTTCCCTTCACCTTGATGCTTCCCTTGGCTGTTTCGCGTCTCTCTTCTTGGGCACATCTGCCCCTCTTGTCCATCCCTTCTTGGTAAATTTGGCAGCAACAACAAAGTCTGATGATTTCTTTGAATTAGAGGTTCCCCCACCCACATGTCTGTGTCACTGCCAGCAAAAGGTCCTCTGAGTAGTCGTAACCTTGGAGGACTTGTGATGTGGATGACGGTGAGTGGGAGGTGTGAAAAAGCCGGGTGAAACCTTGAAGTCATAGAGCAACAGGTCAACTTACAGATTTTAGCCCATGTTTAGCCCATGTTTCCTTGAAGCAAAACTTTGAAGTTTTGCTTCAAAGAAAGTAGGCCGGAGCGCAGGGGGAGTACAAAGAAAAGAATGCTAAATTCACTAATTTTGAAAAGAGTGGCTAACTTTCAACCTACAGCATATTGGAAGCATTAGAGCCTGTAAGCGACATCTGTCATAAAACCTCCAGCAGCGAAATCTGACACACCACATGAATGAATGAATGAATGAATGAATGAAAAAAGGAAAAGAAAGTCGTTTTTCAAGAACTTGAAGTGTAAAACACCCATGCAGGAGTTGAAAGTTGTCTTTCAACAGTATTATAGTTTGGTAAGCTCTAGGGAAGCCAAGTAATGGTTAATAAGTGGCTTTGTTAGAATCTTTGTTAAGCTAAAGGCAAAAACAGTATGTTTAGCTATCGAGGTGATAACCTAAACTATTCTGCAAAAGAAAAAGCTAACTGAAATTAGGACTAACCACAAACCATCTAGAATTTCAGTTGATCTTATTTGTTAAAGACGTCAGCTGCTTCATCACAGATTTATGTTTAGAGGGAAGTGGTGGGTGAGATGTAGAAGTAGCACATGAAGCATAAAATCAATACTTCAATAGCAGAGCTTCTTCAAAGGGAAAGGAAAAAAAAAACTTTGTGTTACATCACAGAACAAGAACAAGCAGCGGTGCTGGCCGTATAGCAAGGAAATATCTGTGTATTCCAACTTTAGCAAGTACAGTATCACTGTCTACTAGGGGAAAAAACATACTTCTGAAGGTCACCAAGCATTTTATGACCGGAAATCTAGATGTTCTTAACAGTTAAGCAGCAATGTACTTAGGTTGAAAAGCACGAGTTCTTTCATTTAATTTTTTAAAAGTCAACTCACTCCATCTTTTCATGTACTTTTGGAGTTACTCCTGGAAAGAAGTCAACATCTTAGTAATGTAACTGCCCTAGGGCTGGTGTGCAGACTGGAGGCTGTGATTCAGGAAATCTGGGACAAACCTCAACACTACCCAGAACTCAGGAAGCCTAATTCTCAGGCTGAGAAAAATGACCAGAAGTTACATATTTCTCCCCTTTGAGATCTTAGGAACTAAGCACTTTAAAATGAAAATTCAGAGCAGATTGTTGGGATTTCTGACGACTGTGTGCTCAGCTAAGTGCTGTTTAACCGAGGACCTCAGTGATCTGGGGGTCTATGTCCATCTTCAGTGTGAAGAACTCAGAGATCAAAAATAAACTCCCATTGATCCCAAATGACTGAAGAGAGAAGCCGTCTAGCTAATCGTCTATTCATTTCATCAACTATGTGCTCAGCTCCGTGGCTCTTGCTCTCATGGTTCGTGCTCATGTCTGGCTCCTCAAGCTATCCTATGAGCTCCTGTAAGGCGCCTTTCCTCATGGCTCTTCCTGGTGGGGACTCCGTGCCTGACATTAGGAGACATTCAATAAACGTGTACTAAATGTAAAAACTAATTTTTTTTCACACGCTACAGCAATGCATGTTTAAAATTTTTTAAATATTATTTCATCTTTGTATATTCAAGTTATTTCAAGATACTAAACTTTCTCTGTATATTTAATAATGCATTGAAAAGTGTCTATTCTATGACAGTCATTTGGGTTGGGTGCCAGTAAGTTTTTTTTTTAAACATCTTTATTGCAGTATAATTTGCTTTACAATGGTGTGTTAGTTTCTGTTTTATAACAAAGTGAATCAGCTATACATATACATATATCACCGTATCTCCTCCCTCTTGCGTCTCCCTCCCACCCTCCCTATCTCACCCCCTCTAGGTGGTCACAAAGCACCAAGCTGATCTCCCTGTGCTATGCGGCTGCTTCCCACTAGCTATCTGTTTTACATTCGGTAGTGTATTTATGTCCATGCTACTCTCTCACTTCGTCCCAGCTCACCCTTCCCCATCCACGTGTCCTCAAATCCATTCTCTAGTAGGTCTGCATCTTTATTCCGATCCTGCCCCTAGGTTCTTCAGAACATTTTTTTTTTTTTTTTTAGATTCCATATATATGTGTTAGCATACGGTATTTGTTTTTCTCTTTCTGACTTACTTCACTCAGTATGACAGACTCTAGGTCTGTCCACCTCACTACAAATAACTCAATTTCATTTCTTTTTATGGCTGAGTAATATTCCATGTATACATGTGCCACATCTCCTTTATCCATTTGTCTGTTGATGGACACTTATGTTGCTTCCATGTCCTGGCTATTGTAAATAGAGCTGCAATGAACATTGTGGTGCATGACTTTTTGAATTATGGTTTTCTCAGGGTATATACCCAGGAGTGGGATTGCTGGGTCATAACTTAACATCCTTAAGTACAAAAGATGCCAACGTTACAACAGGGAGTTGACTAAAGTCAGTTCTCACCTCAAAGCACATTGTGGAAGCTGCTTTCTAACAATCAGTCCCACATAGAAACAGGTCCACTCAGAGATTCTCCCCCTCGTCTCCTGGTGTCTCCTCTTCCTGCCCCTCCTCCACTCCCCTCCCCTCTCCCAGCCCCTCCCCCATCAGCAGGCTTCTCTTCCACACATCAGCAGACCACCAAGGAGAAAACTTTGTATCTCACCGTAACAGGTATTTAGATTCCTGAGAAATGGAAGTTTCCTTATGAAAGCAACATTGAAACACACTCACTTTCAAGTGTCATTGCAGAATTTGCAATGATTTTTTTTTAAATAGTATTGATGACCTGAAAGTGCACTTGACAAAGTGACTTCATATCATTTTATAAGACTGAATTGAGTTAGGGGCAATGTTCCTGGTGTTGGTCCCCATTTGTCAACCAAGCTACAGAGGTTGTTGGAAGAAGCGCAAGGCTGGGCTTGGGCCTCAGGTCTCTGGGGCACTCACCCCAGAGGACACATTCCTGAGTTTCTCCTTCCACCCAGGAATGCTCTTCTGAGTGTGAGTCAAACTTCTCTGACCATATCTGCCTGGCCCTGAAAGGTTTGGTGCTCTGTTACTTGAAAGTAAATGCTTATTATTATTATTATTCTCAGATTGGTCCCCACGGAAGAGAAATAATAGCTCCCGAGCCAAATGTTTATTCAATTGAGAGTGAGAAAATTCAAGCGGCAGAGGGGAGAGATCTTGTTATTGCCAAGGGGATGGGCGGTGGCTACAAAAAATAAGATGTTGCAATGCTTACGTCACAGATTAAAGTATCATCCTTTCCTTTAATTTCCCAAACTCCACTCTAAACTACCATTAGTATAATTTTAGTTAATCTATCCAGTGGATCTTGTTCTGAATTTTATACATTTGGTGGGAAATTTGTGGTTAAGTGAGCCTCAAAAAACTCTCACCCACAGCAACCATGATGCTTAGAGAAGAGGCGGGGATGTGGAAAAAGGTTATCTGTAGTTCTATTTGAAGAAAATGTTATTTGAAAGACATCCCAACACAGGCCTATTTGGGTTCCTGAGTGAGACCCAGAAATCCATTCTATGTGGGGAAACAGGATACACAGGAACATTTAAAAATCCAATTGTCTCTGCTCCCAAAGGACTAATGAATCAGTTGGGAAGGCAAGGTCTAAACAGAAGAAAAATCAAATAGCAATATAAGGGGGCAGACGATGAGAAAGCCAACAAAATGAAAAATGACCCAGAACCATAAGTTCAGGAAAGGGAGAAAAGACCCTAACATTCCACACACACAAAAAAAAATTATGACAATATTAGCGGTTTTAAGAGTGGTCATGTATTTCCACTGTTTAAAAAGAATATAGGTTTTTGCTAAAGGGCTGTAAGGACTACGTGTGTTGTTGACATGGTAGTGAGACTCCAGCTTTAGGGTCAATCCACCGAGCTGAGCCCGCGACTCTAGATATCGGGGACCCGATATATTGCTTTACTGCTGCTACTAATCATGGAAATGGCTAAATTCATTACCTGATCCTCCTTAGCTCCAAGCCAGTGTCCCAGTAAGACAAGAAACAATTGTTTTTTTCATTTTAGCACATTTGTTCTTATTTCTATGTCATAAAAAAAAAAAGAAGCAAAAATTTGTCCTGTGTCCTGTTTTAGTGACAGAAAGTAAAATAGGCAGTTTCCACGTGTTGGTTCATGGGCAGTGCACCCTGTGGTTCCTGTGAGGGCAGGTCCTGCTCCAGCGCCAGGAGGAGGGGTGGTCTCTCACCCCCTTACAGCTGTGATGGTCTCAGCTCCACCAGCTGCTCCCAGGGCTAGTGCTCAGGCCTCGAAAACTGCAGGTTCCTGCCCTGCTCTCCTTGCCCAGACCATCCCCCGAGTCTCCTGTAGTTTAGAGGAGAGGAATGTGTTTACTTTTAAGACTAGGACCCTGAGCCTGAAACATGATTGGCTGCCCTTATAAAGCAGAAATTTGGGCCAAAGACGGCCTATCCAGAGAGAAATGCGTGACTTGTAATAACTAAAAAACATGTACAGTTGATTGTGAATGATAACGTATTAGGATGTTTTCAAATAACTTAGAGACCTTTCACTGGTGGGAGACTGACTACCTTGGCTGTTTATTAGGTCCCATTGCAAGTAGAAACTACTCTTGAAAAAAAAAAAATGCAGCTGTCTCTAGTCCAAAAGCATGGAAACCAGCTCTCTCTGCAAACAATGAGCCTGCTTCCAGCCAAGACAGCAAGAGAGTCTCATTTCTCATGATTTTCTTCCAAATCCCAAACAGCAAATGCCTTTGAAATGCACAAAAGCGCAAGCAGCCTACTGAATTGGCAATTATTCCTGTTCCTTTTTAGTAAAGGAAGGGAAAGCATAGAAAGATCTGTGTTTTACTCCTTAGGGGTTTCCAAAGACAAGATGGCCTTAGGACAAGTTAACCCTCCCCGTAGAGAACTGCTCAGAGCTGCAGAGGGAGAGTGTTTTGCATTTTCAAGGCCAAGGTATGTTTTCTTTTCGGCAGAGGCTCCGTTCCAGGGGGAAACCGAAATGTACTAGTTCCAGAATGAACCCCATAGAAACCACACTGCTTTTCAGCATGGTTATAGTCAGCACATAGTTTGCCAGTTAAAAACCACCCTCCCCCTCATTCTCCAGCCCAGATAGTCTGCAGTCTGCTTCCCAAACACACTCTTGCAACAAATAGCGATAGCCCAGATAAGTTGGAATTTTAAATATGCACCAAAATGCAGGTCATGTTATCAGAGTCATCCTACGAGGCCCGACCTGTTCACCGAGTGGCTGACCCAAGCAAAACTGTGAGACAGCTGAGGCCTGATGCTGGTGGAGGCTGTCTACCTCCTGCCTCGCCGTGTCCGAAGACCCAACGCAACGGCCTTCTTGACCAGGACTCTTCGTCCACGTGGGACAGCTGGCTCGTACACATCCGTGCAGGGCGTTAGCTGCCCAGGCTGGCTTGTTATCTCCTAAGAACTTCTCTGCTGCCCTGGAGGGGACCCCACTCTGTTCCCGAAAGATCCTGCACTTCTGCTGTCCTGGCATCCCTCCCCAGTCCACATCCTCCACAGGACTGGCAGCTCTGTTCCACTCACGGCTGAGTCCCTAGTCCCAATAAATATTTCCTGAATACTGTTGGAAAGATGTTGCTCACAGAGACCCATGCTAGCTCTTCAGCCGTTCAAAATGAATGTCTACCTGTGGAATTTCAGTGAAAGACGTATCTGAGTGAGAGGTATTTTGAGCAGAGGCAACTGGTGAAAACCCATCAAATAGGATAGGCCTTCCCCATGCAAAAATCTGTAACCTTTACAGTTTCCTGGAGTGCTTTGAGAATATGATTAAACCGAAACACCCTCTACCCAGAAAAAAAAATGCATGAGAGAACACACACACACACACACACACACACACACACACACAGATACATGCACTCTTGTCTGCATTGTCAAGAGATTAAAGGATCCACTGAAGTACATTCCTGGATCCCAGACTAAGAACCTCTGTTCCATCTTAATTGGATACTTTTCTCAGTTTCTACTTTAGACTCCTACCTCCTTGAGGGCAGGAAGGAAATCGTGGTTGGCCCTGTGCCTACCAGAAGTGACCACAGCTCCTTGCATGCAGTGGGAGCTCAATAAATGGTCAGGGAAAAAATGCACATGTGCTAAGAAAGGGTGTCCCGTTGACCAATAGTTTCTGTGCTTTCTCTCCACCTGTCCAGACCCTCCCCCAAAGAAACAGAGCATTGCTACAACTTGCAGAGTGGGGAGCAGCGGTGCTTCTCACACTGATGCAGAGTCAGTGACCCGAGGCACCTGCCCCAGACCAGTTTGGCCTCTGTGGTCCGCTGTCCTCTGTGGTGAGGGGGAAGGTAACAAAACTGCCCCAGAGGATGATTTGAAAATTTATGGGGGTACTTTTTGCTTGCCACAATTATTAGGGATGCCTATCAGTGTTAATTGGGAGGGACTCCAGACATTTTGCAATGTGCAGGCAAATCTTACATAGCAAAGAATTGTCCGAAATCTCACATGACCTCCACATGTGCCATCAGGTATTCATGTAGGTGAAAACATGTTTATAATTCTGTGACCCTCGATGTCATCTCAGTGTTACATAACACAAAGTAATCTTTTGCAACGTTTGAATGTACACCGAATTTTCCAAGAATGAGGCTACCATGCAAGTCAATGTAAGATTGTACATTGCTTGGTTTGGAGCGTCACTAAGAATTGTTCACCTTTGAAAAATCTCGATACCAGCGTCTACACCTCTGAAGAGATTTGAGTCACCAGCACAGCACAACTGGCTGCATGTGAGAGCTGTTTCATTCATGGCGATCCTACACAGACCTACAAGCTCTGACTACATCCTCATGTCTTCTAGCATAGCTGCGCCCAATCATTTACACATTTAAATGCATATTCTTCTTTTAAATTATTTAATAGTCCTCCTTTACATGATAATAAGGGCATCTATTGATTTTTAAAAATTGTGTGTATAGGAAAGTTTTATTATCTAGATATTTAATTCCAAGAGAGTGAAAGGAATGTAACAAAAAAGGGGATAAGTCTGGTAGTGAACTATGGCAGTGCCATTTATATGGGGTATCGTTAAGGATGCCCAAATGCAAGTAACAGTGTGCTAAATTTGGCTTAGAAAAAGAACACAGAGACAATTTTTTCATATAAGAAGAAGCCCAGAGGCTGGTAGTTCCAACATCGGTTTAGCAGTTTAAGACGGAAAACAACCCAGCTGATGACGTCCTGCTACCTACAGCGTGCAGGCATTTATCCTCAGGCTTGTCCCGTCATGGAAGCAAGAGAACTGCGGCTGCTCAGCTTGTTTCCAAAAAGAAGAGTCACTGATTTTCCCTTGTATGGCTCTTTTTATCAAAGAGGAAGACTTTCCCCAGAAGCTCCAGGGAAGACTTCCCTTCTGGCTGAATTCACCAAGATTTAATTAGAGGCCCACGGGAATTTACTTAGATGCCCTTGGCTACAAGGGAAGCTGGGAAAGCCAGCCTTTTCAGTATTAAGTAGAGGTGGGTTCTGCTGGCAAAGATATGGGGGGAGGGTGGCTATAGTTTACAATCAAAATCATTTGCTAGTCACCGTGGCATGATTTCTCAGGAACAAATGACAAGCAAAAACAAAACACAAGAGCAAATATAGCTTTTAGAATGATGTAACTATGTGTTTATACTTGAACCAGAAGTATGAAAACATTGGACAGTTAATCTCTGTTTGACACTATTGATTCTTCATGCCCCAATGTTTTTTGTTGCCGTAATTTGATTCCAACTCAAAGTGGCATGTTCTGTGTTCAAAACAAGGTTCAACGCTGCCACCCATCTCACAGCTTTAGTGTGGGTATCAAATGAGAATATACACAATTATACAGAACTCTTTACATATGTAGGATATTCTTGATCTGACAACATCGATCCCAAAGAATAGTTAAGGAGCTTAACTGTACGTTTATTTTAAACTAAGTTTCACAGCCTAGACGGGATTTGAAATGAAAAAAAAATACCCTGCATATTTGAATTGAAATTTTAAAATATAACTTTCACGTTCAAACTAGAGACCTAATAGGCTAAACTATTTGAATACTGAGACTGTGACCTTTCTGAAAAATACAGAACTGAAAAAAAAAGAATCATTATAGACTGAAGATTCAGTAAGAAAAAAAAAAGAACACTCTGTCCTGTTTTAATCCCCATTGACAAGGCGCTGACCTTGAACACAATCAGGCAGTCGAGTCAACAGCCAAGAAAGGGTGATGCTGTTATTTCCAGCTGCTCCCTGGTGAGCATTTAAATGCTCTTTCGGGATGTTCAACATCACTAATTATTAGGGAAATGCACATCAAAACCACAATGAGATACTACCTCATGCCTGTTAGATTGGCTATACTCAAAAAGACAATAAATAACAAGCATTGGCAAGGATGTGGAGAAAAGGGAACCCTCATACACTGTTGGTACGAATGTGAATTTGTGCAGCCACTATGGAAAACAGTATGGGAATTCCTCAAGAAATTAAGACTAGAACGGTCATATGATCCAGCTAGCCCATTTCTGGATATTTATCCAAAGACAAAAACACTCATTGGAAAATATGTATGCACCCCTATGTTCATCACAGCATTATTTACAGTAGCCAATATATGGGAACAACCTAAGTGCCCATCAGAGGATGAATGGATAAAGAAGATGTGTACACACACACAGTGGAATACTACTTAGCCATACGAAAGATGAAATCTTGCCATCTGCAACAACATAGATGGACTTTGAGGGTATTATGCTAAGTGAAATAAGTCAGGTGGAGAAAGGCAAATACCATAGGATTTTACTCATATGTGGAATATAAAAAACTAATAAATAAGAAACAAACCAAACCCAACAAAAATAAACACTTAGATACAAAAAAACACAGTAGTGTTTACCAGAGGGGAAGGGGTGGCGGGGGGGGGGGGGAGGGTGAAATGGGTAAAAGGGATCAACTGTATGGTGATGGATGGAAACTAAATTTTTGGTGGTGAGCATACTGTAGGTTATACAGAAGTAGAAACACAATGCTGTACACGTGAAACTTATATAAGGGGACTTCCCTGGTGGTCCAGTGGTTAAGAATCTGCCTTCCAATGCAGGGGACGTGGGTTTGATCCCTGGCTGGGGAACTAAGATTCCACGTGCCGTGGAACAACTAAGCCTATGCGCTGCAACTACTGAGCCTGCGCGCTCTGGAGCCCGCGCACCACAACTAGAGAGAAGCCCGCCCGCTGCAACTAAAGATCCCGCATGCCACAACGAAGATCCTGCGTGATGCAACTAAGACCTGACGCAGCCAAATGAATAAATAAATAAATAGAATTGATTTAAAAAAAAGAAACATATAAGGTTATAAATCAATGTTACCTCAATAAACATGAATTTCAAAACTATAAAATAAAATAAATGCCCTCTTGGTGCTGTGCAATGGAGCTAAAGTTAAAACGGTGATCACGTGTCTGGGCTTTTCATTCTCAAAAGTGTCCTGGTTTGGGTGATAAATTATAAATGGTCGCCTCACTAACTGTTTTAAAATTTCTAGATTATAAACATGCACTTATTCCCAACCCCCTAGCTTTAGGGCTGAAGAAGGAAAAGCTAAGAGAGGGAGAAAGTTGTAGGGCTGGGGAGTTGGAGCAGAAGAGGGTTGAGCAGGAAAAAAAAAAAAAGAGTAGACAATTCAAAAAATAAAAAAAAAAACCTCACGTTAGAAACAACAAAAATCCAGAAGCCATTCCTCCAGGTACTCTCCTCCTTGGCTGGGAGGGCTGGTGGGGAAGGAAAGTTTGACAAGGGCCTGATGAATGGATGGCTTGTTTCCCTCCAAAAAGACTTACAGCTGGACACCAGTAGTCCGAATAGCAGTCCTGTTTCTCAGGCAGCCTTCCAGGGCTGCCAAGCGTTACAAGCCCCTCACAGAGTGACGGATTTTAAAGGTGAATTGAACCCATTTTAAGATCCCTCTAGGGCAGCAGATGGATAGAATGACAGACGGTTACTATGGTGTAGCCATTTTCTTTCCCGGCCCAACTATGCACACAGCACTGTGGGCTCGTGGCTGGTGTGCAAGCAAGACACATTCTATGAAGTATGCAAAGGGAGTTTGCAAAGAACTAGTCTACAAGTTCTTCTAAATAAAATAGAAAAATATTGACCAGGCCATAGTAAGACTAGGCAAGCCGATGTGCAACTCTGAGATCCAACTGGGAGAGAGGGAAGTGACATGTAGTGAAACTGTCCTTTCAGGAGTTTCATTCAATCTATTAAAACTGAGAGCTCTTTGGATTGGATCAATGTCACCAAATTCTTTGGCCAAAATAATAATGAATTTTAGTGTAGCTCAATGGTTAAGCATTCCAGTTCTGGATCAGACTGCCCTGGTTCGAATCCCAGCTTCACCAATTACCATTAACTTGAGGCAACTTTCTTGACCTCTTTGAATCTGTTTCCTCATCTAGAAAAATGGGATAATTATAGTATCCACCTCATAAGGTTGTTGAGAAGAGTTGACGAGTGAAATGCTTAGAATAGTGCCAGGCACATAGTGGTGCTTGTTCATGTCAGTTGCGGCCCATCATCACTATTAAAAAGTGCAATTGCAAGGTTTCATTGTAATCTCTTAAATGTACAACTTGCTATGCTCAGCTTGGTGAGCCAGGGCAAATTGTTTTTTTAGAGACAATATTAGAGTGATAGTTTGATAAATGTCCTAGTTTCCTTCCCTTGAGTAAGCCGGGAAGAGAAGTTCTGTGAAAGAACAAAGCTATTATAAAACATCGTTACAGGGTGATATAGCTCTATGGAGCTTCTGTGCTGCCCTGGCTACAAAACACTGAGAGAAGAAAGTCATAAGAAATTGATAGCAATTAAAGAGAGTTTCCAAAAGCTGGGGAGTTAGGACTGGAGTGTTTTCGTTCCACAAACGTCATCTAAGCACTTGCCTGTACAAAGCACTTTACTAGGACCTTTCTGTGCTACACACACGTATGTAATGCTCAGGAGTTCATTCATTCACACATTTATTCCACAAATTTGGGTTTATTACCCACTGAGAACTGTTCTAAGGGTTGTGGATAGAATCACAAATGCAACAGGTCCCTAAGCTCAGGAACCTCTCAAGAATACGGGGACGCTGACCAATAACACTCCTCAGATGAGGGCTAGACAAGAAATAGCTGGGGGAACTCAGGGAGCACAGAGAAAGAATGCCAAACTCAGCCTCTTGACACTTGAGAAGTCAATCCCAGGTTTGGATACGGCCAGGGTCTGCATATGGAAGAGTTTCAAAGTGGGTAATTCCTGACTTTATGTGAGATGGGGACAGACAGGAAAAGTTTAGTCAGTTTAACATGAGCAGCCAGGGGAGAGGGGGCCTTGGGCAGGGCTGACACAGCATACACTGGCTCTTTGAGCACAATCCAGTGAGGTCAGGGTTACTGTTGACTTTTGACAGATGAGGAACCAGCTCTTAGCTGTGGAGCTGGGTGAAGTAGGTGGGTATGGCTCCAACCCTTGGTTTTTCCACTGCCCAACTGGGGCTCGATTCCAGGAAGAGTAATGGAGCCTTGCGAGGACATTGCAGAAGAAAACTAAGAGCATATGGTTACATTCTGAATGATAGTAATACGTTTCAAATTAGATTATATTAGGAAGCTGATAATGCTAGGTGTCTCTAGGTGTGATCAAGCCTGGATGAAGATTCAGGCAAATTATCCTCTAAGATCAGGAACAAGACAAGGATGCCCACTCTTGCCATTGTTATTCAACATAGCTTTGGAAGTCCTAGCCACGGCAATCAGAGAAGAAAAAGAAATAGAAGGAATACAAACTGGAAAAGAAGAAGTAAAACTGTCACTGTTTGCAGATGACATGATACTATACATAGAGAATCCTAAAGATGCCACTGGAAAACTACTAGAGCTAAACAATGAATTTGGTAAAGTTGCAGGATACAAAATTAATGCACAGAAATCTCTTGCATTCCTATACACTAATGATGAAGAGTCTGAAAGAGAAATTAAGGAAACACTCCCATTTACCATTGCAACAAAAAGAATAAAATACCTAGGAAGACAAAAGACCTGTATGCAGAAAACTATAAGACACTGTTGAAAGAAATTAAAGATGATACCAACAAATGGAGAGATATACCATGTTCCTGGATTGGAAGAATCAATATTGTGAAAATGACTATACTACCCAAAGCAATCTACAGATTCAGTGCAATCCCTATCAAATTACCAATGGCATTTTTTACAGAACTAGAACAAAAAGTCTTAAAATTTGTATGGAGACACAAAAGACCCCGGATAGCCAAAGCAGTCTTGAGGGGAAAAAAATGAGCTGGAGGAATCAGGCTCCCTGACTTCAGACTATACTACAAAGCTACAGTAATCAGAAAATATGGTACTGGAACAAAAACAGAAATATAGATCAAAGGAACAGGATAGAAAGCCCAGAGATAAACCCACACACATATGGTCAACTAATCTATGACAAAGGAGGCAAGGATATACAATGGAGAAAAGACAGTCTCTTCAATAAGTGGTGCTGGGAAAACTGGACAGCTACATGTAAAAGAATGAAATTAGAACACTCCCTAACACCGTACACAAAAGTAAACTCAAAATGGATTACAGACCTAAATGTAAGACCGGACACCATAAAACTCTGAGAGGAAACCATAGGAAGAACACTCTTTCACATAAATCACAGCAAGATCTTTTTTGATCCACCTCCTAGAGTAGTGGAAATAAAAACAAAAATAAACAAATGGGACGTAATGAAACTTAAAATCTTTTGCAAAGCAAACTACAAACAAGATGAAAAGACAACCTTCAGAATGGGAAAAAATATTTGCAAACGAATCAACAGACAAAGGATTAACCTCCAAAATATATAAACAGCTCATACAGCTTAATATTAAAAAAACAAACAACCCAATCCAAAAATGCACAAAAGACCTAAATAGACATTTCTCCAAAGAAGATATACAGGTTGCCAACAAACACATGAAAGGTTGCTCAACATCACTAATCATTAGAAAAATGCAAATCAAAGCTACAATGAGGTATCACCTCACACCAGTTAGAATGGGCATCATCGGAAAATCTACAAGCAACAAATGCTGGAGAGGGTGTGGAGAAAAGTGAACCCTCTAGCACTGTTGGTGGGAATGTAAATTGATACAGCCAGTATGGAGAACAGTATGGAGTTTCCTTAAAAAACTAAAAATAGAATCACCATATGACCCAGCAATCCAACTACTGGGCATATACCCAGAGAAAACCATCATTCAAAAAGACACACGCACTCCAATGTTCACTGCAGGACTATTTACAATAGCCAGGTCATGGAAGCAACCTAAACGCCCACTGACAGATGAATGGATAAAGAAGATGTGGTACATATATACAATGGAATATTACTCAGCCATATAAAGGAACGAAATTGGGTCATTTGTAGAGACGTGGATGAATCTAGAGACTGTCATACAGAGTGAAGTAAGTCAGAAAGAGAAAAACAAATATCGTATATTAACGTATATATGTGGAACCTAGAAAAATGGTACAGATGAACCAGTTTGCAGAGCAGAAATTGAGACACAGATGTAGAGAACAAACGTATGGACACCAAGAGGGGAAAGCAGCGGCAGGGGGTAGTGGTGGTGGTGTGATGAATTGGGAGACTGGGATTGACATGTATACACTGATGTGTATAAAATGGATAAGTAGTAAGAACCTGCTGTATAAAAAAAATAAAAAAAATAAAATTCAAAACAAAAGATTCAGGCAAATTAAATTCATTAGCAGTTATGTATTAAGAATCAAGACAACACAACGGTTGATCTGGAGATGCCAATGAGTAAGAGACCTTCCAATATTGTTGAGTTTCAAGCTATTAGTGGACATATAAAGACCTGGAACAAATCCCGTTTTATGAGTTTCTGCTGGGAACTGTACAGATGTGTTTAGAAGAAATACATCGAGGAGATAATTGAGATGGAAAATGAGACCCCACGAGGCAAACTGGAATAACAACAGGAGGTTAATACAGGCAGACCTCAGCAACACTGCAGGTTTGTTCCAGACCACCACAATAAACTGAATATTGCAATACGGCAAATCACACAGATTCTCTGGTTTCCCAGTGCATATACAAGTTATGCTCACACTATACTATAGTCTATCAAGTGTGCAATAGCATTATGTCTGAAATAAACAATGTATATACCTTAATTAAAACATACATTATTGCTAAAAAAGAAAAAAAATTCATTAGCAGTGGCCTGATAAGTCCAAAGACAAGTGTTCATTGACTCAGGGGAACAGAACTGCCCAGTCAATCAGAGTACTTGTGACTTTTCTCTCCCTGAGCCACCCATATGGCTCCAGGACTTACACAAATGACCTTTTTAAAAAAATTTATTTATTTTATTTTATTATTTATTTTTGGCTGCACTGGGTCTTCGTTGCTGCTCGAGGGCTTTCTCTAATTGCAGTGAGCGGGGGCTACTCTTCATTGCGGCGCACATGCTTCTCATTGCAGTGGCTTCTCCTGCTGTGGAGCACGGGCTCTAGGCGCATGGGCTTCAGTAGTTGTGGCACGTGGGCTCAGTAGTTGTGGCTTGCAGGCTCTAGATCGCAGGCTCAGTAGTTGCGGCACACAGGCTTAGTTTCTCTGCGGCATGTGGGATCTTCCTGGACCAGGGCTCAAACCTGTGTCCCCTGCATTGGCAGGCGGATTCTTAACCACTGTGCCACCAGGGAAGTCCCTCAAATGAGCTTTGAATGTTCACAAGATCTGTCTCCCCCAATGCAGACTGTCCCCTGTTCCTCCCTTCCCAATCCAGGTCTCCTCTTTCACCTCTCTCTGTTCTGTGATTGGTTTTGCTCCTCCATTTGTAGGACCTCCTTCATCCATCACCGCAACCTGGGTCAGTTAGAGTTTATGTTCTATCCAAGGAACAGCAAACTTGACTGACCAATGGCTTCGACAAATCAGGAGGTTTAATTTTCCCTATCAGCCATTACCAGCACTGGTAGAGAGGCTTAAGGAGGTAAGGCTGAGATCTCTGCCAATTTTTGCTGCAATCCTGTTATCATAACCATATTATAAGCAGAAAGAGCAGGACACACCAAGGAAGAATGGGCAATACCTGCCTTTGAAAAGCAAAACTTGTCCAGAAACGTCCAGCAGACTTCTCCTAGGTCTTGTGGTCAGAGCTCAGTTTAAGCCCACCCCAGCCAAGAAGGGGGCTGGAAAGTGCAGTTTTTTAACTGAGCACATTGCCGCCTCACACAAATCAGTGGGGAAGACCTTCACAGAAAGGAACATCAAGCCAAGACAGCTGTACAAAGACTGTCAACAAGATCACAAATGTGTGCTAGCCTGTGAGAGCACAGGCGTCCTCATAGAGTATTGGAGTTTCTCTTCCACTCACCGGTCGCGTCCCAAGGCCTGTGCAAGACTCAGGGCAGAATCACGAGCAGCTCACAGGCTGGCCCTGAGGAGCTTGCCGCCAGTGGGGAGATGCACACAGACACATGTAATGACAATATGCCTGGGTTCTGATTTACAGTGTGATGGTTTTCTATCCATAGATGTGTCAGGTGTTTTATAAAGATTTACGGTGAAATTTCTTTTTTCATAAGAAATTAACAAAGGGCTTGAGATATGTCTCAGGAGGTTGAAAAATGTCAGCGGTCTGCTCAGTTGCATCATCAAGAATAGTCAATAAGCCATTTATGGGAAACGTGAGTATAGCAAATATTTATAAAATAAGCATCAGAATTCACTAACGGTGTCTGATCACATCACAGATCATCCTTCAACCTCTAGCTCTGGGTCTTCCTCACTGGAATGTTTGGAGAGAAGGTTGGGTGCTTTTCCAAACTCAGAACTTTCACCTTGGTGACGTCCGTCTGTGTGGTGAACCACTTCACGTGGTCAGTGGCATGATCCCTGGGCCTTTTTCAGAGCAAGTGAAAACTTTTACTCACTCTGGTCAGGATTGTTTTTCACTGCTTCTCAATCTGGGAGCCCACGTAAAATGTTCATTGGCATTTTCTGGTTATATGTTTACTCAGAAGTGGAAAAACTCTCAAGAAACATGCTTTCACAGAGCATAGACTCAGACTCCTTACCAGGCCAGTGACATTGTCATGAGGGGCCCTGGAAGTGGATCCAGGCTGGGAGGTTGCCCTGCCACGCTGGCAAGAGTCTCTCTCTCTCTCCAAGGCTGCTTGGTCAACCTGCACCAAGCAACCTGTAAGAGACCACTAAACCTTCACTGGGCAGTTTAAATCACATGGCCCTTAAACGTTTTATGTGTGTGTGTATGTGTGTATGTGTGTGTGTGCATGCCTATGTGTGCCTATTTGAAATTTTTACTTTTTAAAATATTTTATTCTGAAAAGGAAGCATATGGTGTGATATTTCCATAGGGATAAACAGCGCATAGGAACCCATAGGAGGGGCATTCAGTTTGAGGGGGTCAAGCTAGGTCCCCCAGGGGACGTGGCACGCAAGCTGACAACTGAGAGATTTTGAATTCCTTGACTTAGACCTCCCATCCAGCCTCCTATTTCTGCAACCCCATCCTAGATGCTGTGCAGCTAAGCCTTCTTTATGGAGAAAGTTCTTCCTGGGAGAATGCTGGCCTCACATGTAACAAAACCTACTCTCAGGACGGGTTTATTCTACTTTGTGTTGATTGCTTCAGGCTAAAGTTCAGATGGTGACTTTCTGAGCCTTCCCCAGGGCTGGGTCTTCCTGTGCAGACAGGAATAATGAGACGCTTCATCCTTCCACCCGAGAGAGGGTAGGATTTTTTCCTTCCATACGGGAACGGCCTCAACTCATTATCAAGATTTCCAAGACTGCTTTTAAATGTCAGTTTTGTGAGTTTCAATCCAAGACATTTGAAAACAGTTTTCTGTTTGGCTTATCTACAGTGGTTTGAAAATGGAGTTTGGTGTTTTTATTGTTTTCGACCATGTTAACTTTGGAAGACCTCACCGATGGTTTCTTTTCATATTATCCTAAGTGTGTCAAAAGCTTTTAATATAGGCCTGAGCTATGTTCTAAGAATTGATTGAAAAGCAAACACATCCCTGGTTCCAGCACTGAAACTACCACTGTAGACAGATCAAGGCCCTGGGCATAGCCTTGCCCCAGCCCGGGAACAGGAGAGGGAGCTTAAGAAGTGAGAGGGTCTGAGGACGCCCCACGGAAGCATTAGCAGCACCAGGAGGCGAGGATGTGACCACAGTGAGCAGGCCGTGGGGTTCCCCGATGTGTTCAGTGTTGCAAAGAGTTCAAGGATTCTTCAATTCTTCCTAATTCCCCACTGGACATCCTGGCTAACAAATTCCCTCACTACCCATCTTACCCCCAGCCTCTCCCTATTTTTAACCAGCAGCCAGTCCTGGGACCATTGTCCAGCTGGGTGTCTTCTTAAGGAGATAATGAAGAGAGATGATTTTGCCCATTGCCAAAGGACCTTGGGTCCTCTGGTGTACTTTCTTATTGATGTGCTGGTGTGGTCCGGTCACTAGTTGGTTATTTTCTAGTTTAAAATTTCTTACTTTAATACTTAACCTAAAGGATTGAAAAATCGCAGTGTTATCCAACTGTCAGGCTACGCAAGTGATCATTTTCAAGGAGCTGGAAGGGTTTTCAAGCGAAAATGTTGATCCCATCAGGGAGCAAACTGCTTACTTGGATGGGAGGTTATTTAATGTGCCCTGGGTCTCTAGATTAATATCCACTATCCTAGAGGGGCTACTTAGTTTCATGATGGCTGCTGACTGATGCTGGTCACTGGTTCCCTCCAGCTGTCCCAGCTCCATTCTGGATTCAGGCTGTTACTGGCTAACCTGGCACCTCCCCGCAAGCTGCTCCACTTGCCAGTGGCTCAGGAGGGGAGTTCTGGGTCGGTTCTGAGCTGCCCTCGGTTTCGAGGAGCTTGAAGAAAGCCCTAACACCTCCTTGCTGTTCTCTCTTCTCCTCGCTCCCCAGGTTCTGCCAAGAGTGCAGGGAAACTGTGACGTGGGGACGTGACATTATTGAACACCTGTGGTGTGTCAGGCTCTTTGCTGGGCACTTTAGATGCAGTTTCTCTTCAAAGCCTCAGAAAGACCTAGGAAACGGACCCTACTGAAATTTCCATTTAGTAGATGAGGCAACAGGTTCAGAAATGTTAACAAGTTATATGGCCTGGAAGGCTCAGTCAGTCTGGTTCCAAAACCTGAAATCTTTCCAGTCACACTGTGCTGAGTCCTGAAAGTTCTAAATTGTCCTAAATTCCTGAGATGCTCCCATCATGTGTGGGCAGGGATAGAGAGGGGAAGACAGAAAAGACACCATATCGTAGGGCACCTGAGATAAGGCCAGGACACCAGGGTCTGTGTTACTGAAAGGAATTTTCCCGGAGACAGTTATCGGCCCAGACAAGGATCACTGGTGGTCACACAACAGCTATCGTTCCCCCAGAGGGTTAGTATCCATAATGGCAGTAGCCGGGGAATCCCTGAGCTAGTGTAGATATTCGGTAAGAACTAAGAGAAATCACCTCTTGGTCTGCACTAAGGTCAGATAAGATTAAAGTGCTGAGCTGCTTTGCTCCTGGCGGGAATCGCATCAACTCCAGCTGAGCATAAGCTCAGCTCATGAGCATGAGGAAACACCACGGCTACCTCATGCTCATCAACACCGTCATTGGTAGTTCTCTCTCTCTCTCCCTCTTTCTCTCTTTTCCCAAATGACTTATATTTAATCATCAGAAGCAAATGAAATGGAGCATTTACAACAGAGAAGAGAACACATCCGTGCCTTTGGCAAATGGCCCTGGGGCACAGAGGGGCTTCAGGCTGCCCCCTAACTGATCCCCACCAAGCAAAGATGCCCGCAGTGGCCCTCGCAGTGTGTCCCAAGAAAGGGCAGGTGGAATCTGCTGGTCCTGTGGGCTCAGGTCTCCCTGCTCCTCGCTCGCTCCTGACCAGTGTTAGAAGTCCCCCATGCCCTCTCTGGTCATCACTCTTTGCTTCACGGCTTGGAGCAACGTTGTCAACCTGCAGAACAGGACTGCTGTGTCCACAGTGGTCTTTGCAGCTTCTCAGCCAATGGCTACCAGATCCTTTCATGTCCTCCAAGATAACTATCCCATCAGATCTCACAGTTCTCCTGGGGGTAGTTGGCCCTAAGGGAGGTAAGCAGAGGATTATCTCTGCTACACCTGTTTACCAAAATGACTCGATGTGGGTAGCTGTAGAGAAGACATAATAGAAGGGGAGACTGAGTGCATTAAGCCTTTGAAAAGAGGGTCGATGAAACCTAAGCTCTTCCAACAGAGTTTTGGGGTGGGCTCTACGACTTAACTCGAGGGAATATGGTCCAATGTGGTGCTTCCCGTCCTCTTTGCTGTCACAGTACACAGAGAATATGTTCATACCTGAACCACACACCAGGGGACAGAGTGAAAATTGTGTCCACTCACAGCCAGAAGCAACAGGCCAGGAGGCTCTGGAAGCCCCAGACCCACCCCCACCACTCCGAAAACTGAGGGACCAAAATCTGGGCACACCTTTGGGAACCTCTGGACAAGCCAATAGAATGGTCTGCTGAAACGCCAGAGGAGCCCAGTCCTATTACTATTAATGATGTGGATATCTCTCCCTCGGGCAGCTCAGGAACCAACACTACTGTTTGGGGTCTGGAGCAAGGTCTTAAACCCTCCCTTGTCTGAGCCTAAACCCCAGCTCAGTCTAATCCCCCAGCAATACTGAACTCCTGATGGTGAAGAAGGGTCAACTGGACAACACAGCATCAATTCCGTCTCTCTCAAACAGCCAGAATGTTGACAGTGCACTAGAGAAAGCATATGAAGGAAGAATTTTCTCTGATTCCCATCACTCCTGGGCATGTTGTACCTAATCTCTTCTTTCCATGAAATCTTTGGAAGAAGGCTGCTTTATTTTGAAATTCAACATCCCACCAAAGGGTCTCAAAATATATCTTCTATTTTATTTCAGATAATCCCCTCCTTGCCACATCTCAGGTCTAATGTAAAAAGTTGATCTATAAATTTTTAAGTGGCCATATTTCTAGAATTTATTTTACCTTCAATTAAATTTATGATATAACTCAATACCACAAAGATATGTGATATCCCTAACTGAAGTCTGTGGAACCATACTAAAAATAACCTAAAAAAGGAAAGAAGTGACCTAAACTTGCTTATATCGGTTTATAAAATTTAACTTAATAAGTGCTTTTGATATGACCCAGCAATCCTACTCCTAGGTCTATACACCCAAGAGCACTCCGTGCACAGACCTGCCAGACGGCGCACATACGCAAGAATGTTCTAAGCAGCCTTTATTCACAACAACCCAGATTGGAAACAAGCCACACATCCAGAGAATGGATAAGTAAATTGTGCTCTATCCAGTCTCTCCCTGTCTGTCTCTCTCCCCACTCCCACCACCAATACAACGAGAAAACAGCCATCTGCAACCCTGAAGAGGGTCCTCACCGGAACCCGACCATATTGGCACCCTGACCTCTGACTCCTAGCCTCCAGAACTAGGCCCAGTTTTGCAGCGAAGGCACACAGGAGCCCGAGGTCAAATTCTGGGTAGCTGAATGGTGCTGCCGGAAGGGAACAACAGTTGGTCTCCCAAGCCTGGCTCTTTCCTTCTGAGGAGAGTGTGGCTGGAACTGATAAGATCTTGCAACTCACAGGCCCACCAGCAGGGATCCCACAGACCCGATGCCCTGTGTGGACGGACTCCTTTGCCATGCTCCTTCCCACTTTGGGTCTCCGCTCTGACCAGAATAACCTCCTCCCTGTACCAGTGGTGAATTCCCCCTAGCCTTCCCTTTGAAGCCTTCCCTAAGGCCCAAGGAGAACAGATGAAACCTCAGCACTTTCGACATTTTCTTTATTTAAAATACCCGTGATCCTGTATGGTAACTATTTACCCATTAATCGTCACTCCTACATATATTGTGAACACACCGAAGAAAATACATGTTTCTTATTCCACCGCCCCCCAAAAAATTGTCCTATATCCATATAATGGGATACAGTTCAGCAAGAAAGGCTACAAACTACTCCCAACAACATAGATGAATCTCACAGACATTATGTTGAGCAACAGAAGCCAGACACAAAAGAGGGTGCATTGTATGATTTCACTTGTATGACGTTCAAGAACAGATGTCTGGAGTGGTTACCTCCAGGTAGAGAACCAAGGGTTGACTGGAAGGAGAACAAGGAACTTTCTAGACACATGTGCTGGACACGTGCTATGTCTTGATCTGAGTGGTGGTTACAAAGGTGTACACGTATTTGAACATGGAGCAGCACACTTCAGATTGGTACATTTTATGCTCTTTACTGTTATATCTCAATTAAAAAAAAAGGAAAAATAGATCTCACATCTATTTAGTGCCTAGGAAAATTGCCCTAGTGATTTCCCTTGTGTTAAAAAAAAAAAAAAAGATATTAGAAGTTGAACCAGGCAAGGCCAGGACCCTCTGGGAGAGAAGCAGGGATTGAACATCACATCAGGATCAGCTGGAAAAACCACTGGGTGAAATCAGCCGACACTTCCTCTGCTGACTTGGCCCATTGTGAAGTCTCAACAAGGTGCTCAGTCCACCCCTTCCGCTTTCCACTTCCACATTTTCCTATCTGAGGCTTATTATAGACTGAACTGTATCTCCAAAGTTTATACGTTGTAGCCCTAATCCCCCAATGTGACTGTATTTGCAGTCTTTAAAGAGGTAATTAAGGTTAAATGAGGTTATGGGGGTGGGCCCTGATCCAACCTGACTGGTGTTCTTATAAGAGGAGATTAGGACACAGACACACATGGGACAGACCACGGGAAGACATAGGGAGAAGATGGCCATCTGCAAGCCAAAGAGAGAGACCTTAGAAGAAACCAACCCTGCTTACACCTTGAGTTCAGACTTCTAGTCTACAGAACTGTCAGAAAATGAAATTTCTGTTGTTAAGCCACCCAATCAGTGGTGCTTTGTTATGGCACTCAAGCAAACTACTCCAAGTTCTTCCCCTGGTTGAGATGACTCACATTCCCGCTCCTGCTTCCTGCTGACTGTGGTGGTCTCACCTAAGTAGCCTTAACTTGTCGTTAATCTGTGTCCAGACCTCAGTTCCAGAAGATGTTTGGCATTCTAGACCCAAGACACACTCCAAGAACAAACCACGTTAGGCAAACACAGGAAGCCCAAGCCCCATTTTCTGAGAGAGGGAAAAAAGAAAAGGTGGAGAGATGGAGTCTAACAAGCTCATAGTAACCCAAGCAATGTCTCAGTCTCCTTAGCTTCAAGATTCTCCCCAAAGGAAGTGACTGTTTTGCCCTATTTGGGGACTTAAAAAAAAAAAAAAAAAAAAAAGAAGTGGGAGATGGAGCAGATGAGGTCCAGAGCATCAAAGAGCTGTATTTTTTTAATTTAAAAATTTTTTAAATGTTACTGTATTGAAGTCTCAAAAAGCTGTGTTTTTTTAAAAATGTTAACATTGTTAAAACCATAAGAGACTGATGTCTACTTCCAGGAAGATGGGGTAGTTGCAATCTTCTCTATTCCTTTGGTTAATACAACTAGAAACCCTGGATGTTACATATAACCACAAAAGATGGAAAGAAGAGGACAGATCAGCTAGAGACCTGGGGACCCAAAGAATGACACAGTGGTGAGTTCCTGAGTTTTCTTTTTGCTTCATGTGTCCCAGACTTGAGCTGAAGAAGCAGGCAACTGGGAAACACCAATGGGCACAGATAAGAGAAAGTCCCAAGTGAAGCTAGCCCTCTCCATGCCCTCTCTATGCCCTCTCATGCCCTCTCTATGCCCTCTCCATAACCTCTCTATAACCTCTCTATCCCCTCTCCATGCCCTCTCTATCTTCTATGCCCTCTCTATCTTCTCTCCATGCTCTCGCCATGCTCTCTCTAGCCAACAGAACAGGGACAGGGCCACCTGGGACGACAGGTTATTTTAGACAGTAACTGTTCTACTCCAGTCAAACATGACAGAAAGAACTGTGACCCCAGCCATGCCAGGAAAGACTAAGTAGGGAGCTTAGGCTTTCATCTTTACAGGCTTCAAAGAGGCACCCCTCCCCCATGCACTTCCCTGTCTGCATGGGGGTGATATCAGAGGAGCCTGAATAGGGAGCTGGGACTTCACCCCACTGGGTGGTAACACCACTCAACAGCAGCAGAATGCACATTTTCTACAAGTGCCCACAGGACAGGTATCAAGATAGACCATATTGGGGCCATCGTGGAATCAAACTAGAAATCAATAACAGGAAGATAACAAGAAAATCTCCAAACACTTGGAAACTTAACAGTTGATTACTATGTCTTCTCAGTGGATTGGCCCTTTAAGAATTATATAATCTCCTTATCTGTCTCTGGTAATTTTCCTTTTCTTTGAAGTCTCCTTTATCTGATATTAATATAGCCATTCCTACTTTCCTTCAAATAATGTTTGTATGATATATCTTTTTCCATCTGTTTGTTTCCAACCTGCTTATATCATTTTCTCTGATGTGGATTTCTTTTAGATAGCATATAGTTGGGTCATGTTTTTTAGTTTACTCTGCCAATCTCTGTCTTTTAATTGATGTATTTAGACCATTTGCAAGCACTGAGTGTTTTCCACCTAAGATTGGGAACAAGGCAAGAACGTCCACAACCACTACTCTAATTCAACATATTGCTGCAAGTTCTAGCTAGTGCAGTGGACAAGAAAAGGAAACAAAAGACATACACATAAGAAAGGAAGAAATAAAACCGTCCCAATTTGTAGACGGCATGAATGTCTACATAGGAAATCCCAGGAATCTACCCCAAAATCCCTCGAATTAGTGAGTTCGGCAAGGTCACAGGATACAAAATAAACATACAAAAACCAATTGATGGGCTTCCCTGGTGGCGCAGTGGTTAAGAATCCCCCTGCCAATGCAGGGGCCAAGGGTTGAGCCCTGGTCCGGGAAGATCCCACATGCTGCGGAGCAATTAAGTCCGCGAGCCACAACTACTGAAGCCTACGTGCCCAGACCCCGTGCTCCGCCACAAGAGAAGACACTGCACCGCAATGAAGAGTAGCCCCACTCACTGCAACTACAGAAACCCCTCCCGCAGCAACAAAGACCCAACACAGCCAAAAATCAATCAATAAAATAAATAAATTTATATTAAAAAAAACAATTGACACTGAAACTAGAAATACAATACCATTTATAGGTGCTTAAAAAATGAAATGCTTGGGCATAAATCTAGCAAACCATGCATAGGATCTGTATGCTAAAAACACAATGCTGAGGAGAGACACCTTATGGATAGGAAGACTCAAACAGCAAAGATATTAATTCTTCCCAAATTTATATACAGGTTCAATGAAATTTATATCAAAATCCCAGCAAGATTTTTTGTAGTTATAGATAAAATATTATTCCAAAATATATATGAAGTAGAATAGCTAAAAAAATGATTTAAGAAGAATAAAGTGGGAAGAATCTGTTTGTCTATATGATTTCAAGCCTTATTATGTAATAAATAATACTACATAATAAGTAATCAAAACAGGGTGGTATTGGCAGAGGGACAGACACACAGATCAATGGAATAGAATATAGAAACCAGAAATAGACAATATGCCCAACTGACTTTTTTGTTTGTTTGTTTGTTTGCTGTACGCGGGCCTCTCACTGCTGTGGCCTCTCCCGCTGTGGAGCACAGGCTCCGCACGCGCAGGCCCAGCGGCCATGGCTCACGTGCCCAGCCGCTCCGCGGCATGTGGGATCCTCCCGGACCGGGGCACGAACCCGCGTCCCCTGCATCGGCAGGCGGACTTCCAACCACTGCGCCACCAGGGAAGCCCCCAACTGACTTTTGACAGTGATGTAAGAACAATGCAATGGAGTAAAGGCAGCCATCTTCAACAAATGGTGCTAAAGCAGTTAGACATCCGTAGGCAAATAAATGAACCTAGACCAGAGTCTCACACCTTCTACAAAAAATAACTCAAAATGGACCACAGACTCAAATGTAAAAATACGAAACTTTTAGGAAAAAACGTAGAAAATATTTGAGATCTAAAGCTAGGCAAAGACTTCTTAGATTTGACATCAAAAGCACAGTCCATAAAAGAAAAAATGGATAAATTGGACTTCAAAATTTTAAACTTTTGTACTATAAATGACTTAAAAAAATGAAAAGACAAGCCACAGACAGTGAGAAAATATTTGAAAACGACACATCCAACAAAGGACTAGTATCTAGAATATATAAAGTACTCTCAAAATTCAACAATAAAAAATTTTTTGTTTAGAAAATGAGCAAAAGATGTGAAGGGGTATTTCAAAAAGAGATATACAGATGACAGATAAGCACACAAGAAAATGTTCCACATCACTAGCCATTGGGCAAATGAAGATTAAAACCACAATGAGATATCACTACACATCTATAGGGATCACAAGGATGCAGATATATTGGTGAGAATACTGGTGGGAATGCAAAATGGTATAGCCACTTGAAAAACATTTTGGCCGTTTCTTAAAAAAGACAAACCTGCAGCTACCTTATGACTCAGCAATTGCACTCCTGGGCATTTGTCCCAGAGAAATGAAACTTGTGTTCACACAGAAATGTGGCCACAAACTTTTATAGCAGCGTTTTTCATAATAGCCCCCAACTAGAAACAACCTATATGTCCTTTAGGGAGTGAATGGTTGAACAAACTCTGGTATGTTCTTACCATGGACTACTTCTCAGAAACAAAAAAAGAATGAACCTTGATACAGACAACAACCTAGCTGAATCTCTAGAGAATTATGCTGAGCTAAAAAAGCCAATCCTATATTTGATTCCATATATATAACATTACTGAAATGACAAAATTATAGAATGGAGAACAGAGTAGTGGTTTACAATGGCTCAAGAGGGAGAGAAGTGAATTTGGCTATGAAACATCAACACAAGTGACTCTTCTGGTGATGGAACTGTTCTATACCTTGACTGTGTCAATATCAATGTCCTGGTTGTGACACTGTTACTATAGTTTCCTAGAATGTTACCCCTGGGGGAAACTGGGTGAAGGGTACACTGGATCGCTCTGTATTGTTTCTTACTGCATGTGATTCTGCAGTTATTTCAAATTAAAAAGTTTAATTAAAAAAAAAACAGAAGAGTGAAAAAAGTCAGTACAAGGGAAAAAATTCTCAATATAGACTCTGGTTCAGCTTACTATTTATCACCCTGGTGCATTTTATGACAGTCTTTCTTAGAGTTTAGTGTGGCCTGATTCAATACGGAAAGGAAAGGAATACCACATCAGCATAAGGAATAAGACATCAGCAGAGGGAATTTGTTTTGCTGAGGTAAACATGTTGCTCACCAGCAGCTGACTCTTCAATGAGAAATGGAGTGTAGCTCTCGGTGGTACTCAAAGTCTATCCAGAAGAGGTCCTCCCAGCCGTGTGTTGGCGTCTCTTTGTAAACACGTAATGAAAGAGAAGCTGATAAGGGTCCTATTTTTGTGAGCCCCGTGCCCCTGATTCCCGGAAAGAAGGGGAATGTGGCACGAACACATTTCAAGATTTGAGAAGACCATCCTTCAGTCAAACATCAGATCCATCTTTGCTTCTTTAAATGATAGAAGAAGCTCATCTTTGACTTCTGCCTAGTTTCACGGTATCATCAGTAGACAGATGGGGTGGAGATGAGCACACATGCAGAATCGCTCCTTATTTCTGCCCAGAGCACTGCGGAGGAAGTGCAGCCCACCCAGGGGTGGGGCATCAGGGGGACATGACTCTGGGAAAGGCACAGGGAGTGACTGGTCAGTGACAGTACACAGCCCCTACTTCTGTGATGCTGGTCCCAATGTCTACGGAGATGCTCCTTTCTCACCCTGCAAGGCTGCTAGCATGACCTTCCTCTTCCCCCTTCCTACCCTTCACATTGCCGAGAGGGAAGAAGGGTAGACCAAAGGTCTAAGGCAAATGGGAGAGATTCTTATCAGCACCCAACATCTGAGTCCACTGCACACTAAAAATTTCCTTGAGGTTGCTTATGTGCACAGAATTCCATACCATACCTGTTTTATCACTGTAAAAAAAAAAAAAAAAAGCCATGTGTTGAATTACTCACCATCCAGCAACCTGATCTTTCAGAGAGATGGCCATACTCAACTCTCAGCTATGGACATAGAGGTTGTGTCGTGCTATAGCTGAGGGTCTGCGCTTGGGAACCAAACTGCCTGGAGGCAAGTCCAGCCTCTGCCTCTTGCAAACTGGACGAGATTGGGTAAGTTCCTAATCTTTCTGCGCCTCAGTTTCCTAATTTACATTATGTGGATTACAGCAATGCCTACCTCAGAGCTTGCTGGGAAAATAAGAGTTAATACGCATCAAACACTTGGTACACATGCTCAATGAATGTTAGTTGGTATCATTATGATTTACTCTCTGGCATTTCACACCAGTGCATAGATCCCTCTAGAAAAGCGGTTGACAGCACAGCAGAGATAAACTTGCAAGGTAAAAAACCTGAAAAATTATTCCTACTTCAGGATAGTGAATTTAGACATAAAGCAATATGTTTTTGTTGTGTTGGCAAGAATGTTTGGGCATAGACATAATATGGCCACGTTAAAGTGAGAGTTCTGAATCTATTTGGTAATTAAAACTGCCTCCCTCTGTTCACCAAGCTGCTAAAGGATTTGTGCTCTGTGAAACACTGAATAGTATAAATGAGACCACTCAGAGCTTGGGCCCCTCAGTTCTGCGTGTCAACACTCTGCATACTCCCCTTTTTAATAAATGGGTGAATTCTACATTTCAACAACAGTGACACTATCCATGTCCTCCACGGTGGCTACTTTGTTGGCTGTGCTCAGGAAGTCTGAAAGGCTGTGGAGAACGTTAACAGGCCTCAAATGAGGCCTTTCGTGGCAGCTCTTAGTTGGAATGTGGTGCAGCGAGAAGCTTCTGAAGCCGGCCCAGGCTAAACACAGGATTTGACACATGCATGGCAATGACATAAAACTGGCGTATGCCAGTGCCCCTGGTTTTCCTGAAATGCGAGACTCTACCCCAACCCTCTGTATTAGGGACGGCTGCTCTAGTGAGCTACCTTTTCATCAAAGATCCTAAGAAGCCAGAATCCTTTGTGTTGTATGAGGAACAGTCACCAGCTGTTTTCTGTTTCCACTAAGGGCGGGACAGGCGGAAATAAAATGGATCAAACAGCACAGACAGGATTTAGCTCAGATACAAGAGAAAACATCCTGACCGTGACAATCATTGAATAGTCAGGGAGAGCTACAGGGGAAGCATAGAGCCCTCTTCTCTGAATATCCTTTTTAAAAAACCTCAGCATGGACTGAGGGTGCTCTCTGAATCAGTGATCAGCAATCAATTTCCTAAAAGGGGGTACCTTTTTACTAACTCCTCATTTTCTGGAATATTGGTGGAGGATGAAAAGCCCTCTGGACTAAACATTGTACCAAACACTCCCAAAATTGTGGTTGAGGCCTCTTCTCTTTTAAAGGGTAAATAATGCCAAATGGTAGGAACCAACCATTCCTACCAATGTGAATCACAGGGATCAGATAACTTTTTAAAGCCCAACCACTTTGCTTCGCCCAGGGAATGAAAGTTTAAAGGACTCAGGAGAAAAGGACTGGGTTCACCCTGAGCTACAAGGTGAGATGGGCCCTTGGGTGCCAGAAAGAAAGAGAGCTGATAAAGTCGGAGAAGATGAAAGGGAAGCCGGAAGGCCCCAGAATCATCGTCTTCATGGTTTTATCAAAGCTTCTATCAACTCACACAACTGCCGAGGAACACTGAGCATCCTCTCCTACCCATTGTGTCTGGCTCTGTGCTGTGAATTCCTAATGTGAGAATTAGAAGATGGTCCTGATTCCCTCCACACTTATCATTGTCTGGTCCTGGGGTGTCTCTATTTCCCCAAAAGTCACAAACTCTGTCTTCAAGGGAAGCTCAGAGAGTCCCCCAAGGGGAGGTGCCATGACGTGGATAAGCTCAAAATGGAGTCATCAAGGGATGCAGGTATGGGGCCACCATAGGGGTGGAGCATTTTCTAGAACAGAAAGACAGCATATATAATTTTATAACAATAGCTAAAATTTATGGAGAACTTAATATGTGCCAGGAAAATATTCCAAGCACTTTTCACATGTTATCTCATTGCATCCTCACGACAATGCTTCATTATCCCTATTCTAGGAAACCCTGGGTGGAAACTGTTACACCAAGTGGTTAGGAATCCTTACATCTCACAGCTGGTAAGGGGAGCAGCTGGGTGTCCAATCACTGTGCTCCCTGGGATGTGCCTGGCAAGTCTCTCTTTTCTCTTTCTTGAGTCACCCCTCCCGTGGTTCTCTCGTGGCTTGTCTCTTGCTGAGCTTGTGGGGTAAGACTGGATAGTCATGACCAGGAGGCACCAAAGGAGCCGCAGGGATGAGAGGAAGGAGGAAGAGGCTTAGACCAGCTCAGTTCTGGGAACTGGGAGAGCAGACGGTAGAAGGAGTAAGACCCCAAGGGCCAAAACTCTTGCTGCCACTCCTGGCTCCCAGGCCCACCCGAGACCACCCCCCTCTCACTGAGCCAGGAAAAAATCTCAGTCTTTGTCAACACAGTACTCTAGGCAGCCGGGACTGGAACTGGCAATCAACTTGAAAACTTTTCACTTTACCTACCTAACACAGAGCTGGTTTTCTTTTGAAACACCTCAAACCCACTTACACCTCAGGCATAAGACTTATCACAGCAGAACTGCCCAATCGGTAAACCACGATGACGAAAGCAAAGGTGTGACCAGGTGGTCACACACAGCTCTGCTGATCCGCCCACTACTTCCTTGGTCCTTAGCGCATCCCCTGATAACGCTCTGAAGTGCTCTTCTAAGGACACCCCCTTTTGCTGTCTGGGCCAATTCATGATAGAGGTAGAAGCAAACACCTGTGGAAAGAGAAGAGAGCACTGGCGGGGGCCCAGTGGTCTTGGCCTCAAGCTGGGAGTCCTGGGTGCTACTCCCAACCCAGGCTGGGAGGGGGAAGCGGAGCCTTTGTAGAGATTTTCCGGCCTTGCTCCAGCCCACAAACCAGCCAAAGGATCTTGTCACCAGACAGAGGGAGAATGAATGTCTGGGACGTTACTCCAGGGGACTCTCCCAGCTTTTCAGACATGGTGTTCACCTTTTCAATTAAAGGACCTTCAGCCCAGTTAAAACACGCTCCAGCCACCTCTTACCTCCCCAGCTCAAAGAAGGAAATACATCTGAAGAACCAAAGAAAGCCTGCCCAGAGGAAATGTCTGCATATCAGAAGGACTTGAAATTGGTTTGCAGAATGAGTTTGCAGAAGTAACTGAGAAGTAATTCTAGACCTTAAAGAAGAAATGTTTCTGAAGAATGAAGAGTCTAGAGGGAGAGAATGTATAAGACAAAAAAGGGGCTTGGCGACTACCCTTGGTCACAGCAGATAGAGCAGGAGTCTCTCTATCTCTGTCTCCCTCAAGGGAAACTGAAATGACTTGTAAGCTGATGGTATTTCTTAGTGTGACAAAGCAGGAAACTTTTGCTCATTGCTTTGCCTTTCAACTATTTCCCCTCCAGGAAAGAGGTTAATAAAGCAGTTGTGTGCAGGTTTGAGTTTTTCTTTTTGTCCTTTAAAGTGGCTAGCTAGCTATCCCTGCTATATGTGGAGGTTGAATTCCAAGTTCACCTTCTCAGACAAAGTCCAGAATGGTAACAATAGAGTTCTTTAGGAAAAGAAAAATTTTTTCACCCTTAGTATATGTTTCAATAAAACTACAGAAAAAGCAGATTATGTGGGAAGAGAAGAGTTGCCATGACTCTGGCAAAATGCTGAAAATGAGAAAAAGAGACAGGAGCGAGAGAGGTGAGCAAGAACCCACAAAAAGACCAAGAAAGATCATGAAAGAAGAAAAAAGAACAGAATCATGGAGAATGTCTGAACATCAGGACCCACCATCTCTTCATTCCTTCTTTTATGTCTCCCATTTGCCTAGGTTGAATCCAAGAGAATTCAGGGAATAAAATGGTCAAACACGCATGTTTTCACTTCAAAGTGGAAGCTGGCATATCATCATCATCACTGCCTTCTATATTCAGCTTGCTAAGATGGCCCACACTTTCTGCCATGATAACTTGGAGAGATGAGAAAAGGAAAGATTCCCAGAGAAATGCAGGAGATGCTGCTGGGCTGGTTCTTGCCTGACTCTGTTGAAAGTCAGTGACAGTGAAACCAAGTCTCCCTAAAACTGAGTTTATGATTAACCACTCTATCAAAAACTGTATTCCCTTTCTTGTCTTGCCCCTGTTCCCCTCAGGGTTGAGGAGTATCAAAGAAAAGGGGAGTGGATTAAAACCAAGCAGGGCCCTGTGGGGCCCTCCTGGGTACAAAAACCCCTCCGTGTCCCCCATTTCTTGTTTGTAGAAAAAGGTTTTGTTCTCCTAGGCCTTCCCTGAGTTCCAAAGAGCAGACTTAAGCAGTTACTAATTAGGGAAGTGAGGGAATGAAGAAACCAAGGGAAAGCAGTCAAGCAAGAAAAGTAATGACAACTTAAACAATAGTTCAGTGATAAAACAGAGTCCCAGTTCCTCCTCAGGTAATATACATAACAATCTGATGCATATCTTTGAGTTACTCTGAAGAAACTAAGACCCCCCACCCAGGGGTAGGATGGTGACAACCTGCTGACCTAAAGCATATAAACTCCAGACTGGTTGGAACCAAAATGTTGATGATTAAGATTCCCAAAATATCACCCTGTTACCTCACCACCAACCAATCAGAAGAAAGTCTAAGAGCTGCAACCCTCGCCCAAAATGTTCCATTAAAAACCCTTCCCTGAAATCCATCAGGGAGTTTGGATATTTTGAGCATGAGCTGCCCATTCTCCTTGTTTGTCTCGCTGCAATAAATGCTGTACTTTCCTTCACCACCACACAGAGTCACTAGATTGGCTTTGCTGCATGGCAAGCGAGCAGACCCAAGTTTGGTGCAGTAACAATTTAACGGAAAACTACCTAGAATTTAGGGAGAGACTTAAAGACAACTCCAAGTCTCAAGAGAGAAACACCCTTTGGTACCATCTCTGGGACTTGTAGGTAGGTTTCTATTTTGAAGCCCTGGATTTTCAGAGAAGTAAAATGTTACTAGCAAAAGTAGTCTGACTATCCATCAGGCAACTTTCATGGGTTTCAACTACTTTCAGTAGTTCATTAGGAGCAGAGAGCCACTAAAGAGGGTCTTGACATGATCTGGGGGCCCCCAAAACATAAAAAGATCTACATCCTAAGTAATGCTTGGCTCTTGAGTGAAAGAAGGGACACACTGGGGGTTCTGGGGAAAAGAAAGAACACTGACAGGCAATAAAACTGAGTTTCTGAAGTTTACACAGGAGGCTTTTAGATCCTCCATGTATACAAAGATATTGAAAAAAGACATTGAGTTTTCCACTGTTAATTTCTTAACCTATCTAAAACAAACAATTAATGAAAAAGAAAACCTGCATAAACAAAATTTCCTTTAGACTAACCCATTAAAGAAAGAACTGTACATTTAATTGCTGCACACTAACCAAATAATAGTCATTAAACAGAAAGATAAGTAAAAGACCCCCCAAAAGAGGAGGGACAGGGAGAGATTCTAGATAAAGAGCTGTATTTTCTACCAAAAAAGTATGTAAACAAAATAGACCAGGCAAAAGACACTAAAGGAAAAGAGAAGGAAGCTAAACAATTGCTTTATTGATTTAAGACATGTGGATTTCATTAGGAAAGCTGAATGCATAAAAATGGGTTGTGATATCTGAACCTAGGCAAGGAGCAAAATTAGGTCACAGAGCTCCTCGGACAAAAGAAATGATGAATCTTTATTTGGTAATTGGACTCAGAGGTAGGAGGAAAAAAATAACCCTTTTCCTTCCTAACCCCACTTTGGATAGTTTTTAATCTTTCAAAGGTAACTCTACATGTTGAACTAAAATGGAAAATCCCAGAGCCCCACTTTTTGGTACAGCATCTGTACTGCCAAAGAATCCCTGAGCCAGAAACTGGAGATTCCTGGGAAAAAAGCACTCATGCTGATATGGAAATAAATAATGTAGAGATCAAAGTAATTCTTGTAAGATGCCCTAGCGGCCCCAGTGCAAGGCTTCAGCTGAATTTGAAAGTAATAAAGTAGCAATAATAATATTTTTTCACTTGGATAGACATTTTCCTCTGAAGAGCTCATAACCCATGGTAGCTTATATAAAGTTGATAAGCTATTCATATGGGAACCTCATTTTAATAATAATGGACAAAAAGCAACAATCACCAAACTGTTCAAATGAGAAAATGTGTACTTCAATAAATACATACAGAGTGTGATGGGAATCCTTTTGTATAAACATCTTAATTTAATTTTTGACCCTTTGGCTTGGCAGGTCAAGCCTAGGAAAAATTTTTAACTAAGAGAAACGGTCTTTTTAAACTCTTATAACTTTCTTTCTGTTCTCTTCCCTCTATGCATTCCTTTTTCTAGAAATTTCTCGCTTTTATCTTGTGACCTAGCTGCCTCTTCCTGTTTCCCACCAAGAACTATGATCCCATAAGCTGGCCCTTCCTTGAAACCCTTGCCTGCACATCTGATCTCCCCAGGATATTGTTCCCTTGGGACGAGCCCGGGGAAGGGCTTCTCCCATCAACCAACACAGGAAGGCCTAGTGATGGGTCCCTAACAGATAATACTTACACTTGAATAGTTGCTTTAGATACATTTCAATACACAGTGTTATAAATTGAGCTAAATAACTATGGATGAATTTACTGACTGAAAAAATTTGATAGCCTTTTATATCTTAGAGGAGTAAATGAGTTTTTAGAGCACCTGATTTGTGCAAGGTATCCTGCCAAATTCTTTGAAACGATATCCACAAATACAACATGTAACCAGCCTGTTACCAAGGATTTGAGACTTACTGAGGCAAATAAGCCAAGTAACTTTAATGCAAGGCTGGTGTGTGGTGTGAGCGAGGGATAGAGACCTGAGGCTATGAAGAGTCCCCTCCTGGGTGAAGGGCCTGGGAGCAGATACACAAAATAGTGCCTTTGTCTATGTTTTGAAGAAGGGTCAGATTTCAATAAGGTTGGTCAGGGAGGATAAAGGCAGACCAAAATGGTTGAGCAAAGGTGAGACGGGTCCTAACAGGAGCTTGTTCCTTAGACAGTCCTCAGGGACGTACCAGTGATAGAAGGCCTGGAAGGTGTAGATAAGGAAAGAGGGGTCCCAGCGTCAGGTCAGGCGTCCACCTCATGACCTCCCTTCTGGCTAGCATGGTCCAGGCTGTCATCCATAGGACTCCTGATGGAGGATATATTCAGAGAGGTGTGGGAAAAGAAAGGGCTGGAAAAACATGCTGGGATTCCATGTGGCAGACCCCAAATGCCAAGCCAAACAGTTTGAACCTAATTCCAAGCGTATTAGGGAGCCTCAGAAAGCATAATAAATTAACTTTTTAGACTCACACCTGTGCAAGTGTGTGTGAATGTGTGTGTGTGCATGTGTGGTGTGTGTGCGCCTAGGTGTGAGTACGAGGCTGTGTGGGAGGTCATATGTATACGTGTGGGTCTCTGTGTGTGTCTGCGGATGTGTGCGAGTATGTCTACCTATGTCTGTGAGTGTGCATATGTCTACATATGTGGGTGTGTGTGAGTGCCATGTGTCTGGGTGTACGTGTAAATGTGTGAGTATGAATGTGTGGGTATGTGTAGGAGTGTGTGAAGGGGGGCGGGGTGAGTCAGTGACCGTGATGGGCTACTCAGAGTGGAGCGAGAGCTGAGTTTCATGCAGGGGGCAATTCATGGCTCTGATATCAGCCAATACTTCTCTCCCTGACGCCAGACACAGCCCAGCCTTGGGAAGCAGGGCTGACAGCCGCAAGGGTCTCTGCTGCCTTGGCCAGGAGCTAAGCCCTGGCACTGATCCCCTGTGACATCACCTGCCCATCAGTGAAGGATGGTGGTCAGTGAAGGATCAGAGCCCCTCCCCTGTGCGCTTCATCACTTAGGGGAACACACGTCTTCCTTTCGTCATCCTTTTCTCTTCCTTGTGCCCTATTCTTTTAAATTTCATACACACACACACACACACACACACACATATATATATGTGCATGTGTGCATATATAATTTTAAAAACATAGAGCACAAGGAAGAGATGTGTTTGGGGGTTTTATTTGGATCCTGTTCCAACCTGTCACTTATTAACCATGTGACCTTGGACAAATTACATAACTCATTTCTTCATTCTACAAATGTTTGCCTAATATATACCTAGCACTATGCTTCTTTGCTAAAGTGACTTTTATGAACAAAACAAGGGTGGGGCTTACTGTCTAGCAGGGGAGCTAGATGTTAAAACGAATCATCCAAATCTGTAAATATACACTGAGAAAAATGATGACTGAAAGGTACAGAATGCTATGAGAGGATACATTTGGTGGGGGGTGGGGGGCGCTACTTTCCTCCAGAGGAATGGAAGGAAACTTCCTAATGTTAATTGGGAGTATTGGCACTGAGCCAGCAGGGTTGCTGTGACAATTAAACGTGCTTGTGTGTACACCACAGTGCCTGATAAAACAATGCTTATATTATTGTGGTGAAGGCAGAACATTCAGGAATGTATCGTCTTGGCTCAGGTTATGGACAGAGGAGGAAGGACATTGGCGCTGATGGCTTCTCCCCGAACGGAAGGGAGGCTATCCCCCAGCAGGGCTGGCCAAGAAGGCCAGGAAGGTAGCTGAGCTGTGACACACATAGGACTGCAGACCATCGCTCAGAAGGAAAAGCATCAAAAGGCTGGAGCACTGAACTCTGAAAACCAGTCTCAGAGCCAAGCCTGGAGAGAACCCCAAGGGCAAACCACCTGTGGGCCCCCAGTGCAGGGAGGGAGCTGGCACCGCCATGGTCTCCTGGCTTCCGGCCCAGAGACCACTCTAGTCCCTCCTTCCCACTGATACACAGCAGCATCTTGAAACACAGAGGTGAAATGTGTGTGACTGAATCTGATCCACACAGACTTTTGCAAATTAGAAATATTTCTCAGGTCAATCCCCAACTTCTGAAGTGTTCAAAGAAATTGAACACAATTTTTCCATTTCCTGGCAACTCCTAGTAACAAGAGGATACTCTGTATTCAGTAAATCACAGGCCTATTAAAGAGAATCCTAGTAAGGTTTTGTTTGTTGTTGTGGTGGTGGTTATTTGGGTTTTTTTTATTGTGATAAAAATATACATAACATAAAATTTAACAGTTTAGCCATTTTTAAGAGCACAGTTCAATGACGTTAAGTACATTCACACTGTTGTACCACCATCACCACCTTCCATCTCTAGATCCTTTCATCTTGCAAAACGGAAACGCTGTCCCCATTAAACAACAACTCCCAGTTCTTCCCCCCAACCTGCCCCTATGAACTTGATATTCTAGGTACCTCATGTAGGTGGAATCATACAGTATGTATGTGTCTGGCTTACTTGACTTAGCATAAGGTCCTAGTGGTTTATAGAAGTTAATGCAGCTTCCACATGTCTATGAGCCTGGGAAACAGGTTAAATACGGAGCACAGCTGGCCAGAGACATATCACAGCCGAGCGTGACGAGAGTGGACAGTTGAGGCAGACTGCCTGGTGTGAAGCCTGGGTCCAACATTCCGAGCTGTGTGATTTGGGACGAGTCATTTAAACTCTCTGTTCCTAGGTTTCCTGACATGTAAAATGGAAATAATTACAGTGCCTATTGCATGGGGCTATTGTGAGGATCAAATAAGCTAATGAATGTAAAACACAACAGTGCCTGGCACAGGGTCTGCTCTGAACAAATGTTAATATAATTTAAAATAAATGACATACAGGTACATATGTCTAAATGTAAAATTATAAAGTTTATATTCTCATGAAACACAAATAGTTTGAACTAATTATTACGAAGAAGGCAAAAATGTCTACTCTCAGAAAGAATGCCTTATATTCATTTGGATATTAAACGTGAATTTTCTATTTGAGACATAGAAAGAAAAATTTGTTAAA